>NW_006408607.1:1286401-1297773 GCF_000296735.1 Chrysochloris asiatica | reverse complement strand
CCAGTTGTGAGGATTTTTACTCTCTTTACATTGAGGTAAAATCTACACTAAAGTTTGGGAACTTTGATCTTCATGATTAAGGATTTTAAGTCCATTTTGCTTGCATCTGCATATCACAGGTTGTTAATGAATCTTCCTTCAATCCTGATGTCATGCTTTTCTTGACAGAATTCAACTTCTAGAACTACTTGTTTAGCGCATTCTGAATAAGTATGGTTACCGAAAACCTCCCAGTTGCACAAATTTCCAGATCCTAAGTCGTTCAGTGTTCCCTAGTTCTGTTCAAATGCCTGCCTATTAGTCTATGTACAATTTCCTCAGGAGCTAAATCAATAGTTCTAGAATACCCGTTCATCACAATGTTATCCATAGTTTGCCATGATTTACACAGTTAAAAGCCTTTGCATAGTCACTAAAGCACAAATAAACATCTTTCTGGTATTGTCCACTTTCAACAATGAGAAACCTAGTCCCTCATTCTTTCCTGAATCTAGTTGAATTACTGGCAGTTCTCTATTAATGTATTGTTGTAGCCAGTTTTGAATTATCGGCAGCAAAATCTTACTTTTAACTGATATAAATGATATTGTATGATGATTTCTATATTCTGTTTGGTCACTGCTCTTTGGAATGGGCACAAACATGGCTCTCTACCAATCGGTGTGGTGAAGTAAGATAAGCCTAGACAGCAAGGTTTGTTTGAACTACAAGGTTGGCAGTCAGAGCCACTAGCCACTCCTCAGAAACCCTAAACCGAGTCACTTTGTGTTGAAATTAACTCAACAGCACTAAACAACAACCACAAATCAATTGGCAAGTTAATTTCTTCCAAATTTCTTTGTATATATGAGTAATGCCTCCAGTGGTGCATTTTGTTTTCACCAATGTTTTTAGTGCAACTTGGACTTCTTTGTTTGCAACCATTGTTTCTTGAGCTTATGCTACTTCTTGAAATGGTTCAACATCGACCACTCCTTTTTGGTATCTTGATTTTGGTATCTTTTGATGCTATCTGCATCATTCATATTTTGCCAATATAAACCTTCAATATCGTATCTCTAGGCTTATATTGTTTCTTCTGTTTTTTGTTTTTGTTGTTGTTCAGCTTAATATATACTGAACATGTTCTTTCCTTTTATCTTTCTAACTCCAGGTCTTTGCACATTTCATTTTAATATTTGACTTTGTCTTCTTGAGCTGCCCTTTGAAATTTTCTGTCTAGCTCTTTTACCTCCTAATTTCTTCCATTTGCTTTAGAATTTCTGTGCTGGAGAGAAGTTTCAGAGTCTCTTCTGATATCCATTTTGGTCTTTTTTGTTTTTCTTGTTTTTTTAATGACCTTTTGCTTTCTTCCTGCATGATGTTCTAGATGTCATTCCACCACTCTTCTGGTCTTAGGTCATTGTGTCTATTGCACCATATTTTTTCTTAAGATAGTCTCTAAATTCAGGTGGAATATGTTCCAGGTCATATTTTGGCTCTTGTGGACTTGTTTTAATTTTTTTCAGCTTCAGTCTGAACTTACATATGAGCAAGTTCCAGAGTCTTACCCTGGCCTTATTTTGGCTGATACTGAACTTTTCCATAGATGTATTCTGTTTGATTTCTATGTATTCCACCTTGTGAAGTCCATGTACATAATGACCTTTTTATGTTGTTTAAAAAGTGTATCTGCAACGAATAAGTCATTGGTCTTGAAAATTTCTATCATGTGATCTCCAGCATCATTTCTATCACTAAGTCCATATTTTTCAATGACTGATCCTTCTTCTTTGTTTCCAACATTTACATTTCAATCACCAGTGATAATCAATACATCTTGATTGCATGTTTGAACAACTTCAGAAGTTGATAGAATTCTTCAGTTTCATCATCTCTGCCTTTAGTGGTTGGTGCATAAAGTTGAATGATAGTGGTATTAACTGGTCTTCCTTGTAGTTGTATGGATATTATACAATCGCAGATAGCATTCTCCTTCAAGATATGTTTTAAAATGTTCTATTGGATGAGGAAAGCTATGCCATTCCTCTTGAATTTGTAGTCACTAGCATAATAAACCATATGACTATCAAATTGAAAATGACCCAAATCAGTGCATTTTAGCTCATTAATGCTCTGGTAGCATAGTGGTTATGAATCAGGCTGCTAGCTGCAAGGTCAGCAGTTCAAAACTACCAGTTGTTCCAGGGGCGAAAGATGAGGCTCTCTGCTCCCATAAAGATTTACAGCTTCGGAAACCCTGTACAGGTTCGCTATGAGTCGGAACTGACTCCATGGCACATAACAACAAGAACAATGCCTGGTATAGAGATCGCCTGGTATAGAGATCTTTATGCATTCCCTTTCATTTGTTACTACACCTAATTTTCCTAGGTTCATAATTCATATATTATGTTTTCCAATTATCAGTGTGTGTTTACAGCTCTTTCACCTCATTTGAGTTGTGCCCTATCAGCAAATGAAGGTCTCAAGAGATTTACTTCATTTGCATCGTCACAGTCAACTCTACTTTGAGGAGACAGTTCTTCTCCAGTCACATTTTAAGAGCCTTCCAACCTGAGGAGCTCATCTTGCGGCACTGTAGCTAACAATATTCTGGTGCTATTCACAACATGTCATCTTCTATCACTACATATGATAATGATCATCTTCTATTCATGAAGTTTTAAGTGGCTAAACATTCAGAAGTAGTCTTCCTCTCCTTTGTAGTCTGGAATTGTCACTGAAACCTGTGCACCATAGGTCACCTGACTGCTATTCAAACTACCACTAGCATAGCTTCTAGTATCACAGCAACACACATACCACCACAGTAGGACAAACTGATAGGTGAATGGTGGCTGTGGATGTTAGCAGAGTTAATGATCATTGAAAAAAACCTTGACACTCTAGTCTGGATTTAAAATGAACCATCTCAGAAGCACTGATTATCATTAAGGAAGAAGAACAGGAGTAGAACACATCCTTTAAACCCCCAAATTCCTACATTTTGAAAGTCCTTGACCCAGGGCTGTAAAATTCTGACACCAAAGGAGAGACAGAGTCACAGCAGCAGCTGAGCCAAGGACCATAGCATAAGATAGTCTCATAAGCCTTGGCAGTCTACAGAGAAAACAAAGCTGAGTTTCTTTGGGTCGGTAGCTATTTTTGTAGAGTGGGGTCCCTCCGGGCACTTAATTGTGGAAACTAAGTTTGATGTCCAACAGAGCTAGAGCTTTGGTGGAGTAATGTGTCTTATGGGCATTTATCAGCAGCTGACTGAAACAACTCTTCCCTAAGCATTTCTGACACTGAATTATAACCTGTTAATTTTCCTTTTAAACCCCATAACTCTTGAGTATGGTGTCTGAGTCCTGTGTGGCCATTGCAGTGAATTATTGAACCCAATATAGAAGCCAAGAGTGCTGTAGGAGGGATGGTTGGTGCCTCATATATTTTGCAAGATCCAAATTAAGAAAATGGCTTACTGAAGGTAACACTGAGAGAGAAACAACAACAACTAAAATTTAAGTGTCATAATTTTTCTTCAGTATTTTCCCACTTAAGATTTTGATTTTACTTCTGGAATGTAGACATACAGAGTTAGCTACAGATATTTCCTTTTGACCCCAGTTTCCAGGTGACCTATCTGCTTTCCTGAGATTTGGATTCTTACCCTAAAACTCTGTTTTGGAAATACCAATTGCCATTTTAATGCAACTTACTGATCATGCAGACAGCCAGCCTCTCATAAATCATGCAAAGTACTTGAAAATATGATTTATGAGCTAAGTTATGGGAAATGGGGTCTTTTAATATTCTTAACCCTTCAGAATGTTGTTACCTATCACAGAGAAAGTCCCATTTTCTGATTCAAAGGAATGTGAGTCAGGATGCCTTCATCCTCAGATGCCCCCACCCCAGCCCCAGATGACACCAAGCTTATATCTAATCACTTTCATGTATTCAGAAGTCACAATGTCCTTAAATTTATCAATTGTATATGAATTCTTAACTCTTACTCCACCATGGTTGTTACAGAATTTGTTATTTGAGGCACTGTTTTACATGAAAAGAATTATACTTAATAGCATCCTGATATATAAGTAAAGGATAAAGCATTTTACCGTTTGTTGCAGAAAACAGTCCATGAAAGACCCTAAAAACTCCAAGATGAAGCTAATTTAAACCACATGCTTTTTCAAAAGGAATTTGGGGGAAAAAATGTCTGTAATATGAAGTAAATGAGGCCCATAACTCATTGGAGCCTCCAATGAGTTATGTGTTAAGCCCATATTTCACAACATGGTAAAGTTTTTTTTTTGTTTTTAACTCTATCAACTTTTTCCTTTTCTTTGTGCAGGAGAGTTTAGAAAAATAACATTTCTCTACCTCCACTCATATATTTACATATGCAAATTTAAAATACACCAATAGGGTTTTCTTTCCTCACCCCTTCCCTATGACTCCTTCACCAAAGCAACAGATTAATAAACAAGTCCAATCTTTCCTCTAATACCTAGTGGCTAAATATTATGAATACATTTGTCTGAAAGGAACAAATTCAAACTCTGCTCTGTTAGAGAAGAATATGCAATGCTGATTGCTTGTAATCAGTTTCAGAAATCTATCTCACCCTATAACAACAGTTATAATTTTACATCTACCATTCATCAACTCTGATATTTCAGAGCTCAAATCATTCTTTTTTTGAGATACAGAATAAGCAGGCTATTGGCTATTACACTATAGAATCAGCCCTAGACTGCTAACAGCAAGCTTGGCAGTTCAAACTCACCAACTACTCCTCGTAAACCCTAGGCAGAGTATAGGGTTTATGAACTAAGCCCAATAACTATTGCTAATTTCTTTAGACTAAAAAACAGTAAGTATTTTCTCATCTGTATGAGTACTTAAGGAGTTTGTGTGGTGCAGTGGGTTAAGCATTGCATGCTTACTGAAAGGTCTGCTGTCCAAACCACCAGCTGCTCCACAGAAAAAAAAATAAGGCTGTCAATTCCTATATAGATTTCCAGTCTCAAAATCCCTAAAGAGCATTTCTACCATGTACTGTAAGGTCACTATGATTGGGAATCAACTGGACAAAAGTGGGTGGGAGGGTAAGAATACATGGTTCCCTCATTTTTTTAGAAATGTTAAGTTACATTTGTATAGTTATTGTAAGGTGCCATTGAGTTGATAATGACTTAAGGCATCATGCAAAACAGAATGAAACACTGCTCAGTTCTGCACAAACCTCACAATTGTTTATACGCATGAGCCCACAGCTGTTGCTACTGTGCCAATCCACCTCATTGGGGGGTCATCCTTTACTTCACTGACCCTCTACTTTACCAAGCCTGATGTTCTTCTCCAAAGACTGGTCCCTCCTGATAAAATGTCTTAAGTATGAGAGATGAAGTCTAACCATCTTGGCTGTACTACTTCCAACACAGATTTATTTGTCCTTTTGGTGGCCCATGGTACCGTTAATATTCTTCTCCAACATCATAACTCAAATGTATCAATTGTTCTGTGGTCTTCTTTATTCATTGTCCCATTTTCATTTAGACTCCATCAACATCTTGCTTTAACAAGTATAATGCTTCCAACAAATTGTGATCCAAGAGATGGGAGTGTGGATGAGTGCTGAGAACAGATAGTTGGAGAATTGTAGGGGTTCTGTAAGTCTTTGACATCCTCAAGTTAAAATTTGGTTATTTTACAGCGTAAGCCACTCAAATTGTTATCTTTCACCATTTTTATTTTCATATGTGATAATGGTTGATAATCTTTTATAGAACAATGCTTAGAAATAATTTCCATTTGAAGGCCATCAAACAAGATGAAACACCTAAAAGATATTTGTGCTAATTATTTCCCAATATAATCGTGCAATTAGATAATCTTTGCATCATTAGTATTGTAAATTTCATGGAGCAATGATTTGAAGGCATTCCTTACTAGAAATAAATCTAAAATACAGGGTTTTGATGGCATTTCCTGCTAAACAACTATAATTGTGTAGCTGTGAAACAAGTAATGAGGACTGGAGGTCAAGGTCAATATAATTTCTAATGTATGAATCTGGGTTACTATTTTCTCACATATAAATTATGACATATAAGTACCACTAATAGAAAATATAGCTTTGTTTTTTCTAATATGTATGTAGTATTTGTTTTTTATTTTTCCCACTGGTGTCTCAATATGAACTTTATTTGTTAAAAGAACAAAACCAAATCTATTTTCTTTTGACTTCATCATATCGAAAGATGCAGATGTGAATAATAAAAAAAAAAAAAAGACACATTTGGCATGATCATCGGAAATGTGTGGATTCAAAAACACAGTTCATAAAAATCTTATTTATTCCTTTATGAGGAGATAGGCATAAGGGGACAAAAGAAAGGGGGGATTGTATTGTGTTATTTACATTCCTCTTAGTCCTGAAATTATTAGATAGCTATTTTCTTGGATCTTTTTTCCCCTATCAGCCTCAGACTGTACATCTTGTGTCATAATTGCTATGAAAGTAACTTCTTCCAAATGACATTCGTTTCCAAATTTTTATGCCTAAAATGTTGGATGAGCACCATGTTTCAAAGTGATATAAAAACATTCATTCCATAAACAGTGCTTTAAAATTCTTTTCACTTATCCTGGCCAAGAAAACTCAACAGAGATATAAATAAAAGTGCTGATTAAAGGCATGTTTCAATGGAAATTTATTTCATAGGCAAAATTACTACAAAGCATTCAACTAAACAGATTTGGGGGTATGAATTTGTTTTTGTTACATGCCATTGAATTGATTCTGACTTATAGTGACATTATGCACAACAGACTGAAACATGGCATGGTCCTGTGTCATTCCCACAATTTTTGCTATGTTTGAGCCCATTGCTACTGTCACTATGTCAATATATTTTCCTATTTTTTGCCAGCCAGCCATTTTACATAGCATGATGTCCTTCTCTGGAGAATGGTCCCTTCTTACGTGTTTGAAGTATGAGAGACAAGGTCTCTCTATCCTGGCTTCAAGTAGCATTCAATGATGCTTCTTCTGAAATTGGCATGCAATAATATAAGAAAAACAACAGAATAAATCGCTCTATCTCTGTGTTGTGTGATAATGATTCATGTTGTTTTATGTCCCTGTAAGTCGTTTCTGACTCATAGTGATCTTATGTATAACAGAGTGAAACACTGCCTGGTCTTGTGCCATCCTCACAATTGTTATGTGTGAACCCATTGTTGCTGCCACTGTGTCAATCCATCTCATTGGAGGTGTTCCTCGTTTTTCCCAAACCTCTACTTTACCATGATGTTTTTCTCCAGGGTCTTGTTTCTACTGATAACATACATGTCTGCAGTATGAAATACCAAGTCTCACTATCCTATCTTCTAAGAAGTATTCTGGCTGTATTTCTTTCAAATCACATTTGTTTATTCTTCTGATAGTACATGGTAGTTTTAATAGTTTTCTCTAATACCAGAATTCAAATGAATTGATTCTTCTATGTTCTTTCTAACTCATTGTCTGACTTTCATATGCATGTGTGGCAATTGAAAATGCCATGGCTTGAGTCAGGCACATCTTAGTCTTCCAACTGATATCTGTGGTCTTGAATACTTTCAAGAGGTCCTGTGCAGAAGATTTGCCTAATGCAATACAGCATTTGATTTCTTGACTGCTGTTTCCACTGGTGATAATTATGAGTCTAAGCAAAATGAAGTCTTTGGCAACCAACCTTTTCTCTGTTTATCATGATGTAATTTATTGATTCAGTTATGAGAATTTTTGCAATCCATATTGAAAACTATAGTCTTTGATCTTCATGTGTAGGTATTTTAAGTCCTTTTCACTTCCATCAAGCAAAGTTGATTTATATTCATATCATGGATTATTAATGAGTCTTCCTCCAATCCTGATGCCACATACTCCATGTAATCTAGCTTCTCTGATTATTTGCTCAACATACAGAATGAATAAGCACAGTTCAAGAATACAGCTGTGGGACTTCCGATTTGGGGGCGGGATATCAGAGACAGACAGTGAAAACTCTTTTGCCAAAACCCAAATAAAAGCAGAGAAAGAACTGTCCACAGTAAAACTGTAGAGCTTTGGATCTTGTTTAAGATTCCAGGCACCAGTTCTGTGCACCCATTGAGAAGAAATCTGCAGGTGAAAGCAAAATGTGGTGATTTCTGAAGTCACCCAGCTGCTGTGGCCAGCACCCTGAAGTTCTCAAGCTGAACGGTGGGGCCACAGCCAAGCAGAGGCAGCGACCCAGCTCTAGAAGCCACAGAGCAGTGCCCCTGAAGGGAGAGGTGTGACCAATTTTTCATCTTTCACTTTTCATTTTTCACGTATCTCTCCTCTTCACTCCAATCATGTCCTCACTGCACAGCCCAGATGCCTTCAGGTGGGTGGGAGCATATAATCAAAAGGGTCCAGCATTGCACCCACAGTTTTCCAACAGCACAGATAGGAAACCCGCAGGCTTCTTTTTATGATGTTTTGACCCTGGGAACCCACCCCATAGTTTACCTAGTCAGGACATTTTGCACAGCAAAGGCCAGTGAACAGTGTCAATCACAATTTTATTTTTGTACCCTGGGAACCCACCCCATAGTTTACCTAGGCAGGACATTTTGCACAGCAAAGGCCAGTGAACAGTGTCAATCACAATTTTATTTTTGTACCTGATTGGTGGTTTCTATCTCTGCTTTTATATTGTTTCTATCTTTGGTACTATTGGCCTCACTCTTCTCCCAGAAGTAGGAGCTTTCTCCTCCTACCTTACCCAAGAAGAGACAGCAATTGTGCCCATATAGTCAAGCTACAAGCATACTTTGTAGTACCCCACCATCTGGACAAGAGCCAAAACCAGCTGCGAGGTATTACCTGTGAAAAGGGAAGCCTATCTCCAGACCATATCCACCAGAATATGCTAAGCAAGCTTAACAAAAAGAAACATACATCCATTTAAGCATTAAAAACTCACTTAACTGTTAAAAAAGATCAAGAAAACACAATTAAAGATATCAACACATGTCTAAAAACAGAAAAAAGTAAATGAGACAAATGAGCTGGAAGCACACGCAGACTTTCCCAAAGAAGAGCAGGCTCTGGAACTGCCTGAGAGTGAATTCAGAAGAATAATAAGGAAACAAATTCAGATGCTCCAAAAAGGGGTAGAGGAAAATAAGGAAGCAATCAGGAAAGTGCTACAGAAGCAATCAAGCAAGATAGATACGGCATTGGAAACAATCCAAAACCTGCAAAAAGAAGTCCAGATGATTAATAATAAAATATCAGAAGTGGACAATACACTTGGCAAAGGAGCATAATAGAAGAGGTGGAAGCCAGAACCAGCAAGCTGGAAGACAAATTTCTCAATACTGCTAAGATAGAAGAGCAAGCAGACAAAAGAATAAAAAAAAATTCTGAGGAGAGTCTAAGATTCATGCTGGACAACATGAAGAGGAATAACTTAAGAATTATTGGCATTCCAGAACAGGAAGAATCACAGAAGTCCACAGAAGAGATAGCTGAAGGGCTACTGGAAGAAAATTTTCCTAAAATCTTGAAGGATGAGAAGATAAACATTCAATGAGCTGGAAAAAACCTAGGAAGGATAGACCCCAAAAGAAAATCACCGAGACATATTATAACCAAGCTATCCAAAATCAAAGACAAGGAGAGAATCCTAAAAACAAGCAGAGAAAAGAGAAGTGTCACCTAAAAGGCAAGCAAATCAGATTAAGCTCTGACTTCTAAACAGAAACCATGCAGGCAAGAAGGCAATGGGGAGACATATATAAAACCCTAAAAGTAAAAACCTGCCAACCAAGAATCGTCTATCCAGCAAAACTTTCCATCAATCACAACATTCCAGGATAAACAGAAGCTAAGAGATTTTGTTAAAGCCAAGCCAGTGCTTCAAAACATCCTAAAGGGTGTTCTTTGGAATGAAAACCAGCAAGAACAGACAACAACCAGAGATTGACAGATGTGGCAACACCACCTGGAACTTGGTCGATGGATAGCAGAATTCAGAATGGAACAAAATCACAGCTATTAATTCAGAGGACATGTGAGACTAAACAAAGACAAAAATATTAACAATATTAAAGAAGGGAAAAATATAGGAACAGAGATCCATGTGGTGAGGAGAGGTCAAGTAGATGGCAGGATATAATACACCGCCTTAAAAGCAGAGAAAGATGAACAGACTATAAGGTAACCCTAAAGAAAAGTAATACTTCACAAATTAACCTGAAAATAAAGATCCAAGCAGAGCAAGGAAACATTAAAACAAAGAAGAAATCAACAAGTAATATCACACACAAAAAAAAACATGAACGCAACACAAGAAGGCATGCAGAACAAAGGAAAAAACAGCACGACAAAAATTAACATAATGACAGCAATTAATACATACCTATCGATAATTACACTGAATGTCAATGGATTAAATATACCAGTAAAGAGACAGAGAGTGGCTGAATGGATAAGAAAACAAGACCCTTCAATATGCTGCCTACAAGAGCCACACCTTACACACAAAGACAAAAACAGACTAAAAGTTAAAGGATGGAAAAAATTTTACCAAGCTAACTGCAACAATAAACAAGCAGGAGTGGCAATACTAATCTCCGAGAAAGCAGACTTTAAGATAAGAATCAGCATAAGAGACAAAGAAGGACACCATCTCATGATCAAAGTGTTAATAAAGCAATACAACATAACCATAGTAAACATATATTCTCCCAATGAAATAGCACCAAGATACATGAAGCAAACCTTAATGGAATTGAAGAAAGAAATAGATAAATCTACAATTATAGTAGGAGATTTCAACACACCACTCTTAAGAAGGGACAGAACAACCAGAAAGAAACTTGACAATGCTACAGAGGAATTAAGCAACACAATCAACCAACTTGACCTCATAGGTGTATACAGAGCATTCTATCCAACAGCAGCACAACACACTTTCTTCGCTAATGCTCATGGAAAGTTTCCAAAATTGACCATGTGTTAGGTCACAAAGCAAGCCTCCATAAATTCACAAGCATCAATATTCTACAGAGCATCTTCTTAGACCACAGTGCTATAAAACTAGAAATCAACAATAAGAAGGACAAAGCAATTAAGTCGAATACATGGAAACTGGACAACATCCTGCTGAACAGCAACTGGGTAAAAGAAGAAATTAAATGTGAATTCACAAAGTTCCTAGAAACAAACGAGAATGAAAATACAACATATCAAAATCTATGGGACACGGAAAAAACAGTCCTGAAAGGACAATTTTTTTTGTGACAAATGCACACATCCAAAAAGAAGAAAGAGCCAAAATCAACACATTAACACAGCATCT
>NW_006408607.1:1283884-1285371 GCF_000296735.1 Chrysochloris asiatica | reverse complement strand
CATGATAAAGAAATTAAAGGAATCCAAACTGGCAAAGAGGAAGTAAAATTCTCCTTATTTGCAGACGATATGATCCTATACACAGAAAACCCCAAAGACTCAGCAAAAAAAAAACACAAAAACCAAAACTATTAGACCTCATCGAAAGATTCAGCAAAGTGGCAGGGTATAAGATCAACATACAAAAATCAGTTGGATTTCTCTATAGCAACAGTGATAGCGATGAAAAAGACATTAGGAAAGCAATACCATTTACAATAGCCACACACAGGATGAAACATTTAGGAATAAACATTACTAGAGAAACAAAGGACCTATACAAAGAAAATTACAAAACATTACTACAAGAAACCAAAAGAGACCTGCAGAAGTGGAATAACATACTATGTTCCTGGATAGAAAGACTCAACATCATGAAAATGTCAATACTATCCAAAGCAATTTACACATACAATGCTATCCCAATCCAGATTCCAACAACATACTTCAAAGAGATGGAAAGGACAATTACTAAATTTATATGGAAAGGAAAGAGACCCAGAATAAGTAAAGCACTGCTTAAAAGGAAGAACAAGATTGGAGGTCTCTCACTCCCGATTTCAAATTTTACAACATGGTTGTAACACCTGGTACTGGTACAATGAAAGATACATTGATCAATGGAACAGAACCGAGAATCCAGAAGTTAACCCAACCACGTACAGCCAAACGATTTTCAACAAAGTGCCTAGGCACATTGCATGGGGAAGAGACAGTCTCTTTAAAAAATGGTACTGGCAGAACTGGAAAAGGATATGTAAAAGATTGAAACAAGACCTTTGCCTCACGCCCTACACAAAAATGAACCTATGGATTCAGTAGCTCAAAAGAGGGAACAAATCCTTACAATAAGGATCATTCCCACCCCCACCCCCCCATACACAGAGTAGACAGGGATGGGCAACTTGGAAATTGGCTACCCGAAAGGGGGGTGCTACAAAGGCAAGAAGTGACTGGCTTACAAGCTTTCAAGAGGGAACCTAGATTCAGAGGGCGTGAAGGAAGGTATAATCTACATTGAGTAGTATACAATCTGTCTAAGTGGGGCTGATGAAATGAAATGCACACCCATCTCTTGTGATGTAACCGTGAATAATTGTTATCAGGACTGCTTGCGAGGGTTGGAAATGTAAAGGTAGATGTTTTGCAGCAAGGAGGGGAGCGATTAACTTTTCATCCTAGGAGCCAATGTTCCTGGGACCATCAAGGTAAAAAAGCAGAGAGCAGGACCCTACCCAGAGAAGCAGTGATGCCTGAGATGGAGGCAGAGATGGAGTAGTTGTGGACTTTAGACACAGAGAGGGAGAGGGGCTGTGTGTTGACGACTGGGGGGAAGGCTTGTAGTGTATACCCTTTGGTTGGTTGATGATGCATGGAGGGGATTGTAATCATGGCAATGAAATGATATACAATAGGATGAATGTAAAACTAATATTCTCCCATGTAAA
>NW_006408607.1:1260611-1261910 GCF_000296735.1 Chrysochloris asiatica | reverse complement strand
ACCCAAGCCATGGTATTTTCAATAACCTCATATGCATGCGAAAGCTGGACAGTGAATAAGGAAGACCTTAGAGGAATTGATGCTTTTGAGTTATGGTGTTGGAGGAGAATACTGAAAGTGCCATGGGCTGCCAAAAGAACCAATAGATCTGTTTTGGCATAAGTACAGCCTGAGTGGTCCTTGAAGGCCAAGATGGCCAAACTTTGTCTCTCATATTTTGGAGGAATTGTAAGGAGGGACAAGTCACTGTAGAAGGATATCATGTTTGTTAAGGTGGAGGGTCAGAGAGAAAGAGGAAGACACCCAACAAGATGCATTGGCCAAGTGGCAGCATGGATGGACTCAAGCGTGGCAACAGTAGTGAAATTGGCCTGGGATCAGGCAGTATTTCGTTCTGCTGTGCATAAGGTTGCTATGAGTCATTACTGACTCAATGGCACATAACAACAATAACAACAAGTTGACTGAAATGTTTTAACATGATTGTACTTTGAGTTTTTTTCAAGTGCTATTTCTGCATCTATAGTTATGATAATAGTATTGTTATTTTTCTCTGTCAATGTGAAAATTACATTGACTGATGCTTATTTTAGTATTTAAATCAATCTTGCATTCTTGGTATAAATACCACTGAGTATGATGCATTATTCTTTTAATATAGTTACTGTTTTTAATTTGACAATATTTTATTGAGAATGTTTGTGTATGTTCATGAGATCTACTGGTGTATACTCTTTTTGTAATATTGTTTTTCAGGTATTGGTATAGGGTTATGCAGAACTCATGAAATTTAGTGAGAAGCATTCCATTCATCTCTACTTTGTGAAAAGCTTTTGTTTTTGTTTTGTAAATTTTATGTTACTTATTTAAAAAAAATTATAATAAAATTACATGTGAAATCATCTGGACCTAGAATTTTCTTGGTGTATTCTTTTTTAATGTAGTCAGATTTTTTAAATAGATACAGAGACAATCAGAATTTTCTACTTCATCTGTCAATCGGTGATTAGCAAGGAATTGTTCCCTTGTAGCTTACTGTTGAGTTTATTGACAAGAAGCTGTTTTTCAGTGTTCATCTTAATATTTATCTTATTGCCTGTGAGATCTCTCACTGTTGGTAGATGCTGTTGAATTGTTTCCTACTCACCGTGACCCTCTGCCATCCTCAGAATTGTTACGTTTGAGCCCATGGTTGCTGCCACTGTGTAATTCCATCTCATTGGGTTACTCCTCATTTTTGCTTACCCTCCACTTTACCAAGCATGATGTCCTTCTCTAGGAATTGGCTCCTTCTGACCA
>NW_006408607.1:1256303-1260011 GCF_000296735.1 Chrysochloris asiatica | reverse complement strand
TCCAGGGACTGGTCCCTCCTGACAATATGTTCAAAATCTGGCCATGAGAGACAAAGCCTGCCCATCCTAGCTTCCAAGGAGCCTTATTCTTCTTCCAATGACTTGTTTGTTCTTTTGAAATCCCATGGTACTTTTAATATTTTTTTCCAACACTGTAACTCAAATACATCAATTTTTTGGTCTTCTTTATTCATTGTGCATTCACATGCACATGAGGTTATTGAAAAAAAAAACATGATTTGGGGCAGGCACACCTTAGTCTTCAAAATGTCTCTTTACTCTTGAACACTTTAAAGAGGTTGTGTGCCTTAAATTTGCCCAAAGCAACATGTCCTTTGATTTCTTGACTGCTGTTTCCATGAGGGTTGATGTTTGATCTGAGCAAAATGAAATCTTTGACAACTTCAATCTTTTCTCCATTTATGTGGACGTTGCTTATTGGTCCAGTGGTGAGGATTTTTATTTTATTTACATTGAGGTGAAACACATACCAAAGGCTGTGGTCTTTAATTATCATCAGTCAATATTTTACGTCCTCTTTGCTTTCATCAAACAAAGTTGTATCATCTGCGTATCGCAGGTTTTTAATGAGTCTTCCTCCAATCCTGATGCCATGTTATTCTTCATATAAACCAGTTTCTCAAATTATTTGCTTAGCATACAGATTGAATAAATGTGGTATAAGAATACAGTACTGGAGTAAATCTTTCCTAATCTTAAACCATTCAGTGTTCCCTTTTCTAATAATTCAAACGACTGCCTCTGGTTTATGAACATATTCCTCATTAGGATAACTAAGTGTTCTGGAATATTCCTTCTCTGCAATGTTGTCCATAACTTGTCATGATCCACACAAACAAAAGCCTTAACATAGCCGATAAAGCACAGGTAAACATCTATCTAGTATTCTCTGCTTTCAGCCAAGATCCATCAGATATCAGCAATGATATCTCACTCATTCCATGGTCTCTTCTGAATATGGCCTGAAACTTTGGCAGCTCCCCTTCAGTGTACTGTTGCGGCCATTTTTGAGTTATCTTTAGCAATATTAATTATATTGTTGGATCGTTTCCATATTCCTTTGGGTCTTCTTTCTTTAGAAAGCACAAATATGGATCTTTTCCTGCTTGATAACTCATGTGTGTTAGTGTAAAACTGTTGTTCATAGGGTTTTCGGTGACTATTTTTTGAAGGGGGTAGTGTAAATTGCCAGGTTTTTCTTCTAATGAACCTATAGTCTAAAACTTCCCATCTTTAGCATAAAATATATTACCTATCTGTGGTGTTAGTTAGAAATTTGGTTGGAAGGTTTTCCAGATCTGCTATCTTTTGCATATATGTTTTCCTTCTTATTTCATCTTAGGAAAGAGGGTTTCTAAAATCTACAACTATTGCTAAGAATTTTCTTATTTTTTCCTTTATTTCTGCCAATTTTTGCTTCATGAATTTTAAAGTTCATTAATTATGTGCATGCATCCCTAGTACTGCTAAATCTTGATGCATTATTGGCCCTTTTATAACTATAAAATATCCTTTCTTATCTTTATTAATATCTTTTGTCCATAAGAGTGTACATTATTCAATGTTAATATATCTTCTATGGCTTTCTTTTGATTGTTATTAAGTGCCGTCGAGTTGGTTCCGACCCATAGCCACCCTGTACAGGGTTTCCGAGGCTGTAAATCTTTATGGGAGCAGAAAGCCTCATCTACCAGGGCGCTCCTTTTCTTTTGATTAGTGGTTGCTTATTTTATTTGTTTATGTCTTGTTACTTTAAATCTATGTTTATACTGTAAAGCAGTATATATATATATACCCCAATTTGTAGTCTACTTATATTGAAGTCCTTTTTATAAGAAGAAGCACATTCAATCCATGATGACATTGTTGAGTACTTGGATAAGGCACATCCTATTTAAAATAATTCATTTTTATCATGTCTTAATATTAATTAACATTCTATGGCAGTGGACATTTGGTAGGAGTTAACAATTTCAAATGTTGTCATTGAGCCTTATCAATTTAGTCAAAGCTATGCCATAGCCAACCTTCAAGATGACCCCCAGAAAATTTCCCCTCCTTGTACTTTGTTGTTGTTAAGTACCACTGAGGAGGTTCTGACCCATAGCGATCCTGTATAAGGTTTCAAATGAGCTGTTGGTGAGCTTGAACCACCAACCTTGCAGTTCGAACAACTTTGCAGTCTGACGCATTACCACACAGCGCCACACCAGGATAGGTGCTATCAAGTTGGTTCCGACTCATAGTGACCCTACACACAACAGGACAAAACCCTGACTGATCCTGCACTATCCTCATAATTGTTTCTGTGAGGTAGGACAGCCAATGAACATGAATATCAGTTTAACTCATGTCTTAAAAAATAAGATTTCATGTTAAATTATTTCATTCCTATAGTAGAATTTGAAAAATTCCTGTGGTTTGACTAAGAAGCTATCTGGCTCATTACTAGGTAGTTTACATTTTAGGGTTACAGAAAATTTCCTAGAACTATTATGTGAAATGCTATTAAGCAAGAGAGCTGATACAACGATCTATCAATCACTAATAATTTTAAATTATGAATATTTGAAATAAAAGGTTGTGTACTCAACAGTTCTCAGGAGTACCTAAAGGTCTTCTCCTCTTTGAATAGAAGAAAGGAGGAAACACTACAATCATTTGAGTCTTGCCAAAGATTATATCAATGGAGAGGTTAAAATATGGCATTTCCTCAACATAGCTACCTAGAGCATGTGGTACAAGGATGTAGCATCCCCTTAGTCCAAAAAAAAAAAAAAAAAAAAAATTTTAAATGTGTTTGCTGGGTCATACAGGATAATTACTGTAATATGTGAAAAATAAACTCCCAGTAATATGGTCAGCAATTTGCAGAGAGCCAGCAACATCTTAATGCTAACCATTTCATTAAGCTATTAGATTCTCTTTGATTAAAATTAACAACTGGTGTTACAGCACCTGACAATAGAGGCTTTTCATCAGAGCAGTTAGTGAAAATAAGACAGTGTTGTCTTTCTTATCACTACTTCCATATGAAACTCATAAGAATAGAACCTCCTCCGCCCAGCAGCTGGAAACCTCCCCTTCTGAGATAAGAGGTTGTGTTCATCATGACAAAAAGTGCAATATTATGAAGGAATTTGCAGAAACAATAGGATCTACATGGAAATGCTGAGGACAATTTAGCAAACATGTTCATACACTGACTTCTGTTTTAAGCTTCTCTTCAAAACTGGGCACTACATTCACAACCGCTATCTAACTTTTGCTTGGCTTTTCAGCTTTGGATAATCACATGTATTCTTTCTTGCTTGCTTTTTCCTCCAACAACAAAAATGACATTTAATGATCAAAACCTTGAGAAAAGAATTGACGACAGCCAAGTTTTTTAAATGTAATAATGATTTCTCTCTGTCTCTGTCTCTCTCTCGCTTTTAAGGTTTAAGGTTACTTTTCTAGCAGTAGTAAAAGAAATAACAGATTACACAGCACTTACTAGGCAAAAGCTCTGGTAGCATAGTGGTTACGAATCGGGCTGCGAACCTTAAGGTCAGCAGTTCGAAACTACCAGCCGCTCCGCGGGAGAAAGATAAGGCTTTCTGCTCCTGTAAAGACTTATAGCCTCGGAAACCCTGTACAGGGTCACTATGGGTCGGAACCGACGCAATGGCACTTAACAACAACAAT
>NW_006408607.1:1253947-1255173 GCF_000296735.1 Chrysochloris asiatica | reverse complement strand
CATATAGTTGTTGTAATTGATAAATTCCATCTGATAGTGATCCTGCATAGGGTTTCTGAGAAGCAACTGGTGGGTTTGAACAGTCGCCTTTGTGATCCGCAGTCCAGTGCTGATCCTAGTGTGCCATATGAGCAGTCCTCAATAAATACAGAAGACACTCAATACATAGCAGTTAAATCAATCAACTAATGAGTTAATGTGTGAATAAAAGCCAGGAATATGTTTTTCAATGTCCAGTTTTCATAAATTATACAAAGCAACTGAAAATATTATGGCCAGAGTCAAGTGCACCTTAGTCATCGGACTGACATCTTTCTTTTTAATACTGTAAAGAGATATTTTGCAGCATATTGCCACATCTTTCTCCCATGGAAGAAAGTGGGTTTAAACCATTGACCTTTGGGTGAGTGGCCAAATGCTTAATTACTGTGCCACCAGGTTTCCTCCTAAGACAATAGTAGTTGGGTTTCTTGACTGCTGCTTCCACGGTATTAATTACTGATACAAAGTATAATAAAATTCTTAACAACTTCAATAATTTCTAGTATTTATTCTAACATTTCTTATTGGTCCAGTTGTGAAAAATTATGTTTTCTTTATATTGTGAAATCTGCACGGAAGGAAATAGTCTTTGATATTCATGAGTAAGTGCTTCATGTCCTCTTGACAAAGAATCAAGACACTGATGAGAGTATTCACTAAAAGGTTAAGTTAAGAGGTAGCTGGTATGGGTTTCAGGAAATGATAGGGTATAGGAGGAGAAGACCACATATAAGATGTATAGAGTCTTAGAAGAATGAGAACTCAGGAAATGAGCAGTAATCTGGGAGTCTAGGGCATCTTTTTGGAAAGGTGACCATTCCAGGATTTTTGTTATTTTTAAAATATATGTCTACAGTTGATCACTGACATAAAGCTAGACAAGCAAGTTCTCTTCTCTAGTCCAGGTAAGTCACTATGTCACTTTAGTTTAATACTGAGTATGGGTTGGCAAGGGTTCTTTACTACACAAATGAATTGTGCACTGATATGTGGAAGGTACTGTGATTTATGGCAATAGTATGAGGAAAAGTCAAAAAGCATTGCTACAGAATTATAGACATCTTCATTAAAATATATATTATACAATGTGAAGCTATAATTTCTCGACATATCCTCCATCCATGTCTGTACACTCTGCAGACGCTATTCTCTTCCTCAAAGAATTCTGCCCTCTTTGATTTACA
>NW_006408607.1:1249154-1253422 GCF_000296735.1 Chrysochloris asiatica | reverse complement strand
GTTCTTTGACGTTAGGTACAAAAAAAAAATCTTGTCCCCCTAAAGAGACAAGATCAGCGGCATTATGGTGGATGTGGTAAAGTTTACAATTACATTTGTATAGGACAGCACTGCTACCTTTAAAGAATATTCAGGTACGTTGTTGTGATGGAAATAATAAGTCTTCAGCACAACTTTCTGGCCTTTTTCCCTAAAATGTATTTTTCAATTTTTCTTAAGCTTCCACATAATAAATCATGGGATTGTCCCTTATCTTTTAAGAAAATCTATGAAGATTACCCTTTTGTAACACAAAAAAACTGTTGTCTTGAACTTCTGAATTGATCTCTCTGCCTTGTATGTTACTAATTCAGCATCTCAGCATCTCCCCTTGAAAGTCATCCATTGTTCTGATCAGAGATTTTTTTTTTTTTTTTTTTTTTTTTTAAGGCACTCTTTAAATTAGTCAGCCAGATAGTTGTCTTCCAAATTTCGTGGCATAGATGAATGCATGCCTCCAGTGCTGCCTCACTTTCTCAAAAGATTTCAATTTGTATCCCATCAATTTTCATTGCCTTGTTCTTTGCTGACTCATTCAATGCACCTTGGACTTCTTCCTTCAGTATCATAGATTCTTGGTCATATGCTACCTCTTGAAATGGTTACACATCAAACTGTGGCTCTGTGTATTCCTTCCATCTTCTTTTGATGCTTTCTGCATCATTCAGTTAATTTGCCAAAAGAATCCTTCAATAATTAAAGTTGAGGCTTGAATTTTTTCTACAGTTCCCCCAGCTTGAGAAATGTAGAGCATGTTCTTCCCTTTTGGTTTTCCGACTCCAGATCTTTGCATATTTTGTTGTAATATTTGACTTTTTCTTCTCGAGCTGACCTTTGAAATTTTCTGTTCAGATCTTGTTTCCCCTCATTTATTCCATTTGTTTTAGCATCTCTACGCTTGAGATCAAGTTTCAGTGTCTCTTCTGACATCCATTTTGACCTTTTCCTTCTTTCTTGTCTTTTCAATGACTTTTTGCTTTATTTTTGTATGATGTTCTCGATGTCATCCCACAACTCTTCTGGTCTTCGGTCTTTAGTGTTTAATGTATCAAATCTTCTTCAGATGATCTCTAAATTCAGGTGGGATACATTCAAAGTCATATTTTGGCCCTCATGGACTTGTTTTCAAATTTGCATATGAGTAATGGATGGTCTGTTCCACAGTCTGCCCCGGCCTTGTTTTCACTGATGATATGGAGCGTTTCCATCATCTCTTTCCGCAGATGTAATCAATTTGATTTCTATGTATTCCATCTGGTGAGGTCCATGAGTTTAATCATCTTTAATGCTGTCTAAAGAAGGTATTTGAAATGAACAAATCATTGATTTTGCAGAATTATATCATGCAATCTCCAACATCATTTCTATCACCAAGGTCATATTTTCCAACTACTAATCCTTTCTCTTTGCTCCCAACCTTTGCATACCAATCACCAGTAATGATCAATACATCTTGATTGCATGTTTGATCAATTTCAGCTTGACGAAGTTGGTAGAATTCTTCTAGTTCATCCTCACTGGCTTTAGTAGTTGGTGCATAAATTTGAATAATAGTGATGTAAACTGGTCTTCCTTGTAGGCATTTTGATATTATCCTAATACAGACAGTATTGTTCCTCATGACTGATCTTTATATGTTCTTTTTGACGATGAATGAAACACCATTCCTCTTCAATTTGTCATTCCCAGCATAGTGAATCATGTGGTTGTTAGATTCAAAATGGTCAATACCAGTCCATTACAGCTCACTAATACCTAAGATATTGATGTTTATGCTTATGATTTCACTTTTGACAATTTTCTTTCTTCTTTTTTTTTTGTCATCCTGTGGTTGCTTATGAATTGCTCTGATTCTGGAAGCTATGCCATTGGTAACTTGAATACCAATAGGATCACCCATATTAGACAGGTTTCAGATGAGCTTTCACATGAAGACACACTAGGAAGAAGGAAAGATAAACCACTTCCTAATATTTAGTCACTGAAAACCTTATGAATAGCCTAGAAACAATGTCAGATATTGGGCCAACACAGGAGAAGCTCAGGTTGGAAGGCACTCAAAATGCAACTGGGAAAGAGATGCTTCCTCAGAGTAGAGTTGACTGTGATGACATGAATGAAGTAAAGCCCATGGGACCTTCGTTTGCTGGTGGGACACAACTCAACATGAAGAGAAACAGCTGTAAACATCCATTAATAATCAGAACATGGAATGTACTAAGTACAAATCTAGGAAACTTGGAAACTCATTTTCTCTAGAGAATCTAAAACATATATGTTTGTGAGTATGCTTATTTTCTGTGTCATCTTACAATGTAGGCTCTAAGTGCTAATTAATTTTCCTTTCTCATGTATCACTGCAAAACCTGTACCCAAAATAGTGCTGTCTGGTCATGCATTAGATACTCAAGAAAGATTGTTGAATGCATGAATGAGAAGAGCAGTTAAATATTATGAATATTTTGGTTTTAAAATAACAAGAACAACAACAAAATTCTTCTTAATTTCAGTCTTTTTTATTTTAAAGTATCTTGAGAAAAAAGGAGTTAAATCCCCCAAAATTATTGCATTACTTCTGTTTCGATAACAATATTCCCAATTCAAGGCAACGAAAGCAAGAGGTTTGAGTAAATTAAAAGATGAGATGAATCTGACTTCATTTGTCATCCATAAAAAACTGATTGGAAAATTTTGTGTTCAACAATAATCGCCTCATTTAACTAATATGAAGGACTGCTTAATGAATAACTGTTAATAATTCAATTTATAAAATTGAATTGTACAGACAAATGCCACATTTTTTTTTTTTTTAATTTTATGGTTCTGTGTAACAGTTTGCCCCAAGAATCTTTCTGTTTATGTAAATTTTAAATTTGTTACCTTGGGTAATAATTAAAAAGACAGACTCATCAAATAAGAGAATGACATAAAACCTGGGGGCAAATATTCTGGATGATGAAAATGAATTTTAAAATATTTTGGAAGATTAAAGCAGTATATTAAATATGCTAAAGTTTAACAGAAATACCCTTTAAGATATTATTAAAGTCTTCCAATAAACAACAACACAAAGATAAGATTGGACAATTTGACTTATTAGCAAACAGGTGAATAAAACAATTGTTTCATCTGACAGTAAGCTAAATGAGTCACTATGATGAGATGGAACTGCCGCCAAAAGAGCTAAAGTGATCCTAGGCTGCATTAATAAAAATATACCTAGAACAAATGAGACTGCAATATTTTTTCTCTGTATTATTCATAACAAATGTAGTGTACTCATTCAATTCTAAGTGCCACAATATAAGGCAAATTGTAATCATTAATGAAGAAAGTTCAATGTCTTAAGTGAAATAATTAGAAATGATGAGATTATTTATTCAGAAGAACAGGAAATTCTGGGACGAGAACAATCTACTTCAAATATTTTATTACTCATATATAAAAGGGAAATTCTAGTAATTTTTTATGGCCCCAAAGTATAGGACCAGGACAATGAAATAATACAGGGAGACACATGTTGGCTACATATACTAGCAGTAGGGAACTAGATGGAGATTTAGTTACAACTTTTTGAAATTAGAAAGCTATAATTTGTGGGAGGGTTTGTAAGCAATTTCTGTACTCTAAATTCACACTGAAATTTGTTCTTGAAATAGTGGTGCTGGTGGTTATGTATTATGGAGTCAATTATGACTCATAGCTTCTCTGTGTAAGATTTCCAGGAATGTGAATCTTTATGGGAGCAGAAAGCTTCATCTTTCTTCTGCAGAATGGCTGGTAGTTTTGAACTGCTGAACTTGAGGTTAGCAGCCCAATTAGTAACCACTATGCTACCAGAGCTCCTTAAATCCACAATGGAATTTGTTCTTGGAATAGATCCACCTTTTCTTCAGGGAATGTTTCCTTTGATGAGTACCAATGCAGAGGTAAGACCAGAATCTACCAATTGTTGATAAGGTAACTCTAGTCAGTTGAAAAAACTCAGATGGAATAGTAAGATGTTTTGTTTAAAAAAACAAACAACTCTTTTGATCATTGTGTATGTGTTACCTCTCATTAATATATATTCAGAACTGGAGATTGAACAGTATTCAAGTCTGGAATTGTTATGTCCTTCTGCGAACAAGGAACTGTATTCATCCGATGATAACTAGTATATATATTCATTCCACCAATTTTTATTCAGGTTCTACTGTGTGTCACAACCACTCATCAGTCAGTTTGTC
>NW_006408607.1:1240867-1247499 GCF_000296735.1 Chrysochloris asiatica | reverse complement strand
TGATACTGAAGGAGAAAATCCAAGGTGTATTGAAGGAATTGGCAAAGAACAAGGCACCAGGAATTGAAGGTGAAATTTTTCAAGAAAGTGAAGCAGCACAGGAGGCACTCACTCAACTCTGCCAAAAAAAATTAGAAGACAACTATCTGGACGACTGATTGGAAGAGATCCATATTTGTGCCCATTCCAAAGAGAGGTGACCCAATGGAATGTGGAAATCATCGGAAAATCTCTTTGATGTCTCAAGCAAGTAAAGTTTTGCTGAAGGTAATACTGAAATCGCTATAACCATACATTGAAAGAGAATTTCTAGAGGTTCAAGCCGGATTCAGAAAAGGCCAAGAAATGAGGAATATCATTGCTGATGTCCGATGGATCTTGGCTGAAAGCAGAGAATATCAGAAAGATGTTTACTGTTGGAAGCCATGCCATCAAGGAACGGAACAGCGAGAGACCCTAAGCATTAAAAGCTCATTGTTTAGCAAAGTGACAATGAGTGTCTCCTTGGTTGGCAAAGCCCTATGGGGAACCCAATGCAAGGGCCTTGCAGTTTCTGTTTTTTCCTTTTATGAATAGTTTATTTTTTATTTTTCTTGATTTTATTATAAAAGTTTTTAGTAGAATTTTTCAATAATCATAGTAAAAATTAAAATTACATTTTGACACTCTCCCACTAAATTTAATCATGTAAAGTTATAATAGTTGCTTTTTACATCAACAAAAAGTCTCACCATTAGGAAAAGCCACACCAGCTAAAAGCTTTTCAAATTTAAGATTACATCCTGCTTAGTAGACACTGAGGCACCTGAAAGAAACAATCTTACAATCAACACCCTGCTCAGTGGGTAGAGCAGGAGACACTGAGGCACCGGAAGATAGCAAAGAGCCAATCAAGAGCTATAGGAACACATAGGAAGGTGGGTAGATATTTAACTAAGAGGTTTTGGGAAATTATTAGTATAGGGGAATTGCTGCTTTGTTTTTGACTATGAAATTTTAGGTACTTTTATAAAAATACTGTTGTGATTACGGATTGTGATTAATGAAGCTATAAGAAGTGGTAGATGAGAGTAAAAATGCAAGTTAAAATATAGAAGTTTGCTTAAAATTTGATTTGACATTCTTGGGAGGATTAGAGAAGAAGGAAAAGAGTTATGGAAATAAACCGGATGTTATCAGGATAATTGGGGTATGCAAAGGAACAGGATACATAAGAATCAAGGGAGTGATCTGATGTTTCCTTTTTGTTGTAACCTGAATGTTTGTTGAACACAAAGAATGTAATACTTAGTTAAATTGCAATTTATTGTACGTGACTATAGAGAAATCCTAATAGTATATAAGAAGCAAAAAACTTTTGAATAAAGAGAAGTCATCTGCCTAAGTAAAGAGAAGTCATCATCATCTGCCTGAGACTCACAACACATTGACTCTGTTGGTGTGTGTGTGTGTTTTTCACCGACTCCATACTCCCCTCTGAGCTCTCACAAATTGTCGAGGCTGGTCCCCAGCAGTTTACCTTGCTTTATTGACTGTTCAAAGGCTTTCAATTGTGTGGATCATGACAAGCTATGGACAATGGTATGAGTATTCCAGAATACTTAATTGTACTCATGAGGAATCTGTACCTGGACCAAGAAACAATTGTTCAAACAGATCATAGGAACACCAAATGGTTTAAAATTAAGAAATGTGAGTGACAAGCTTGTATTCTTTCACCATACTTATTCAACCTATATACTGAGGAACTCATCCGAGAAGCTGGGTTCTATGAAGAAAAATGAGGCATCAGGATTAGAGGAAGTCTCATTAACAACCTGTGATATGCAGATGATACAACCTTGCTTGCTGAAAGTGAAGAGGACTTAAAACATTTACTGATGAAGATCAAAGAGCACAGCCTTCGGTATGGATTACATCTCAATGTACAGAAAACAAAAATCCTCACCACTGGACCAATAAACAACATTCTTATCAACGGAGAAAAGATTGAAATTGTCAAGGACTTCATTCTTCTTGGATCAACTATCAACACTCATGGAAGAAGCAGTCAAGAGATCAAATAGCATATTGCATTAGGCAAATCTGCTGCACAAGACCTTTTTAAAGTGTTGAAGAGCAAAGATGTCAGCTTGAGGACTAAGGTGTGCCATGGTATTTTCAGTAACCTCATATGCATGCGAAAATTGGACAGTGAATAAGGAAGACTGTAGAAGAATTGATGCTTTTGAGTTACAGTGGTTGAGGAAAATATTGAAAGTGCTATGGGCTGCCCATGGAACCAACAGATCTGTGTTGGAAGAAGTGCAGCCAGAGTGCTTCTTGGAGGCCAAGATGACCAAACTTTGTCTCTCATACTTTTGACAAACTTTTAGGAGGGACCAGCCACTGGAGAATGATATCATGCTTGTTAAGATGGAGGGTCAGAGAAAAAGAGGAAGACCTCCAAAGGGCTGGATTGGCCAAGTGTCAGCATCGATGGACTCAAGCATGGCAACAGTAGTGAGGTTGACCCTGGACCAGGCAGTGTTTTGTTCTCCTGTGCATAAGGTAGTTACGAGTCGGTATCGATTTGACGGCACTTAATAACAACAACTGTGTGTCAGGTACAGTCTGGAACAAAATATTCTTCCCTCAGTAATCTATATACATAACTACCTAACCATCTTCTAATCTTGAGTCAATTCTCACCTTCTCTTCAAGGTCTAGCCAGACCTCATTCTTGAACATGTGTCCCTCTTTCCACCATATGACAACTCATCCTCAAGCAGGATTTCTGTTTTCATGCTCTCTTTCTATTTCTTTTCACAATACTTTCTTCCTTCTAATGTTTATTGTGATTTACTTTTGAATTTTATATTCTCCAAAATATCTTATTATATTTTGTGTCCTCATAACCCCCCAGCATATAAAATAGTGCTCAGCAATGGTAAACACAAATAGGTACTTGTCAAAAATTGACTTAAAGTTCTGTCACTGCCTGAGAAGTGCCTTGCTTATTGTTGATACTCCCTTGGTGGGGGAGCAGAAGGGGCTTCTGGCCATCTGATGGAAAGCCTCAAGTCTACTCTAATACTCAGATTTCTCCTGCTTAGGTATAAGCTTTTGTTCCCTTTCAATAAACAGCTACAGGGAAACTCACAATGATAGTGAAGAGGGAAAAATTCTTGCCCGTTATGGGTAGCACTTTGACAGGTTGGCTTAGGTGACAAGGGGACACAGTATTTAGAAGGATAACAACAGCTAGGGAGCATTACAATTCAGTCACCCTCACAATCTATTACACCCTCAAAATTCCCTCAATGATGATAGTTAAAGGACTCAGTCTTTTGTTTTATGTTTTATTGTTTTAAAATAGGTCATGGTTGCTATAAGAGAGATTTGACCCACTCCAAGAGATTTTCCTGATACAAAAGCGTAAGGGACACTGAAATGATGAGTAGACTCTTACTCAGTTTGGATTTATAGTGTTCATGAGGTGATCCATTGGAGAATAAGATTGTTGATTGTTACCCAAAGAAAGCTAGATAAATTCTGGCAATCAGCCATAATGATCTTGAAAATTCCCCTAACACTTATGCAAAGCAAGAACCCAGGAGATACTATCTTGATAATTGGGTAGCAAATACCCCAAAATAAGAAAATATTGAGGCTGCTAAAGTAGAAAATATTGGTACCAATTTCTATGTTGGTGGAAAACATTGAACGTTTGTTCAGTTGAACTCTGAGCTGCTGCAAAGCAAAATAAATGCAAAGCCTTGATTACTGGTGCAAAGCTACTGTCTCTTCTCATAGTCTTTTATGCTGTGGTAGCGTAGTGGTTACGAATCGTGCTGGTAACCTCATGGTCAGCAGTTCAAAACTACCAGCTGTTCTGTGGGAGAAAGATGAGGCTTTCTGCTTCCGTAAAGATATACAGCCTCGGAAACCCTGTACAAGGTTGCTATGAGTCAATACCAACTCCACGGCACATAACAACCACCACCCTTGCTATGGCCTTTGCTGTTTTAAGGACAAAGGTGATGAAGATAGGCCAGAGATCTATAGGAAGAAACTGAAAGCTATACTCACACAATGAGTATGTTATGGAACTTTGGGGAGAGAAAAGTCACAAACTTCTGCTGCTTTTTTCAACAGTTACTCAATTTACCATCCTACCCAGTCCTAAGGAGCCCTGGCATCACAATCATCAAAACGTTCAGCTGATTTCAAATTCATAAACTGCTTTATGAAAGAAAGATATTATAATCTGCCTTTGAAAAGGTTTATAGCCTTTGAAAATCTATGGGATAATTCTAGTATGTCTTATAAGGTAGCTATGAGTTGGCAGTTGGTTTGGACTTTGGGTTACTAAATCCAAGGGTGGAGAAGGAAAAGCTAGGTTCAACTGTAGGAGTTTGGGTTAGATTCAGAATGAAGGAAAAAAATTAACATGATCTTGTGGATAGGACCTCTCAGCCAATTTAATGTACTGTTGCTGTTCATTCTACATCTGATTGTATAGGGAAAGTTGAAGTGTCATATAGTTGTACTTCCCCATTCCATAAGTGTATAACCAAATTCTCCTGACTGAGAAGAAATACGTGCAAAGAAGATAATAACTTTGGAGATCTACAAGTTATAATGATTCCATTAAGCTACTAAACTCTATGTCTGATTATTTCACATAAGAAAAGAAGACATCCTCCAGCCAGGGGTAATTTTTTTTAAGTTTTGGACTTGTTACCTCTGAAATGTACAAAGTACTTCATTTAGAAATGCTACTGGGTTTTTGTCATAAATTAACTTCTTATCCACTAATATGAATTAAGCTGTGTCTAAATAAAATATATATTAATGTTTTGTCCCCCACAACTCCACCATAAACCTCAGCCTGAGGGCACTTGATTATATCTCCATATTTCAGCAAACCTAGATCCCCATTTAAGTGTCTGGAAGCATCCCATTCCACAAACAAGCCTCCTGTCCAAAGGTATTTGGCTTTACTGTTCCATGGGCCTAGAAGCCACCACTCTGTCTCATGCTCTGGCTCTTAGTTTTGCTGCTGCTTCTCCTCTGTCACTCCTCTGGTGTCACAGCTTTCTGTCCCTGGATTGAGGAGATTCAATGCACAGGGATCTTGGGGTAAAAAATATTTGTTCTACTCATGGCTCTTCTTCTTTAATGCTAATGAGATCTTCCTCTTGTGTCTGAGATAGTTCATTTTATATCCAATTTAAAGTTCCAAGTTTTGACAATCACAATTAACTCTGTTAATAATCATTCACAATTGAATCATATAATCCATCAGCATCTTCCCAAAACTTCAGGATAAATAGCATTTTGGTGGGAGTTACAAAGACTATAACTAGAAGAGACATGGAGTGGTTCTCAGCATCACAGTCACTATGAGTAGTCCAAATCAGGGTATTGGCTATGCTGATTCCTTCTGAGAGATCTACAGGAGCTACTTGTGGATCCCAGCAACAACCCCAGGCATTCCTTGGCTTGTAGAGATTTCTTCACATGGTGTCTATCTGGGTCTGTTCTCCTCTTCTACAAGACACCACTCAGATGGGACTAGGATCTACCTGTATGACTAATAAAACCTTCAAAGACTATATTGCCAAGGTAAGTCATATTCACAGGTGCAAAGTTTAGGACATATATAAAGGCTTCTAAAAGTTTATGGGAAAATTCCCTTATCTCTTAATTCTATTTTTATGTTAAATTTTTGAAGCCCCCTCATAAATTTTTGGAGGACACAATTTAATCCCTAACAGATACATGAATGAGAGGGACAATAATGATCTATTCACTTTCGGAGTCACTCTTGAAACCGTGGCATGCCTCTCCTAAAGTACTTCAACTGACTGCTAGGTCAGACATCTTGTTTCATATAGTACTGATCAAAATTTTTTTTATCATTGCCATTTAACTTATTGAGAAATCTGTCAGAAACAGGAAAAGGAAATCCTCTTAGTTTTTTTTCAGTCAAAATGCTTATCAACATCTCTAGATACTTTAGCAGAGCTATTGCAAAGCCATCCTATGGATTGTAAGACAAACATTCTATGGTGGTGATAAACAGAGCAGAATAGATTAACAATTATCAAGCAGCACTCCACTCCACCATGAAAATAGTCTACATTCAATTACTCAAACTACATTAGGAAATTTAAGATCAGAGGTTTTCAACTACATGGATCATGACAAACTATGGATAACATTACAAAGAACAGGTATTATGGAGCACTTAATAGTGCTTAGGGGGACCTGAACACAGACCAAGAGACAGTCATTTGAACAGAACAAGGAGAAATTAAATGGTTTAAAATCAGGAAAGGTATGTGCCAGGGTTGTATCTTTTCTATTAAATATTTATCCCTTTACCTGTACGAAGAAGCAGGTGTTTGAACCGAACATGGGAACACTGAATGGTTTAAAATTAAGAAACGTGAGTGACAAGGCTGTATTCTTTCACCATACTTATTCAACCTGTATGCTGAGCAAATAATACAAGAAGATGAGTTCTATGAAGAAAAATGTGGCATCAGGATTGGAGGAAGACTCGTTAACAACCTGCGATATGCAGATGATACAACCTTGCTTGCTGAAAGTGAAGAGGACTTGAAACATTTACTGATGAAGAT
>NW_006408607.1:1237939-1240442 GCF_000296735.1 Chrysochloris asiatica | reverse complement strand
AGAAAGTGCCATGGGCTGCCAAAAGAACCAATAGATCTGTTTTGGAAGAAGTGCAGCCAGAGTGCTCCTTAGATGCCAAGATGGCCAAACTTCACTTCTCATACTTTGGACATATTGTCAGAAGGGAACAGTCGCTGTAGAAGGATATCATGTTTGGTAAGGTAGAGGGTCAGAGACAAAAAGCAAGACTCCCAATGAGATGGATTGGCCAAGTGGCAGCATAGATGGACTCAAGCGTGGCAACAGTAGTGAGGTTGGCCCAGGATTGGGCAGTGTTTCATTCTGCTATGCATAAGGTCACTATGGGTCAGCACCAACTTGATGGCACCTAACAACCAGAAGAACTAACAATATATGTTGGAAGAAATACAGCCAGAATTCTCCTTAGAACCCAGAATGGTGAGACTTTACCTCACACTGTAGAAGGACATCATGCCTGGGAAAGTGGAGAGTCAGCTAAAAAAAGAAAGACTTCACAATGAGATGAATTGACAGTAACAAAATAATGGGCTCAAATATAACAAGTGTGAGGATGGCATAGGACCAGGCAGTGATTCTGTTGTGCATGGGATTGTTATGAATTAGACCTAGCATGATGGCACCAAACAACAACAATGTCTAGTACTTGACATAGCTAGCTATGTTGTTAGAACTAATGTCAACCTGTGTACCCTGACTCATATGGTAAGTGGTTGTGATAGTGGAGGTGGTGTGTCATGGACTCAGTTCAAACCCGTTGTGGTTAAATGCAATCAAGTCAGTTCCAACCTAAAGCAACTCTTTGTACAACAGAAAAAAACAAAACAAAACAAAACACCACCTGGTCCTTCTCCATCCTCAGAATTGCTGCTATGCTTAAATCCATTGTTGCTGCCACTGTGCCATGCTATCTCAATGGGGGTCTCTCTCTTTTTCAGTTTCCTTCCATTTTATCAAGCATGAAGTATGAGAGTCAAGGTCTGGCCACCTTGGCTTCTAAAAAGCATTCTGGTTGTACTTCTTCCAACACAGATTTTTTTGTTCTTCTGGAAGTCCATGGTACTTTCAATATTCTCCTCCAACACAACAGAAATAAATAAATTATTCTATGGTCTTGTTTATCCATTGTCCATCTTTAACATGTGACTCATACAACCCTATATAGAATTTCTGAGGCTAAATTTTTACGTGAGCAGAAGGTCTCATCTTTTTCTCATAGAAAGGCTGGTAGATTTGAACTGCTGACTTTGTGGCCCAATTCATAAGGCACTAGTCTACCAGGGCTCCTTCTTTTGGTAGGAGAGGAGTATAATCATTAATATTATGTTCTCTCCAGTGCACAATGAATGCCTTCAGGACTATATTTGTGTGTGTGTGTGTGTGTGTGTGTGTGTGTGTGTGTGTGTGTAATCTAGGAGTTAACTTCTCTCCCTCCTAAAATCATGGCAGGATGAATCTGTCAGCATGGAAGATTCCAGTGGGGTTACTCTGAAGTAAGAAGGATCCTGAGACAGTGCTAGTTTCCAGTAAATAATCCCTTATTGGATACATGTTTTTTTTGTGTTGTTGTTTTGTATAAAGACTGCAACCTCATTTGCAGTCATACTGTAAGGCTAAGGGTATAATGTATTATACAAGAAAAGACGGAGAGCTTCAAAGATGGGATGAGTATATTTGCTGATTGTTTGTACTGCATAACTGTTGTTGTTAGGTGCCATCAAGTTGATTTCATCTCCTGATAGACCAGAACTGCCCCAGAAGCCTTTATTGGTTGTAATTTTAATAGGAGTGGAACACCTAGTCTTTCTCACATGAAACTGCTTGTGAGTTCGAACTGCCAATCTTTCATTTAACAACTGAACAATTAATCATTGAAGGAATGGAATATATAATTGCTCAGTAAAAGTGTTTCAAAAGAATTCAAATGTTGACTGCAGGACCAAATCAAATTCAATAATACATTTTCCTTCCTGCTTGTTATGTTGCTATGGTTAAGTGCCATTGAGTTGGTTCCAACATATAGCAACCCTGTATAGTGTTTCCAAGGAGTAACTGGTGGGTTTGAACCATGGAATTTGTGGCTAGTAGTCCTGGTATGATGTTTTAGGATAAGAACTGGACCATGAAGCCAATTTTAACCACAGATCTGCAGTTAAAAATCACCAGCTACTCCTCAGAAGCCCAATACAGGACTGCTATGACTCAGAGGAGACTTGATGGTATCTAACAACAAGATATCTCCACATAAAAATGTATCAAAAAATTTATACTGTAAAAGTTCCAAGCTCCTAAGCATGTCATCAACAGAAGTAACATCTGTGAACCATACCACCCTTTCTCGATGACCTCAGATACCGTAATGAGACATAATAGGAATAATAAACATTCTTCCTTCATGTTTTATAGATGAAGAAAATGATGCTCAGTGTAATTAAATGATGTTCTCAAAAGTTCATAAATTTGTGACATAAGAATATTAGAAACAAACTGTTAACTGCCAGAGAATATTTTTGATAGATAGATG
>NW_006408607.1:1224263-1237254 GCF_000296735.1 Chrysochloris asiatica | reverse complement strand
TCTGGGTAAGTTAGAATTGCCAACCTTTCAGTTGGTAGTGGAATGCTTAATGGTGTGTGCCATCCAGGGACTCCTATGTTATCAAAGATAACATTCTTCACTTAAAGTCAACAGATTGGAAATGTTAGCCACATCTATAAAACACTGCCACAGTAATAACTAAACATATTTAACTAAGCAATCAAGTACAACAGGCTAGATATGTAGACACTTAAAATGAACCATGATGCCTAGTATTGAGACTTTCAACCACTCTTTCTCAAATAGGATCTGAATGACAGAATATCAAAAATAGTTTAAATGACTATTTTCACAATTCCCCTAAAGGGCTTCTATGGATGTGCAGTAGAGAAGGGTACCACAATGAATAGCTAGGGCATCGCAACATGATTTTCTCCTGAAACCCTAGCTGAGATGAGCTATCTATGGCAGCATAGTTTTTCCATCCCATGCCTCCCAAGTCACTCATTTTGTCAACACAAAGGATTGTTTTCCCCTCTGAATTATCTTGTTGGTCCATGGGATACAATGAACCCCATATGTAGTGCATAGGCAATCCACTTGCAACCTCCAGCTACTTTGTTAGAAATTGAACAAAATACACCTGAAGAATTTGCTGAAAACTAAGCTGGTATTCAGGCCCTTTGCTCTAAACAAGCAATCTTACATCACCAGGCCTCATGCTATTGCAGGAAAACACCAATACTTTTATCCTCAATACGCTGTTTGATGAGCAAAATGCCCAGTTGAGCCATTGTGGGGTTCAGTGTTGATTAAGTCCTTATTCTTTAAAATATCACACACCGCCTGAGTACTTTTTGGAAAACTGAAGAGGCTGGAGGCAAAGCTACAACGTGTACTGCTGTTCTCTGTTTTCTAGATTAAAGCAGCCTGTTCAGGTGTGTGAGCGTGTGAATTATTTTCCTAACGTAAAACACTTGATTTAAAGCATATTCTTTTTGAAGGAACGTATAATTTGGGAATTATTTGAAGTCTCTAAGTGGTTAGAAACTGGGTTTAGTCAGATTTCTAGCTGTAAGCAAAAGTCAGCCTCTGATAAGAAGCTGTTGTACTTTATTGCTGCAAAGGAGGTAAGTACCCTCTTGGGGGTTTCTCGGTTCAAGAGCATCCTAGTTGTTATTTGCAAACTGCAGTGTGCAATTCTGAATATTTTCAGATACATTTAACCCATAGGACTAAGCTCTCCTTATCAAAGGAAACTTCCTAATAGCTACAAAGTTTTAAGGTATATTGGTTGAAACCAGGGTTCATTCTGGTGTGACCCCATTGCTGATAATTTGCTTTCCTATCCCAGATATGGAGTTCTGGTGTGGTGCTGTGGGTTAATGCACCAGACTGCAAAGCAATTTGAACTACAAGGTTGGCACTTCAAGCTCACCAGCTTCTACTCAGAAACCCTAATCAGGGTCGCTATGGGTCGGAATCGACTTCACAGCACTTAGCAACAACATCTCAGATATACTTAATTAGAATCTACATTTTAATAAGATCCCTAGGTGATTTTATAGATCCCTGGGTGATTCTTATATGTACATAAGATCTTGTTCAGGTGTATATTCTGATTTCTTATGTTCACCTGGTATGGAAATGCAAATTATCAGCAGGGGTTCAAAACAGAATGAACCAGTTTAAAGCTTTGGTTGGTTACATGGGGTTTGTGAGGCAAGTTTCCCTCCATTACCTATTCACATGCAAGATTGAATTATAAAATAAAGCCCAGAACTAATAGACTTTCCAACAGAGAGAGATGATACTGCATTACAAAGTCAGTTTCATATATAGGATCCTGCCCTGAATCATTTAGCTATTTAGGAATGCATTTTGCAGCTAACTCATCCTGGCAGGCCCAGTGGAATGTAGTTTCTCTTAAAATAAATATGGAGTCATCAAATAAGCATCACTGTGACAATTAACTGCTAGGCTTGAAGGAACTTTTGCTTGGTTTTTCAGAGCAGACAGAACAAAAAGAGATTCCATGAATCACCCACAAGATCTTCTACAAAAGTTAATCTTAAATAAATACACTGTATTAGTGCTTCTTTTGCTCAACACAGCTAGGAAATGAAGAGTTCTATATAACTGAATTCTTCAGACAACTTTTAACTTGCTTCTTTGTAATTGAAAAGGAAAAACAAAAGTAGACAGTTGTATGGAGAGATTTACTGAGTATATTAAACAGACTCTTGTATCCTGAAATAGATGCCAGAGTATAACTTACTAATTTTAATTGATTTGAATCATCCATTTTAAAAGCTTCTGCTATTTTCCCAGAGATGGAAGATGCAAGCCTGGACCAAGATGGCAGAGTAGATGGAGAGAAGTAGGAAGATTTGAGATATAATTTGAAGGTAGAATTGACAGTAACCTGTTTAGACCAAGAGGAAGTTGCTCAAACAGAACAAAGTACACCAAATGGTTTAAAATTAGGAAAGATAAGTTTCACATTTGTATTATTTCACCATATTTAATCTGTATTCTGGGCATATAATCCTAGAAGCTGGATTATATGTAGAAAATTATATTGAGATGCAATCCATACTGAAATCTGTGGTCTTTGATCTTCATAAGTACCTCAGTTTGGATCCATCAACTGTATTAAAATCAAAAATTATTTTTGAAGAAATAGGATTGCACATTTAAGATTCTTGGTTTCAAGAGGCAGTGAGATGCCTGTCACCTGAATTATTCAAGGACAAGTAATTACATATGTCCAACAGCCTAGGATGAAGAGCAGAGATATCAGCTTGAGGACTAAGGTGTGCCTGACCCAAGCCATGGTATTTTCAGTAGCCTCATATGGATGCGAAAGATGGACAGTGAATAAGAGAGATCGTAGAAGAATTGATGCCTTTGAGTTGTGGTGTTGGAGGAGAATACTGAAAGTGCCATGGACTGCCAAAAGAACCAATAGATCTGTTTTGGAAGAGGTGCAGCCAGAGGGCTCCTTGGAGGCCAGGATGGCTAAGCATCGTCTCTCATGCTTTGGACATGTTGTCAGGAGGGAACAGTCGCTGGAGAAGGATGTCATGCTGGGTGGAGGGTCAGAGAAAAAAAGGAAGACCCCCAGCAAGATGGATCGGCCAGGTGGCATCATTGATGGCTTCAAGTGTGGCAGCGGTAGTGAGTTTGGCCCAGGATCAGACATTGTTTTGTTCTGGTGTACATGGAGTCGCTATGAGTCGGTTCCAACTCATTGACACCTGACAACAATAACAACAGCCTAGGAAGTCCTATATGGGGTCACTCAATATGAGTCAGACACAATCCTACAGTAACTGCACATGCCTATTAAGTTTTTCATTGGGAAGAGAAGATAACCCAATCCCTTTTAATTGCAAAAATATCTAAGTTTAAAGTATGGGTTCAAATGAAGAGTACAAAAACATTCCTGATATTGTAAATCACTATTCAGATTCTGATATTTTCATAATTAAGGTGGATGTGTGCTCATAAAATAAGCACGTTTCTAAAAGAAATAGATTAATCTGCTACTTGAGGATTGTGATTATATAATTCTGTACTGTCCTCTCCACCCTCCTCTGCTGCATCATTTCCCTCTGACTCATCCTAGGTTGAAATGTATATCAATGGAATCATTTCTTTGGATGACTAACAAAGTTAGGCATTTTCTCCAGGAGACCTCTATTGAAATGGACACATGTCAGAGATAAGGATTTTAGGAGCTCAAAGAGTTTCTCTGTCTATGCTTTGAATAATCATATTCACTTAGATGGAATTGCTTAACAGTGTCCTAGTGGCCCCATTGGGAGGAAGAGACACATGACAAATCATCTTTGATTGGGAGTGATGGGAAAATCTGGCAGAAAGATTTTACATTATTAATTTATGTTTTCTCCCTGTCTTCCCCTTGTCCTTTGTCCCTATTCAAACAGAAAGGTACTGTGACAAGGTTTTCTAAATTTTATAGTCAAAAGCCCATGCTCATTAAGAATAATGGTGCTTGACGTAAATGAATATCTCTGAATTGAAAGAAATGTCCCTGACTGCGACAAAGTTCATAGAAAAGAAGGTGATATCTCAACAAGAAAAAGATGCCTGAAACTTTCTTCCTTGTAATATTTGATGATGCTCCCAAAATTCAGTGAATTACTACATGATGTCCCAGGGAGATTAGATCCTAGGGCACAGGGTTTACAGCTCTACCCAAACTTTCTGCTCCTTAAAAGCATCGTGGACTTTGGAAGCTTTGGCCATGAGCACTGGTCCTTTGTAAAGAACTCACGACATTGGTACAGCCTCTGGAAAGTAGTCAGAGAAACCCCCAAGAACAAGTGGTCCAATTTCCCACCAGCCAAGAAAGGTTGTGGGGGGCATGGGGTGGCCACAGCTGAAAATTGAATTCATCTGAAAACTAAAGAGATGCAAAGATTCTTGTTGCTCTGAGTTTGTACTCAGAAAGTCGCATCCACTGCAGAGTCAAATGCCCTATGGAACAGGCAGAGAAATTGCATGGAAGACAAAAATGAAAGAGCCAACTCTGATAAGGAACTTCTAAGGGAAGCAGGAATGTGTGAACGGATATGGAACCATGGAAGAAAAGTGCTAGATCATGAGAATCTTGAATTTCTAAGTAGATTGAGTAGTAAAAATCTGGATGAAAACCAAAGGAGGAAGGTATCCTCTGTCCATTATGTCAACTTCACATATTTGCTGAGCCTTATCTATGAGATTTTAATCCGCATATGTTTTCATGGCAAATCCTAGTTTTAACATCTCACATAAGGCCAAGCGGAGCTTAATTTAGTGTGATACTTTCATGTGCAAGCTACTTTTACTCCTCAGAGTGAGCAGAATCTGAGAACCAAAATGAAATTGCAAATAAAATAGGCTACATAAGTTCTTTTTTTCTCCTGAGCCCTCAAATTTTTGCTGAGCAATTCATGGCATTATGAAAAATACTCTGTCTTCTAGTAGAAATACTGCAGGTCCTACTAAGGATGGAAGAACTTTATGCATAAAATGAAGTCCCACCATTAATTTTTTTTTTTTTTTTTTTTTTTTTTTTTATGTAGTAGATGGTATTTTTGTTTTGTTTAATTTAAGTCCTGTATCTGGAACCCAGGTGCTTTCTCCTCTCCCCCTTACCAGTTATGATAATCTACAAAGATGGCTGTCATCAGCGATGACATGCAGGATGATCAATTTGGGACATGGAATCTATTTCAATCATTCTCTTCACATCTGAGCTAGTCTTGTAACCACTATTCTATGCAGAAGTGACACTGAACCAGATTCAAACTTGGCTTTGAAGAGGCATGGTAGCTTCCTCTGGTATGTACTACAGGGAAATCATGCGCCCCCCACTTCCTATAGTGACCATTGCAGAAATTCACTGTTTCCACAGCTCTGATACCTTAATGTGCCACTGTAGGATTAGCACTGTACTGCTAACCACAAGGACAATCAAAACCAAAACCATTCCTTGGAAATTCTATAGAGGATAGATATGAGTTGGAACCAACTTGATGTCACTTAGCAACAACAACAACAAACATAGGAAGTCACCCATCGCTTCTAAGAAAATACAGAAGGGGAATTTATCTCATTCTCATAAGTTCTCCTGTTGTAAAAGGGGTCCCTTTTATCCCTGGCTTAGTGGATCCATTTAGAGGAGAAGTTAGATATACAAAGAAACTAGGCCTAGATCACTACATTTTGAGTGAAAAGAGAACAAGAGACCATGTGGAGGAGCACTGAGTAGTCAGACAAATAAATTAACACCCCTTCAATCTTTCCACCCAGTCTAAATAGTTGCCATTGAGTGATTCTGACTCATAGCCATCCCATGTGCACTTCATAAAGTTTCTGATCATTCACAAACAAATCACCAGGCCTTTCTTGCAAGGCAACTCTGGATGGGTTCAAGCATACAACAACGTATAATTGAGCACTTAATGGTTTGTGCCACCCACAGGTTCCTATGCCCATTCTGTTGTTGATGTTGTTGTTGTTATTAGGTGCCAAGGAGTCCATTCTGACCCATAGCAACACTATGCACAAGAAAACAAAAAAATTGTCTGGTCCTGCACTAGCTATACAATTATTGTTATGTTTGAGCCTATTGTTACTGCTGTTCTGTCAATCCATCTTATTAGGAGTCTTTCTATTTTCTACTGACTCTCTACTTTTCTAAAGATGTTCTTTTTCAGAACTGGTCCCTTCCGGTAAATACCAGAGATAAAGTTTCACCATCCTTGCTTCTGAAGAGCATTCAACACAGATTTACTTGTTCATCTGGCAGTCCATTGTACTTTTAATATTCTTCTCCAACACCATAATGCAAACAAATCAATTCGTCTATGGTCTTCTTTATTCATTGTCAAACTTTCACATGCATGTGAGATTATTGAAAAAATCATGACTTGAGTCAAGTACGCCTTAGTCCTCAAAGTGACATCTTTGTTCTTAAACATATTAAAGAGGTTTTTTATAGCAGATTTGTCTAATGCAATGCATCATTTGATTTCTTAACTGGAGCTTCCAAGAACATTGATTGTGGACCTAAACAAAATGAAGTCTTTTACAACTTCAATCTTTTCTCCTTTTATCATGATGTTATTTATTGGTCCAGTGAAGAGGATTTTTGTTGTATGTTTTTTACACTGAGGTGCAATCCATACAAAAGGCTAGAGCTTTGACCTTTACAGAAAGAATTTCAAGTCCTCTTCATTTCCAGCAAGCAAGGTTGTGTAATCTGCATATGGCAGTTTGTTAATGAGTCTTCCTCCAATCTTGATGCCATGTGCTTTTTAATATAATCCAGTTTTTAAGTTATTTGCTTAGCATACTTATTGAGTAGGTGTGGTAAAAGGATATAACCCTGGCACACAGTTTGTCATGATTCCCACAGCTGAAAGCCTTTGCTTAGCCAATAAGCACACTAAACATCTTTCTGGTATTCACTTTCTGCCAAGATTCATCTGACATCAGCAGATATTCCTCATTCCACATCCTCTTCTGAATCTGAATTGAATTATTGGTGGCTTACTGTTGATGTATTGTTGCAGTCATCTTTAGTTTTCTTCAGACAAATTTTACTTGCCTAGTCTAGTGGTTACAAGTTGGGATGCTAACTTCAAAGTCAGCAGTTCGAAACTGCCAGCCATTCCATGGAAGAAAGATGAGGCTTCCTCCTCCCATAACGATTTACAGCCTCAGAAACCTTGTGCAAGGTCTCTATGAGTCAGAACTGACTCAATGGCACTTAACAACAAGATCTTAATGATATTTTTCAATGATTTCCATATTTCATTGGGTCATTTTACTTAGGAATGGCACAACTGTGGATCTCTTCTAATGTGTTGATCATGCTGCAGTCTTCTAAATTTCATGGCAAATAGTAGTAAGTAACTCCAGTGCTGCACCAGTTCCTTCACAGATTACTACTTGCATTTGTCAATTCCTTGAGCCTTGTTTTTGCCATTTTCTTCAGTGCTGCTAGAACTTCTTCCTTCAATACCATCAGTTTTGGATCACACAGAATCCCTTAAAATTACTGAATATCAACTAATTCTTTTTGATACAGTGATACTGTATATTCCTTCCATCTTCTTTTGCTATTTTCAGTATCATTTAGTATTTTGCCCGTAGCATCATTCAATATTTTGACTGAAACTTAAATTTTTTCTTCAGTTCTTTCTCCTTTAGAAATGCTGATGACTTTCTTCTTTTCTGCATTTCTAACTCCAGGACTTTGCACATTTCATTATAACATTTGACTTTGTCTTATAGAGCAGAACTTTGAAAGTTTATGTTCAGCTCTTTTATTTCATTCTTTCTTCCAGTCACTTTAACTTTTCTACCCTCAAGACCCCACCACTTATCTGTCAGTTTGTGAGTTGTTGTGATTCTTGAAAGCTATGCCAATGGTATTTAAAATATCAGCCGGGTCACCCATGGAGGACAGGTTTCAGATGACCTTCCAGACAAAGACTCACTAGGAAGATGGAGTGACTAACTACTTCTAAACATTTTGTCACTGAAAACTTAATGAAACACTGCCAGATACAGTGCCGGAAAATGAGCCCGTCAGGTTGGAAGGCACTCAAAAGGCAACTGGGAAAGAGTCACCTTCTCAGTGTAGATTTGACCATGATGACACAAATAGAGTAAGCCTGTGGGAGAAAATCCCATGGGGCACAACTCAAAATGAAGAGAAACAGCTGTAAACATTCACTGAAAATTGGAACATGGAATGTATGAAGTATGAATCTGGGAAAATTGGACGTTGTCAAAAATGAAATGAAATGCATAAACATCGATATCCTAGGCATTAGTGAGCTGAAATGGGCTAGTATTGGCCATTTAGAATCTGACAACCGCATGCTCTACTATGCTGGGAATGATAAATTGAAGAGGAATGGTGTTGCATTCATTGTCAAAAAGAACATATATAGATCAGTCATGAGGTACAATGCTGTCTGTGATAGGATAATATACATAAGCCTACAGGGAAGCCAAGTTAATACCACTATTATTCAAGTTTATGCACCAACCACTAAAGCTAATGAGGATTAAATAGAATTCTACCAACTTCTTCAATCTGAAATTGATCAAACATGCAATCAAGATGTATTGATTATTACTGATGATTGGTATGCAAAGGTTGGGAGCAAAGAGGAAGGATCAATAGTTGGAAAATATAGCCTTGGTGATAGAAATGATGCTGGAGAATTCATGATAGAATTCTGCAAAATCAATTATTTAGTCATTTCAAATACCTTCTTTAGACAGCATAAGAGAAGACTATACACATGGTCCTCACCACATGGAATACATAGAAGTCCAATTGACTACATCTGTGGAAACAGACGATTGAAAAGCTCCATATCATCAGTCAAAACAAGGCCGGGGCAGACTGTGGAACAGACCATCAATTACTCATATGCAAATTCTAACTGAAGCTGAAGAAAATGAAAACAAGTCGACGAGAGCCAAAATATAAATTTGCATATATCCCACCTGAATTTAGGGATCATCAGCAGAACAGATTTGAAACATTAAACACTAAAGACAGAAGACAAGAGAATTGAGCATCAAGAATATCATACATGAAGAAAGCAAAAAAATCATTAAGAATACAAGAAAAAAGGAAAAGATAATAATGGATGTCAGAAGAGATACTTAAACTTGCTCTCCAATGTAGAGATGCTAAAGCAAATGGAAGAAATGAGGAGGGACAAGAGCAGAATAGAAAATCTCAAAGATCAGCTCGAGAAGATAAAGCCAAATATTACAAAATGGGCAAAGATCTGGAATTAGAAAACCAAAAAGGAAGAACACGCTCAGCATTTCTCAAGCTGGGGGAACTGAAGAAATAATTCAAGCCTTGAATTTCATTAATGAAAGATTATCTTGGAAAATTGTTGAATGATGCAGAAAGTATCAAAAGAAGATGGAAGGAATACAAGAGGTAGCATATGATCAAAAGCCAATGATACTGAAGGAGGAAGTTGAAGGTGCATTGAATGAATTGGCAAAGAACAAGGCACCAGGAATTGATGGAATAAAAATTGAAATATTTCAAGAAAGTGAGGCGCTCAGGAGGCACTCACTCATCTCTGCGAAGAAATTTGGAATACAACTATCTGGCCAACTGATTGGAAGAGATCTGTATTTGTGCCCATTCAAAAGAGGGGTGACTCAATGGAATGCAGAAATTATCAGACAAGCTCTGTGATATCCAATGCGAGTAAAGTTTTACTAAAGATAATACAGAAATGGCTTCAAGCATACAAGAGAACTAGCCGGATTCAGAAGAGGCCATGGAACGAGGAATGTCATTGCTGATGTTTGATAGACCTTGGCTGAAATCAGAGAACATCAGAAAGATGGATATCTGTGCTTTATTGACTATGCAAAAGCTTTTGATTGTGTGAATCATGACAAGCTATGGACAAATTTGTGAAGTATAAGTATTCCACAACACTTAATTGTGCTCATGAGGATTCTATACATGGACCAAGAGGCAGTTGTTCAAACAGAACATGGGAACACTGAATGTTTTAAACTTAAGAAAGCTGTGTGGCAAAGTTGTATTCTTTCACCATACTTATTCAACCTGTATGTGGAGCAAATAATCTGAGAAGCTGGGTTCTATGAAGAAAAACGTGGCATCAGGTTTGGAGGAAGACTCATTAACAATCTGTCATATGCAAATGATATAACCTTGCTTGCTGAAAGTGAAGAGGACTTAAAATATTTATTGATGAAGATGAATGAGCACAGTCTTCGGTATGGATTACAACTCAATGTAAAAAAACAAAAATCCTCACATGGACCAATAAACAACATTCTTATCAACAGAGAAAAGATTGAAATTTCAAGGACTGCATTCTTCTTGGATCAATATCAACATTCACGGAAGCAGCAGTCAAGAAATTAAATGACATATTGTATTAGGCAAATCTGCTGCACAAGACCTTTTTAGAGTTTTGAAGAACAAAGATGTCAGCTTGAGGACTAAGGTGTGCTTGACCCAAGTCATGGTATTTCAATAACCTCATATGCATGTAAAAGCTGGACAGTGAATAAGGAAGACCATAGAAGAATTGATGCTTTTGAGTTATGTTGTTGGAGGAAACTATTGTAAGTGCCATGGGCTGCCGAAAGAACCAACAGATCCATTTTGGAAAAAGTGCAGCCAGAGTGCTATATGGAGGCCAAGATGGCCAAACTTCATGTCTCATACTTTGGACATATTGTCAGAAAGGACCAGTTGCTGGAGAAGAATGTCATGTTTGGTAAGGTGGAGGGTCAGAGAAAAAGAGGAAGACCCCCAACAGGATGGCATGGTCAACTGGTAGCATTGATGGACTCAATCGTGGCAATAGTAGTGAGGTTGGCCCAGGATCGGGCAATTTTAAATTCTGTTGTGCCTATGGTCATCTATGAGTTGGTACCAACTTGATGGCACCTAACAACAACAAAAACCCTCAAGACTGTGTTTCAGAGTCTTTTCTTTTTTCTCCTCTCTTTTTAATGATATTTTGCTTCCTTCATATATGTGGTTCTTGATATTATTCCACAATTCTTCTGGTCTTCATTCTTTACTGTCTATGGAATCAAATCTGTTCTCAAGATGGTCTCTAAATTCTTATAGCATAAACTTGGTGTCATATTATTGCTATCATGGATTTGTTTTCATTTTCTTCAGCTCAAGCAATTCACAGTCTTTTTCACAGTCTGTACCTTGCCTTATTTTGGCTTATGATACTGAGCTTCTTCGATATCTCTTTCCACAGATCTATTTAATTAAATTCCTGTGTATTCTACCTGGTGAGGTTCATGTGTATAGTTGCATTTTATTTTGATGAAAAAGTGTATTTGCAATGAATAATTCATTGGTCTTGCAATATTTATCAATGTATCTTAATTGCATGTTTGAACAATTTCAGCCTGAAGAAGTTGGTTGCTCTCATCAGTAAGTGCCATTCAGCTGGTTCTGATGCATTGCAACCCTGTACGGAGTTTCTGAGGAGAAGCTGGTGGGTTTGAACCACCACTCTTGTGGCTAGTAGCCTAGTATTTATCATATAGTGCCTCACCAAGTCTGCGTCATCACTGATTTTAGTGATTGATGGTTAAACTTGAAAAATAGTGTTATTAAATTTCTTCCTTGTAGATGTATGCATTTTATTCTCTCAGACCCAGCATTGTTATCCATAATTTGTCATGATTTACACAGTCAAAAGTGAATCACAGTTACTAGCCAATAAACACAAGTAACTGTTTTTCTAATATTCTCTGCTTTCAGCCAAGATCCATTTGACATTAGCAATTATATACCTGATTTCACATTCTATTCTGAATCTGGCCAACCTCTGGGATCTAGATCTTGAAATATTCTTTTTTATGACCGTGACCCTATTCCTCTTTATTTTTCCATTACTAATACAGAAAATCACATTGTTGTCTGATTCAAAATGTTTAGTACCAGTCCACTTGAGTACACTAGGGCCTAGAATATATATCTGTATGCATTCCGTTTCATTTTGACAAGTTCTAGTTTTCTTAGATCCATACTTTGTATATTCAAATTTCTGATTTGCAGCTGTTTCTTGGCATTTTGAGTTGTGCCACATCAGCAAATGAAGGTGCAGAAAACATACCTCCATTCACATCATTAAGGTCAACTCTACTTTGTTGTTGTTAAGTACAATGGATTCGGTTCTGACTCATAGTGACCCTGCACAGGGTTTCTGAGGCTGTAAATCTTTAAAGGAGCAGAAAGCCTCATCTTTCATCCATGGAATGGCTGGTAGTTTCGAACTGCCAATCTTGAGGTTAACAGCCTGATTTGTAACCACTACGCTCATTTGAGCTCATTTGAGGAGGCGTTATTTCCCCAGTTGTACTTTGGGTACCTTCCAACGTAAGAGGCACTTATATATGCACTATATATGGTAATGCTTAGCTTATATCCATAAGGTTTTGAGTAGCTAAGCTTTCAGGGAAACTGTTATAAAAATGGTTTCACATGAGTTATGGTGCTGAGGAAGAATATTAAAATGGTCATAGACTGCCAGAATAATAAACAAGACCACGTTGAAAGAGGTACAGCCAAAATGCTCCTTAGAAGCCAGAATAGCAAGACTTTTTCTCTCATACATAGGACATGTTATCAGAAGGGACCAGTCTCTAGAGAAGGATATGATATTTGGTAAAGTCTGTAGGGTCAATGAAAAAGAGAAAGAACCCTGAGACAGACTGGCACAGTGGCAGCAGCGGGCTCAAGCATAACAACAATTGTGAGGATGGCATAGGACCAGAGAGTATTTCATTCTGCTGTACATTGGATGTGTGTGAGTTGGAAGCAACTTGAGTTGTCATTGTTATTGTTGTCAGGTGCCATCAAGCCAGAACCAACTCATAGCGTCCCATGCACAGCTGAAGGAAACAATGTCCAATCTTGGGCCAACCTCACTACCGCTGCCACACTTGAGTCCAT
>NW_006408607.1:1216733-1223254 GCF_000296735.1 Chrysochloris asiatica | reverse complement strand
AGCATAGGTAAACATCTTTCTGATATTCTCTGCTTTCAGCCAAGATCCATCGGACATCCGCAATGATATCTCTCATTCCATGGCCTCTTCTGAATCCAGTTTGAACCTCTGGAAGCTCTCTGTCAATGTATGATTGTAGCCGTTTCTGTATTACTTTTAGCAAAACTTAACTCACTTGAGATATCAAAGATATTGTCGGATGGTTTCCGCATTCCATTGGGTCACCTCTCTTAGGAATGGGCACAAATATGGATCTCTTCCAATCAGTTGGCCAGATAGTTGTCTTCCAAATTTCTTCGCAGATTTGTGTGTGCCTCAAGCAACTTGAGATCAGCTAAGAAAAACAATAATAACCATTTAGAAGTGGTCCACCTCTCTTCTCTCCTAGTTTGCTTTAGTGTGGAAGCTCTGTTGAGACCTGACCACCAGGGCTGGCCTTTCTGGTATTTGAAATATTAGTGGCATAGCATCCAGAATCACAGCAACATACAAACCACCACAATACAACAAGCTGATACAGTGGTGGATACTCAGTCTAAATCCAGTTAATGGTAGCCATGAAATAGGCCACAGCTGATTCCACTTGGAATCAAAGAATGGATCACCTGAAGCTTACATGAGTTCTTGCCCCAGAGATATAATTAATTATTGTGTTTCAAATCAGTAATTTGGAGTATTATCTGCTATGCAAAAGAAAACTAAAACACGAGTCTAGACATCATTCAACTATTCTTTTATCTCTACTTAAAGTCCAATGCAAATTCCTAAATCATGAATAGTATAAATTAAACTGCTTCTCTTTGCTACAAAATACAAAATATAATTGAGTCTGTCTTAAGAAAAACAGCAAATATATGAGGAGGTTTCAAAAAGTTCATAGAAAAATGGAATTAAAAGATAAGAGCATTTTCTCCATGAACTTTTTTGAAGTCCCTCATATGCTCTCTGTCTTCAGCTGAACTTCAAATCCACTAAATAATTTTTCAACTTATTTCTTAATCACTTTCTCCTTCCTGACAATATCTATTTCAGAAATTCACTTCACCAGGCCTTCTCCCTGATTTCTGCCCTAAGAAGACCATAGAGGAATTGATGCTTTTGAGTTACGGTGTTGGAGGAGAATATTGAAAGTGCCATGGGCTGTCAAAAGAATCAATAGATCCATTTTGGAAGAAGTGCAGCCAGAGTGCTCCCTGGAGGCCAAAATGGCCAAACTTTATCTCTCATACTTCGGACATATTGTCAGGAGGGAACAGTCACTGGAGAAGGATATCATGTTTTGTAAGGTGGAGGGTCAGAGAAAAAAAGGAAGACCCCCAACGAGATGTACTGGCCAAGTGGCAGCATCGATGGATTCAAGCATGGCAACAGTAGTGAGGTTGGCCCAGAATCGCGCAGTGTTTCGTTCTGCTGTGCATAAGGTTGCTATGGGTTGGTATCAACTTGATGGCACCTAACAACAACAGTAACAAACATAGGAGAGAGGTGGGAACCACTTGCCTGTGAGTTTGCAATACTGTAGTGGCATAGGTGTTGCTGAAATCCTGGAAGCTATGTCAACAGTGTTTTATATACCAGAAGGATCACCCATGGTGGGCAGGTTTCAGCTAAGCTTCCAGACTAAGACAGACTGGGAAGAAGGGGAGAGAGACTATTTTTGAAGACTTACATACTAAAAACCTTATGAATAGCAGTAAAACACTGTTAGACAGCACCAGAATGTTGACTATAACCCATGACAAAGAGCACCAATATATTATCAGATATAGTGCCAGAGAATGTGTCACTCAAGATTAGAAAATACAAAATACAACTGGGAAGAGCTGCCTCCTCAAAGTAAAGTTAACCATGAGGATGATAATGAAGTAGTTTTCATTTAATTTGCTAATGGGGAAAAACTCAAAATGAGGAGAAACAGCTGCAAAATATCCATTCATAATAGGAATATGTAATGTAAACAGTATGAATCTACGAAAATTGGAAATTGTCAAAACCTAAATGGAATAAACAAATGTCCTAAGCATTAGTGAGCTTAAATGGACTGTTATTGTCCATTTTGAATCAGACAATCACATTGTTTACTATGCCAGGAATGACAAATTGAAGAGAAATGCATTTTATTCAATTCCGAAAATAACATTCCAAGATCTATCTTGAAGTACAATGCTGTCTGTGATAGGATGATATCCATACGCCTATAAGAAGACCTGAAAATACAACTATTATTAAAATGTAGGCAGCACTCACTAATTAAAGAAATCTACCAACTCCTCCAGTCTGAAACTAATCAAACATGCAATCAAGATTCATTGATAATTACTGGATATCAGAATGATTGGAAACAAAGAGAAAGGCTCTGTAGTTGGGAAATATGGCTTCAGTTATACAAATGATGTTAAAGATCACATGATATAATTTTTCAAGACCAATGACTTCTGCATTGCAAATACCTTTTATAAACAACAAAAAGATGACTACATGCAGGGACCTCACCAGATGTGATACACAGAAACCAAATTGACTACATCTGTGTAAATAGACAGTGGAAAGCTCCATATCATCAGTCTAAATAAGACCAGGGGCAGACCATGTAACAAACTATCAATTGTTCATGTGTAAGCTCAGGCTGAAGCTGAAGAAAATTGAAACAAGCCCACAAGATTCACAATATGACCTTGAACATATTCCTCCTGAATCTAGAGATCATCTCAAGTACATATTTGATTAACTAAACACTGATGACTGAAGACCAGAAGAGTTGTGGGATGACATCAAGAATTTCATACAGGAAGAAAGCAAGAGGACATTAAGTAGACAACAAAGAAGGAAAAGCCCAAAATGGATGTCAGAAGAGACTCTGAAACTTGCTCTCCAGCATAGAAATGCTAAATGCTAAATGACATGGAAGAAATGAGGAGGTAAATGAGCTGAATAAGAAATTTAAAAGGTCAGCTTGAGAAGACAAAGTCAAATATTGTAATGAAATGTGAAAAGATCTGGGGTTAGAAAACCAAAAGTGAAGAACACACTCAGCATTTCTCAAGTCGAAAGAACTGAAGAAAAATTTCATGCCTCAACTAGCAATATTTGAATGATTCTATGGATTCCTTTTGTGGCACTGCAGATTAATGCAAATTAGGTTTGAACTGCAGAGTTGGCAGTTCACACACACCAGCCACTCCTTGGAAACCCTATGTAGGGTTGCTGTGAGTTGGAACTGGCTCGATGGCACATAACCACAAGAACACCATGGGCAAAATATTGAATGAAGCAGAAAACAACAAAACAAGATGGAAGGAATAAACAGAGCCACTGTGCCAAAAAGAAATGGCTGATATTCAGCCATATCAAGAAGTAGTATATGATCAAGAACCACTGGTAATGAAGGAAAAAATCCAAGGTACACTGAGGCATTGGCAAACAACAAGGCTCTGGGAATAGACAGGATGTGAATTGAAACCTTTCAACAAACTGATGCTGCACTGGCGAACACACTCATCTCTGCCAAGAAATTTGGAAGACAGCTACCTGGCCAACTGCTTATAAGAGATCTATATCTCTGCATATTCTGAAGAGAGGTGACCCAAAGGAATGTGGAAATCATCAGACAATATCATTAATAGCCCATGCAAGCAAAATTTTGCTAAAATAATTCAAAAACGACTGGAATAGCATATTGACAGGGAATTGCCGGAGTTTCAAGCTGGATTCAGACAAATACGTGTACACAGGGATATCATTGCTGACATCAGATCTATAGTGACTGAAAGAAGAGAATACCAGTGTAAGGAAAAGAAAGAAAGAGACAAAGGAGAGAGTTTTGGCTTCAACAGCAGGCAGGTTTATTGAGAGTAAACCTGGGAGGGAATACTCTTAAGTCAACAAAGGAGACCAAAGCCCATCTGTTCTCTTACAGACTGGGGTATCTAAGGTGGTGTGGTATGGATACAGTTCTGGGAGTTTACAATGGGCAGGGGTATGGAGATTTTCCTGAAACCTGGAATTACCAGGAGGATGGAGGGGGAAGCTTTCCAGGTGTAACAAAGACCCAAGCTTTCCAGAGACCAGGAGCTCAAGACCCCATTTAGTGCCAATTGGGGATAGTTGCAATGCCATTCCATTGATCAGGCGCAGGGTCCTTGAACCAGAAAGTGTTTTGTTTAATATACAAAGGCTTTTGTTTGTTTGGATCATGGCAAGCTATGGACAACATTGCAGAGAAAGAGTTTCCCAGAGCATTTCATTGTGATCGTGGGGAACCTGTACATAGACCAAGAGGCAGTGGTTCAAATAAACAAAGGAACATTGAATGGTTTTAAATTAAGGAAGGTGTATTCCAAGGTTACATTCTTACATAATACCTATTCAATTCTTTTGCTGAGCAAATAATCTGAGAAGCTGGAGTATATGAAGAAGAATGTGGCATTGGTATTGGAGGAAGACTCATTAACAGCCTCTGATATGTGCATGATTCAACTTTGCATGCTAAAAGCTAAAAGGACTTAAAATACTTACTGGTGAAGATCAAATATCACAGTCTTCAGTATGGGTTGCACCTAAATGTAAATAAAACAAAAATCTTCACAGCTGGGTCAAAAATAACATGAAATTAATTGGAGCAAAGATTGTAGTTGTCAAGGACTTCATCCTTCTTGGATCAGCCATCAACACTCATGAGAGCAGCAGTAAAGAAATTACAGGACATATTGCATTAGGCAAATCTGCTGCACAAGATCTCTTTAATGTGTTCAAGAACAAAGATATAAGTTGTAGGACTAATGTGTGTCTGACCCAAGCCACAGTATTTCCAATAGCTTCATATGCATGAGAAATTTGGAAAATTAATAAGGAAGACTGTGGAAGAATTGATTCATTTGAGTTATCGTGTTGGAAAAAATATTACAAGTACTATGGACTACCAAAAGAACAAACCAATTTGTGTTGGAAGAAGTACAGCCAGAATGCTTCCTGGAAGCCAGGATGGCCAGACTTAATCTTTCATAGTTTGGACATATTATCAGTAGGGACCAGTCCCTGGAGAAGGGCATCATGCTTGGTAAAAGAGGAAGACACCCCACAGTGGCAGCAGCAGTGGGCTCAAACATAGCAAGCATTGCGAGGCTGGCTCAGGACCGGGCAGTGTTTCATTTTGTTGTGCATCAGGTCACTATTAATGGGTACTAATTCAATGACACCTAACAACAACAGCAACAAACATAGGAAGAAGTTCACTTCACACTTCAAAGAATATATATATTGAAGTGGAAATTCCCTCCATTTCACCAGTTCCCCTGTTGGAGAGGGGACCCCTTTCATCTCTGCCCTCATGTTTCTATTTACAAGGAAGTTAATTATTATATTGGTTAGTATGAAAGAAAGTATGGGGCCTGTTCGCTTTTTCTCTGTCTCTATTTGGGTCTATTTGTTTATAGATCTACATAGCCTCCACCACATTACCATTAAATGGTTTCTTAGCCTTAAGAGTCCCCCTTCATCCACTCATCCTATGCTATAACTATGTCTACAATTTCATAATTGACCATTCTTCCTCTACTTAAAATCCTTCAATTAACTCCTGTTGTCTTCAGGATAAATCTTGCTTTCTTAGCCTTGCAGGTTGGTGGTTTTGAAACAATAATTAATTGGATGCACCTTTGAAGAAAGGAATGGTGATATGCTTTCAAATAGTCATAGCCTTGAAAACCTTATGGAGCACAGTTTTATTTTGAAACACAAAAATTGGTATCAACTCAATTGCTACTGTCGTTCTTTCTTTCTTTCTTTCTTTCTTTCTTTCTTTCTTTCTTTCTTTCTTTCTAGTTGATGATGGTGGTGATGTTTGGAGTGAGACAAAACTCAGATGCAGCATACATAAATTAAGGGAAAATTTACTAAAGAAAATTCATTTTTCTTCATCATTTAAAATATATTATTTTGCTCTTTATCCCCAACCTCATCTGGTGGGACAAATAAAAGGTAAGACAACTTGCTTTTGCCATATTTTTCTTGGTTTGTTGTTTTAGTTAAGTGCTATTGAATCGGTTCTGACTCAGAAAATGTGTGTACTTTCCTAGATTTTCACTCCTCACAGAAGCAGAAAATCTCATCTATCTCCAGCAAAGAAGGCAGCAAGCTTAAACCTTGGACCTTGAAGTTCACATGCCAGTGTTTACTGTATGAAACCACCATTCCCTCTTCTCTACTGAAAATCTTTGGCTTCTATCTCTTGCTCCATCTATACAACCTCTTATCCAACCACTTTTCTGTAGGTTCTTTATAATACTGTGGTGGTGTTTGGCCATGGAGTTGATTCCAACTCATAGTGACCCTGCTGTAATCTTTATGGAACAAGAAAGCCTCATCTTTCTCCCATAGAACAGCTGGTAGTTTGGGCAGCCCAATTCACAACCACTATGCGGTTCGAAATTACCAACAGCTCCGCGGGAGAAAGATGAGGCTTTCTACTCCCATAAAGATTTACACCCTCGGAAACCCTGTACAGGGTCGCTATGGGTCGGAAC
>NW_006408607.1:1215083-1216633 GCF_000296735.1 Chrysochloris asiatica | reverse complement strand
ACACCCTCGGAAACCCTGTACAGGGTCGCTATGGGTCGGAACTGACTTGATGGCACTTAACAACAACAACAACAACATGCTACCATAGCTCCTTTTTGTAATACTAGGAGGCTTCAAAAAATTCATGGAAAAAAGTCATTATCTTACATTCCATTTTTTCACAAAGTTTTTGAAGCCCCCAAATATACCTAAGCAAACTGATTCCACCTCCTTCTCTAATATATAACCATAGTGCTTTGCTCTCTTATGCATCAGTATCTTCACATATGTTGTTCTTTATACTGGAAAATCTTATTTTCTACTTTGCTGTCTATTCTTCCTGGTGGATTTCTAAATATTCTTACAGAATCTACACTGGTGTAATCTTTTTCTGAATATTCCCTCATGTTTTCATGAAGGAATTGTCATGTTGACAGAGAAGAGAACTTTCTTTTGTTTCCAACAGACCTCTATTATCACAATCATCAATTATATTATATTTTGTTACCTTGGCTATATCCCTCTTACAGGATAGATTAATTCAATTTATTCAACAAATATATTTATTTTTTGAGTTCCTTTTTTTCTCAGGCATTATTTGAGGTTCATGGAATCAGTTTTAAACAAGAAAAGAGCTCTATCCTAATGGAGCTTTAATTCTAGTGGAAAATGGCAGACAATAAACAAGAAATATGATAAATAAATTAATTGTTTAATATGCTAGAAGGAAGAGGTTAAGGAAATCAAGAAAGATAATATCCATGGGAGGGGAGGGCTGGTTGAATTAACAGGGTAATCAATGGTCACTGAGAAGGTGGCATTTAAGTAAAGACATGAAGAACTTGAGCGGGTGAGTGATTCACATCTTAGGAGAAGAGAGATCCAGTAAGAGAGAACAGCCAATAAAAAAGTGCTGTCTGGCATGGATTTTGCATACCTGGGGAAGTATGGAGTTGATAGTTTCATTAACTGAATATAGGATTGGAATATATCAAAGCTTGGAGGCATTGCTATGGACTTTAATTCGACATTAAATAGGAAGTGAGGGCAGGTACGTGATCTGACTTATGTTGTAAAATGATCTCTCTGGATGCTGTGAGGAAAGTAGAGTATAGAGGCAATATTGGAATCAAGTAAGTAAATTACGAGGTGATTATAGTAATCCAGGTTGGAGGAATGGAAGAATGGTTGAAGAAAAACCAAACTAACCCCAAAGACTCAGTAAAAAAGCTACTAGACCTCATTAGAAGAGTCAGCAAAGTGGCAGGATATAAGATCAACATACAAAAATCACTTGGATTCCTCTATACCAAAAATGACAACACTAAAAAGGACATTAGGAAAGCAACACCATTTACAATAGCTGTGCAAAGGATTAAACACCTAGGAATAAATGTAGCCAGAGAAACAAAGGACTTATACAAAGAAACTACAAAACACTACTATAAGAAACTAAAAGAGACCTACAAAAATGGAAGAATGTGCCATGCTCCTGGATAGGAAGACTTAACATTGTGAAAATATCAATACTGCCCAAAGCAATTTACACATATAATGCAATCCCAATCCAG
>NW_006408607.1:1212482-1213751 GCF_000296735.1 Chrysochloris asiatica | reverse complement strand
TGTAAAAGACTAAGAAAAAGAACCCATACTAAAGGGGGAGGGAGAATTCTTTTGCTGGTTGCCAGGATGTGAGAGGTAGATTGAGGGGAGGGAGGGGAAGGTGGAGCACAGGGCAGGGAATAGACAAAGGATAGTTTGGATGCTAGGAAGGGGTGCAATACACAAGAAGGGGGAGGGGAATGGAAGAACAAAGCAGACGGCAAAACAATTGGGCAGGTTTTCATGGGCTAAATGGGACAGAGGTAAATAATGATTTATGCACATCCTTGGAACAACAGGACTCTGGAATACAGGAATTGAGACATGGTTGGAATGAGGAAAAGGGGGTAAAATAATGTTAAGATGCTTGGTTGTATTTTGAATCTTGGTTTCCTTAGCATACCATTATAAAATAGGCACTTGAGGGGGAGAGAAAGGAATAGCCATAAATATCAGCATAGGAAGCTTGTAAATACATTTTCTGCCTATAACTGATTGGAATATCTAAAATGGGGTTGCAATGTTCTCAGTGAAGGAGACTTCCTGTGGAGGATCTGTATTACATAAGACCATCGGTGGAATCCTGAACCCCATCCTGAATCTTCTAAGGTGAGAAATTTCCACTTGAAAGGGCAAGCAGACCAGCCTGGAGTGGCTAGAAGAACAGAAGACACTTCTTGAAAAAAAGACCGACAGGAAAAATACAAAACAATAATGGTAGTCTTACTGATTACTACAAGAACAAGCAAGTTGCTCACCCAAGAGACATCAAGGCAAGTGGTCAGGTCCACTCAGGTAAAACAACCCTCCCAAGACTATGACTCAATGGGAATACATGCTCTGATTGGAGACCATGTTCATCACTGATAAGGGAAAGCGAGGGATAAAAAGCAACGAAGCTGCAAGCTAAGCCCTACAACGTTCAATCAATTCCTGTGAACCCAGGTGGAGATCTGGTTGGCCAGCAGTGTGGCAAGACCTGGGGACTCTTGGGCCCAGAGTCAGTGACATATCCACAAAGGACTAGAGTGGAATTTGAAGCATCCAGCTGATAGGAAGACAGGGGCATATGCGTAAGACTCCCACACTTGTTGATAATACCTACTTGACCTGGCTTCAATGACTGGATGGTCAGAGCTCAACTAGAAGAGGAACAAAAGAGTTGTTGTTGTTGTTGTTAAGTGCCGTCGAGTCGGATCCGACCCATAGCGACCCTGTACAGGGTTTCCGAGGCTGTAAATCTTTACGGGAGCAGAATGCCTCATCTTTCTCCCGCGGAGCGGCTGGTAG
>NW_006408607.1:1207141-1211782 GCF_000296735.1 Chrysochloris asiatica | reverse complement strand
ATAATTCACAATAAAACATTAAACAACAACAACAAAGTAAGCAAGAGATGAAGGGGAAAAATAAAGGAGGGGGTGAAGAGAATAAAAAATGGAATGGAAGAAAGAAAACTTAAACTCCCTGTACTGTCTCTGAATTGATCAACATGTTATTCCAGCTACTTCAAACTCACCAATTGGCTCAGCTTCCCTCTTCTGGGGTTTAGAGGCCACAAACATTGCTTCCTTTTGATTAATCAAACAGTATTCTGTGCTGTCTGATCTACTGGCCTGTAGGCCTCCCTGCTTTGGGAACAACAAAAATAAACCACTAGGACCAGAAACTTAAAGAAACCAGAGTAAATCTAAAAGAAATCAGGCACCATGCGTAATATTATGGTATGTCCTACTTTATTTTCAATGACTCTTTGCCTTGTTTTCTTCTGAATATGTATTTGAAGAGAAATTCTGTCTGCATGTGCTGCAAGGAAATGTTTGTGCTCTCTTAGCTTAGTGGGAAGCTAAAAAATGGAGTGATTCAATAGTGACTCATGGTATGAAGGGGGATGCTGCAAAACACAATGGTACAAATACCAATTTGGAAGCCAGCAGAATTTTTACCAGTCTCCTGCCTTTTGGAAACGACTTTAATTAAAGCCATATTTTTAAATTATAATAAATTGATCATTTTAAAACTACAAGTTATACTATATTAATTACGAACTCTCTTTACTGTACACCAACTTCTAACAATATGTCACCTTGATTTCTAGCTGTGGAATAGTACATTCTTCATGCTTTCTTAGGTCTTTGCCAACTTCCCTGTGCCCTCCCCAGCAAGCATTCCATTGCAATGTTGCTTTGTGCAGACAAAGCTTGCTAGGATATTTAATAATTACCCTTCCTGTGTTGGAAGTTGTTATATTGATCATCTTGAGAGATAATATTTACTTTTGTCTGCATCTATTTGTTCAGCGCATTCCTAATGCAGTTACAGCAATTATCAGAGCTAATTTGTGAAAGTAGAGCAATCCTAGTGCCTGGCTCCTATCTATAGGTTTTCCTTCACTTTTACAAATAATGATTTATGCAAAGTCACCAAGACAGCTATTGCTTCCAATGCGAGGTTTATTATCTTCAAGATGAACAGACAAGTCATTAAGCACTCATGGAAGGATTAGTGTAGAGAAAGATCACCACATTGTGATTTTCTGGTTACATGGTTCAATACAATGATGGTTTAAGGAAGTAAAAGCCAATTTTAGCACTGCCATTATGGAGCTATATATGTCATCAATAGGCAGTTATAAAAGCTCTGACTGATAAGAATTTCCCTACCATAAAAGCTCCTTCCATCACATACCCACTAAGTGAGTCACGTACAAGAATAACGTCTAAGGAATGTGACTGATTCCCCAGCTTTTATTTTCTGATATATTTCTTCTACATGAGCCAAGGGTATAAAGTGATAAGATAAATTCCACAAGCGCTTTGTGCAATTCGCCTCATTATTTTACAGTCATATTTTGCATATGTCTGTGTTTCTTAGTGGGCAGAGTATCTGTGGATATGTAATAGCATCTGTTGTTGTAAAAATAGACATCTGATTTTGTCTATACTCTTAATGTGTATCAGTACTATCCATTTGTCAGTTTGTCATATTATGGTGGCTTGTGTTTTGCTAGGATGCTTGAAGCTATGCCACTTCAAATACGATGATTGACATGCTTCAGTAGAGCTTCCAAACTAAGACAGGTAGGAAGAATGGCCTGGCAATCTACTTCTAAAACTTAGCCAAGAAACCCCTATCTACCACAACAGAATATGATCTGACATAATGCTGCACAGTAGTTGGTATAGTCCTAGATGGACAGGCATTCAAAACACATAGTGGCTGCAACAAGAGACTTGAACATAGCAAGAGTTGTGAAGATGGTACAAGACTGGACAATGCTTTATGCTGTTATAAACAGGGTTTCATGATTCAGAGCTGATTGATTGCAACAATGACAATGTGTATCACAATGATGGGGCCCATATTGGATGGATGAATAAATGATTGCACCAGTATCCATATATACATCTTCATGGTCTCCTTGGTTTCCACAAACAACTCATAAATGCACGTTAATCATCCTCTTATTCAAAAAGATTCAAAATGTATATTTTCTTCAAAATAAAGCCTTATCTTATTAGTGTGATATTAAACCTTTTTCTGTGGTCTAGCCACAACCAGACTCTCCAATAAGCTGCCTGTCCCTTCACTGTGCAAGCCCTCCACTTAAGTCAAACTGGCCCAAATGCTCTCTATCAGGTCAGATTAAGTACCATCTTTCTATCTTTGGTTCCACAAGTATACATCCTACTTCCTTTTATCTTTGTCAACTTTAAAATTTTAATTGACTGTAGTAGTAACAATAAGAATTAGTGATAGTAGTGATTCAATATAGAGTTGGTATAGTTTAGTAAATAACAGAGGTTTGAGGCTAGATGCCTGAGTTTGAATCACAGCTCTCTCAATTACCAATTGTATGAACTAAGGAAATGTATTTGCCTCAGTATCATCATCTCTAAAATGGGTGTAATAATGAATTGACATTATAGAATTGCTGTGAAGTTTAAGAGCTGAAACCTACAAATTATATTTAGCGTATAGTTGTTGTCAGTTACCATTGATTCTGACTCATAGTCACCCATGTGTTTAGAGTAGAACTGCTCCATAGATTTTCTAAGATTGTGATCTTACAGAAGCAGATCACCTGGCTTATCTTCCAAGGCACATCTGTTCTTGTTAATTGCTGTCAAGTCAGTTCCACCAAATAGTGACCTTATATAGAGTGTTCGAGGAGTGACTGGTGAGTTTGAACCACCAAAGTTAAAGTTAGCAGTACAGGACTCCAAGTCACATTTGCTGTTGCTGTTAGGTGCCATCAGGTTGGTACTGACACATAGTGACCTCATGTACAACAAAATGAAACAGTACCCAATCCTGCATCAATCTCACAATCATTGTTATGCTTGAGCCCACTGTTGCTGCCACTATGCCAATACATTTCATTGGGGGTCTTTTTCGCTGACCCTCCATTTTACCAAATATGATGTCCTTCTCCAGTGACTGTTCCTTCCTGACAGCATGTCTGAAGTATAAAAGACGAAGTCTGGCCATCCTGGTTTCCAAGGGGAATTTTGACTGTACTTCTTCCAACACAGATTGGTTTGTTCTTTAGGCAGTCCATGGTACTTTTAATATTCTCCTTCAACAACATAACTCAAATGAATCAATTCTTCTGTGGTCTTCTTTATTAATTGTCTAAGTTTCACATGCATATGAGGCTTTTGAAAATATCTTTGTTTGAGTCAGGCACATCTTTGTTCTCAAGCTAACATCTTTGCTCTTCAACACTTTAAAGAAGTTTTGTGCAGCATAATGGAATACATCATTTGATTTCTTGACTGCTGCTTCCATGAGTGTTGATGGTTGATCTGAGTAAAATGAAGTCTTTGACAACTTAAATTTTCAGCCATTAATATGGATGTTATTTATTGTCCAGTGGTGAGGATTGTTGTTTTCATTACATTGAAGTGAAACCTATACTGTGGTCTTTAATCTTATCAGTAAGTATTTTAAATCCTCTTCACTGTCAGCAAGAAAGGATGTATCATCTGCATATCGCAGGTTGTTAATGAGTCTTCCTCCAATCCTGATGTCACGTTCATCTTCTTATACTATTATTTAATCTGCTTGCTGAGTGAACAATTCAAGAAAGGCACATCTAGGTGTGTTCAAACCACAAGCCTTTTCACTACAGGTCAAGAAAATGCTCAACACTTTGTGCCATAAAGTTATTACAGAGTACATGTTCAAGAAAAGTCAGAAATGGCTACAGAGTGTTTACTATGCACTGAGCAATATAAGTAATGGACTGCTAACCAATGCTAACCTTGTAGTCAATAATTCAAACCAACCAGGTACTCTCAGAAACTCTATGGTTTAAAATTAAGAAAGGTGTACAACATGGTTTTATTGTTTCACTATACTTATTCAACCTGTATGATGAGCAAATAATGTGAGATGCTGGGTTATATGAAGAAAATTGTGGCATCAGGATTGGAGGAAGACTCATTAACAACCTGTGATATGCAGATGATACAACCTTGCATGCTGAAAGTAAAGTGGACTGAAAATACTTACAGATGGAGATGAAGGACCACAGCCTTCAGTATGGATTGCATCTCAATGTAAAGAAAAGAAAAGTCCTCACCACTGGACCAATAAACTACTTTCTTATCAATGGAGAAAAGATTGAAGCTGTCAAGAACTTCATTCTTCATCCTTGATGGTTGTGTGCTGTGGAGTTGGTTGTGACTCATGACAACCATGTGTGGGGTTTCTAGGCTGTGGGTCTTTGTGGGAGCAGAGTGCCTCATCTTTCTACCACAGTGCAACTGATGGTTTCGAGATTCTGGCCTTGTGGTTCACGGCCTGATTCATGGCTGCTGCACTACCAGAGCTCCTTGTGCAGGACCCTTACCGAGGCCTATATAGCAAGAAAAAAGCAGGCACTTCAGGCCTGACAGACAAACCATAGAACAATCTGTAAAACCCCAACACAAAAGGACTCAACTATCTCAAGAATTACACTGTGCACACACAGATATCTAAAT
>NW_006408607.1:1192665-1194908 GCF_000296735.1 Chrysochloris asiatica | reverse complement strand
AAGGTGTCCTTTGTATATCCAGTGCACACTCACAAAATATTCTATAAACATAATAAGTACTTGTCTGAAGCACTGACCTTGCTTGTTTTCAGTGATAATGGTAATGACAGCGACAATACATATGGGTATTATTATAAGCATAATTTTAGTTTGAATATATATTATGTGTCAACAAATCAATGTAACTCTGTGGATCAGTAAACAATGTAAAAACCATTTTGTAAGATGGATCTGCCAGCAGATGAAGAACCACAATCTTTGGGTTCAGAAACCCTGCTTTGTCACGTTGCATCCTGTGTGATCTCTCACGGCCATCTTTTCCACTGTCCTGATCTGTAAAATCATGCTAGCAATACTGGGTTGTCCTGCCTCAGGGAGGGGTTAGGGTCTAAATAAGATAGATTTGTGCAAGAATTCCCAAAACGTGCATAATTAATTTCATCTGAGAGTTTATTAATCCATATTGATAAGTATCGTTGGGAACAAGGTGGCTCTGTAGGTTAACCTGGAATGTGAATCCCAAGGTCAGCGGTTCAAGCACACTAGCCGCTTAGCATGAGAAAGATGAAGCTTTCTGCTCCTGCAAATATTTACAGCCTGGAAGTTTTAACAGCACTTAACAACACCAAGTATATTTTTTTCATCATAAAATGCACTTGAGTACAGCAATCGATTTCAAGTTGCTTCTTTAAATCTTAGTTAATTTACTGGGCACACAACAAGGAGAAGAAAACAGTCAAACTACCTGGGGTTATGATTAACAGAACATCCATCAGTTTCACTCATAATTCGTACCACTCCACGTGTGCTCGGAAGCAACAACACTGGAACCCAAACCAGAGTAATGCAGACTCTTGGGACCCAACCTAAACCTGTTGTTGTTGTTGTATACCGTCAAGTCGATTCTGAGGAGTGGCTGGTGAACTTGAAGCCCTGACCTTGAGGTTCAAACCTTTGCATTTTAGCACATTAACCCATAGCTTCACACCAGGACTGATGCACCTAAACCTAGTGCATCAGAAACTAAATTTTTGTAAGATCCCTTAGAGGTACGTGTGCACAGTGAAACTTGGGAAGCACTCCCATGAGTGCCTCATTACCCTATATGTTTGCCTTCAGTTGCAGCTGATTCAAATTCACACCTGAAAAAATGTTTAAATGAGCTATTACTATATGTTATGGATCACATTCAGAATCTCAAAGTCACAAACTGTACATTCCGGGAAACCAATGAGTTACCGCGGCCAGGTTATATGCTGCATTATGTTATCACTTCCAATAGCTGGGTAATGCAAGTACCCTGTAACGAGGGCCATTCTTAGGCTCAATGGTAAGCATGTTGCTTTCTTTGGAATCACTCATCTTCTAGAACCAAGAGGCAAGTCATAAAGATAAAGATTTAGCTGGTGAATACAGGGTGTTATTTGCTGTTGTTAAGTTATGTCAAGTCTATACCAATTCTTAGTAACCCTACATAGGGTTTCTGAGGAGCAACTGATGAGTTTAAATCAGCAAACTTAGAGTTCAGACTGACCTTGTAGTTGAGAGCTTATCCTACAATGTCACAATTTCCACCATTTGGCAGTGGAGGATGGGATGGGGTTGGGGGAAACAATTTCCCAAGCAAGAAGGTCATGGAGTGTTTTGGTCACTTGTCTCCAGTAGGTGATCCACATGGACTTGAGTAGCTGCACATTGTTGTCCTCTGGGGTAATGTTGAAACCTTTTTGATAAGTTAATGAAGTATAGATACATTTTTTGGTCATTAAATAATTTATTCACTTTGCAGGCACATTTGCTGTCAACAGCCCCTAATTTCCATATATTTCCTGAGAATAAGTAAGGTTCATTGTCATTTCACCAAAGCAAAATGTCATTACTTTAAGGTGTTCCACTGAGAAACAAGTTTACTGTTTTTGTTAAGCACCATCCACTTGGTTCCTCCTCACAACGACTCTGTACAGGGTTTCCGGAGGCTTCAAAGCTTTGCAGGAGGAGAAAATCTCAGCTTTCTCCAATGAGAAAAATGGTAGTAGTTAAGTCCTGTTGAGTCTATTCGTACTATAAAGGGTTTCTGAGGAGCGACTGGTGAGTTTGAGCCACCGACCTTGCAGTTCAAACCTACCTTACAGCACCCTCTAAAAATCAGTGTTGTAGTTGATAAGTGCCATCGTGTTGGTTCTGACCCATAACTACCTTTTATATGGATTCCGAGGAGCAGCTGATGAGCTTGAACCACCAAA
>NW_006408607.1:1190251-1190883 GCF_000296735.1 Chrysochloris asiatica | reverse complement strand
TTCCTTTTGGTACAGTGACTCTGTATTCCTTTCATCTTCTCTTGAGGCTTTCTGCTTCATTCAATAATTTGCCCAGAAAATCTTTCAATAACAAAAGTTGAGGCTTGAATTATTTCTTCAGTTCCTCCAGCTTGAGAAATGCTGAGCATGTTCTTCTTTTTAGTTTTCTTATTCCAGATCTTTGCACATTTTGTTATAATATTTGACTTTATCTTCTTGAGCTGATCTTTGAAATTTTCTGTTTAGTTCTTGGACCTCCTCATTTCTTCCATTTGCTTTAGCATCTCTACGCTGGAGAGCAAGTTTAAGTGTCTGTTCTGACTTCCATTTTGACCTTTTCCTTCTTTCTTGTCTTTTAAATGACTTTCTGCTTTCTATGTGTATGATGTTCTTGATGTCATCCCACAACTCTTCTGGTCTTTAGTATTTAATGTATCAAATCTGTTCTTCAGCTGATCTCTAAATTCAGGTGGGATATATTCAAGGTCATATTTTGGCTCTTGTGGACTTGTTTCCATTTTCTTTAGCTTCAGTTTGAATTTGCATATGAGTAATTGATGGTCTGTTCCATAGTCTTCCCTTAGCCTTGTTTTGACTGACGATATAGAGCTTTTCCATCATCTCTTTGGTGA
>NW_006408607.1:1171716-1189015 GCF_000296735.1 Chrysochloris asiatica | reverse complement strand
TGGGCCAACCTCACTACCGTTGCCACACTTGAGTCCATGACAAGTACTCAACAAGATATTCTTTAAGTGAATTACTTCCTAAATTCCTTGAATCTCTTCTTTTGTTATAGGAAAATCTAGTATATTTTCTATTTATATCACAAGATTTTTTTTAAAAGTCAGAAACTACAGTTAATGAAATGATTTTTCTGCATATTAACTACTTATAATTATTTATTTAACTGAATTTTCTAATTTTTGCATTGAATCCACTTTATCTATTTAGAATTTAACAGAAGGAAAGCCACATGAAGTAACTGAAAGGAGATAGATATTGACATTAGACCTTTGTATGAGTTCTAAAGCTGCCACTTAGAACTATAAAATCCTGGGCAAGTTATTCAGCCTCTATTTTCTAATCTATAGAGAATGGGGATGACAATGTCTTTTTCTCAAGGATGTAGAACTGCAAAGTAATAGCATAACGGAAAGCACTTGGGTTGGCACTCTACTTTGTCAGTTATTATTGGCATTAATATCTATTGCATTCATGAAGCTACAGCCTGGGTGAATCTCTCTTATAGCTTCAGTATTCAGCACAAGTTAGAAGGAGAGCAAGGACCAGAAAATAACAATTAGAAGAATTTGAAGTGGAGAAATGCAGTGAAAATTACTCAAGGTGGTCAAAGAGAAAGAAAAATAATAATAATAAGCCTTTCATGATGATTAGAATATTTGAGGGAGTCCTGGTGTAGTGTTATAGGATAAGCACTGGACCACAAGATCGGTTTGAACTGCATTGTCAGTGGTTCAGACTCACCAGCTGCTCCTCAGAAACCCTAATCAGCATCATTATAAGTCATAACTGACTCCATGGCATTTAACAACAACAATAGCAACAATTTTACAAGCTCCTTGTAAGGCTGAACTAATTGACTCTTGAGTGAAGGTGTCAGTTCTACTGCTCTGATAGTGGTCTCCCTGCTGAATTTCATTTGTGGCATATTTTGACACAGGCAGGGATTTGGGCTGGGGCAAATCAGATGGTTTTATATGCTAAGCTGTAGACTAAGCATTGAACCCATCAGCCATTCCTTAGAAACCCCAGACAAGATCGCTATGAGTAAAAACTAACTGGATGGCACTTAGCAACAACAACAATTCATTCTCAGAAAAGGTATTTCTGTGATTAAACTGTTCCACAAAATTCTACAATGCCAAGGCCATTTACAACTGCAATACAGATGGTAGGTATACTTAGTGTTTAACATCCTTGGCAAGCTCAATAACATTACCTGGATAAAACTAAAGACTGTCTATAACCATCAGACTTGTAGCAACAGGTAGATTTATCCATTAATTCATTTGTCTACCCAGAAAAAATGATCAGACATTTATTATGGCATTGCAGGATAATGTGCTGAACCACAAGGTCAGGTTAAGCTGCATGGTCAGAGTTTAAAACCCATCAGCCACTCCTTGGAATCACTACACAGAGTCACTATGAGTCAGAAGCATCTTGAGGGCACTTACCAAGAACAACAATAGGCCTAACACTGTACTGGGGATGAAAAGATGATGAAAGCTTCCTCTTCTCTTCTAAATGTTTGCTAGGCAGCTAAACCACAACAATACACAGTTACATTTAGAGGTCAACTTTCTAAATGTGTTGTAAGTTATTGCTTTCAAATCAGTTTCAACCCTTGGTGACCCCGTAAATGCACGGTATAACTTCTCCATAGGGTCTTCAATACCTTTTGGAAGTGTGACCAGGCTTCTCTCTTGAAGCACACTAAGTGTCTTTGAACTGTCAACATTCCAGCTAGTGGTCATGCAACAATTTCCTACAGCCAGGGACTCCATTCTAGAAGAGAGTCCCTAAAATGCAATATTATCTGTGGGAAATGGAATTAATTTGTTTTTGAATGTGAAATCTGTAGTCTATATGAAAGAAGAGCAATCTGAACATATAAAATCATCAATAGGAAGAGCGATTAGAGGTTATTTTGATTTTAGATGGCCATGATGCTGGACAGTGAATTGGGAAGGTAATTAAAAGGCAAGATGGTTACTCCAGTTAAATTATAATCAGCCAGAGTACTGTGCTCTGTATCCCCAGATCTTCTTGCTATGCTTCCATTCTTTCCTCAAAGAAGGGCACTTACAGTACTTAACCACCATTCCTACTACCTTTAAAGAGGAATAAATCGAAATGTGAAATAATTAAGTGGCTTGTTAAGGTCATAGAACTAATCAGTTGCAAAAACAAAGCTAGAATAACCTGACATCTTTGAGGCCTCTCTAATACCTACACTAAATATATGATCTTCTTCCCATCACCCATCAATCACCAATCTGGATAAATCAGTGGTCACTCATCTAGTTCGCATCCTGTAATTACACTAAGAACAGAACATTATACCTGACGTATTTACACAGAGTCTCTTCTATCAAAATGTAAAGTCACGTTATGTCTTCTTTATACAGTCAGCACCTATCTCAGCTTAGTGTTTGCTGAAAGACTCAATGAATACAACATATACATTTGGTCATTGATTTCTTCAGTTTTCTGAATTCTGTCCATGATTGATATCATGCCCAAAAGTTATAGGAAAACCCCTTCCCTAAAAGTCCACACAACTTGGTTTGAACTCCCTCTACTGGTGAATACACTAAAATCCCCCATGTGTGCTGGTCTAGTTTACAGCTTACCCTGAGAAAAGAGACTGCTTGCTATTAAGCAGGAAAAAAAAAAAAAAAAAAGTGTTGAAAATGGACAGTATTTCCAGAGGGAGCATTAAACTTCATCTTTACAAGATCATTGCTTTGTGCAAGGAAACACTATTAAAAAGAGTGAACCTTATCATTGGTTTCACTGGAGTTGAGCGTAAGTGTAAAGAGCAGAGATTGAGAAATCTCCTGGGCTGAGATACGAGGATAACTAATGAACTAGAAGATATCTGGGGTGTGTGATCCTTAATTGTACATTTCATTGCTTTTACTATTTTCGATTACAGGGTTATAGCTGGCTAACCATGTTTCCTAAGAGCCAGTGCATGGCAGTACAGATTTGTTTAAGAAAATAAAAAGCACCTTCTTAACTTCATTGGGAACTTTTTATCCTTTAATAGTTTTTCTTTTTTCTCCCCTGCAGCAGTGATTCTTTCAAAAACAAGCAGACTAAATTTATTTCAGAAATGGATACGGAGCTTTTTAATATCTCACATTCATTTCCCCTCTACCTTCTTAAACATTTTTCTTCCTTATATTTCAATATGAAGGAAGATCATGAGTCATAAGATTGATACCTAATTATTACAAGTGAAATAATTGCAAGTAATGGGAATATTTTTCACTCTCAGAACATTGAAGAAATTCAAGCATTTTCTATGTTATGAACGGTTATTGACTTTGAATAGTGCAAAATTTAGGAGCTTTTAATTCCACCCAAAAAATTCTCACTAAATGAGGATCAATGAAAGTACAAAACTTATACAAAACCAAAATTGCACAACTCCAACTCTGCGTGTTCACAAATAATAAGAATTACCATCGATACGACCACTTAATATGCATAAGAAATTCTTATCAATTTACCTCAATTTATTCTCATGGAAGTCCATTTTGACAAAATAGAAACCAGACTTAAAAGAGAAGGGTAACTTGCCCAAGGTCACATAGCCAGTGAATAAGACAGTCAATATAAGAATTCAGATTTGGCAAACTCTAAATCCTCTTGATAGTAATTAAAGAAAATTTAAACATGAAATGTGTAGGGATAGAGTACAAACATTCCAAAATGGCCACACTAATGTCAACTCAACCCACAACTGCTATCCCATACCCCTGCTTTTGCTAGCTCATGTTTCACTCCTATATATGCTAGGAAGTAGCAAACAGTCCCTTCTTCCCAATATGCATACCAAAATTCCTTTTCCTCATATAGTTAGCATTTAGTTATGCATATGCTAGAAAGATGGAGGGTCAGAGAAAAAGAGGAAGACCCCTAACAAGATAGATTGGCCAGGTGGCATCATTGATGGACTCAAGTGTGGCAGCAGTAGTGAGGTTGGCCCGGGATCGGACATTGTTTCGTTCTGCTGTACATGGGGTCACTATGAGTCGGTTCCAACTCGATGGCACCTGACAACAACAACAACAATGCTAGAAAGGACCTGACAGCCCCTCCTGCTATAAATACAGAATCTCTTTGTTCTCTCGGAAGAGGCAGGCAGGCAGCCCTGCAACTTTGGTTTTCCTACCTTTCACAACCACCATTAACTGCACTGATACATGTGAAACTGTTGTTGTTAGGTGCCATCCAGTCAGTACCTACTCATAATGACCTAAGCACAACAGAACAAAATACTATAGTATCTCTACACTAGAGAGCAAGTTTCAGTGTCTCTTCTGGCATCCAGTTTTACCTTTTGCTTCTTTTTTGTCTTCTCAATGACTTTTTGCTTTCTTCCTGTGTGATGTTCTTGATGTCTTCCCACACCACTTCTGGTCTTCTCTCTTTAGAGTTTAATGTATCAAATATGTTCTTCAGATCATCTCTAAATTCAGGTGGGATATATTCAAGGTAATATTTTGGCTTTCATAGAGTTGTTTTCATTTTCTTCAACTTCAGTTTGAATTTACCTATGAGCAATTGATGGTTTGTTCCACAATCTGTCCTTGGCCTTGTTTTGATTGATGATATGAGATTTTTCCATAATTTCTTTCCACAGATGTAGACAGTTTGATTACTATGTATTCCATCTGGCGAGGTTCATGTGTATAGTAGTCTCTTATGCTGTCTAAAGAAGGTATTTGAAATGAACAAATCATTGATTTTGCAGAATTCTATCATGCATTCTCCAGCATCATTTTTTTCACCAAAGCCATATTTTCCAACTACTGATTCTTTCTCTTTGCTCACAAACTTTGCATTCCAATCACCAGTAATGATAAATACATCTTGATTGCATGTTTGATCAATTTCAGATTGAAGAAGTTGGTAGAATTCTTGTATTTCATCCTCATTGGCTTTAGTGATTGGTGCGTAAATTTAAATAATAGTGGTATTAACTGGGCTTCCCGTAGGCGCTTGGGTGTTATCCTTGCACAGTGTTGTATACCATGACTGAACTAGATAATGTTCTTTTTGATGATGAATGCAACACCCTTCCTCTTCAATTTGTCATTCCCAGCATAGTAAACCATGTGGTCATCAGATTCAAAATGGCCAATACCAGTCCATATCAGTTCACTAATGCCTAAGATATTGATGTTTATGTGTTCCATTTCTTTTTTTATAATCTCCAGTTTTCCTAGATTCCTACTTATTAATGGATGTTAACAGTTGTTTCTCTTCATTTTGAGTTGTGTCCCATCAGTAAATGAGGATCCTGTGGGCTCCACTCACACGGGCTTCACTCCATTCACATCATCATAGTCAACTCTACTTTGAGGAGGCAGCTCTTCCCAGACCCATTTTAGGCCCCTTCCAACTTGAATGTCTCATTTTCCAGCATGATATCTGACAGTGTTTCTCTGCTATTAATAAGGTTTTCAGTGACTAAATATTCTGAAATAGTTCATCACTCCTTCTTCCTAGTCTGTCTTCATCTGGAATCTTATCTGAAAACTGTCCACTGTGAGTTACCCTGCTGGTATTTAAAATACAGGTGGCATAGCTTCTAGAATCACAGCAACTCACAAGCCACCACAGTACAACAAACTGACAGATGAGTGGTAGATGTGAAGCTGTATACCCCATCATAAAAAAAGACCCTAGCCCATGTCCCTTGCACAGAAAATCTTGATCGTCCAGCCTGCCACCACTGAAGAAAGCGGTCCACATCCCAATTATTGTTTCCCTGTCTGCAAACTATCTCTTTTATTTTCTGTAATAAACTAATGTTTCTAGGAAACATTCTTGTTTGTTTGTCTGTTTGTTCGTTTGTTTTTGGTATTTCAGCAACTAGATACGCAGATGACTTTTCTCTTCTGGATCTAAATCCTAAATAATATTTCATTGTTGTCGTTTTTAGATACCATCGAGTTGGTTCCAAGTCATAGTGACTATGCCCAATTGAACAAAGCACTGCCTAGTTCTTTATCATCCTCACAATTGTTGTTATGTGTGAGCCCATTGCAACAGTCACTGTATCTTCCTCATTTTTACCTACTTTCTACTTTGCCAAGATTGATGTCCTGTTTCAACAACTGGTTATTTCTGACAACATGTCCCAAGTACAAGATAAAAGTTTTACCATCCTCAATTCCAAGGAGCATTCTGGCTGTACTTATTCCAAGACAGACTTGTTTATTCTCCTGGCTGTTCGTAGTACTTTCAATATTCTTCTCCAACTTCATAATTCAAATGCATCTATTCTACAATCTTCCTTATTCATTGTCCAACTTTCTCCTTCATACGAGGTTATTGAAAATACCATGATTAGGGTCAGGCACACATTAGTCCTTAAAGTGACATCCTTGATCTTCAACACTTTAAAGAGATCATGTGCAGCTGATTTACCTAATACAATATGTCATTTGATTTCTTGAATGTTTCTTTTATGAGCATTGATTGTGGAATGTTACAGATAGAATTAATGTTAAATATCCTCTTTTTCTATTGAAAAAAAAAAAACAAAACTCATTGCTATTGAGACAATTCCAATTAATAATGACCATTTAAAGCAGAATAGAACTCTCCCATAAGGTTTCTAAGGCTCTATACCTTTATGGAAGCAGACTACTACATAAAGAAGACTGGAGATATGAACCACTGACCTCAGTCAAGCTTAACTACTATGCAACAAAAGTTATCCATGCCTTTGAATTATGGTGTTAGCTCAGAATATTGAATATACTGTGAACTGCCGGAAGAACAAATCAATTTATCTTAGAAGTATAGCCAGATACTCCTTAAAAGCAAGAGTGTTAAGCATTTGTCTTATATATTTTGGGCATGTTGTGAGAGGAAAAATGAGGCTCAGAGAGCTCATAACTACATGTTTATGTTTATGTCAGAACACGAAGAAGTCTATTTTGATAAAATATTTGTTTAAAGCATAGGTGACCCTTTGCTTCCCTTATTAGATTTTTCAGATAAAGTTCTTTGAGGATCTGAATCTTTTCAGTGCATGATCCAGTTCTGTTCCAGCAAACACCAGCTGTGTCTATATGTAATTACATAATGGAACTAAGACTTTAAAAAGAGTCAAGTTCATTGCCAGAGCTGCCCAAATGACCAATTTTGCTATAAACCCAGCAGTGTGATACATCATAGCCCTAGTGGTCAGCACCAACCATTAGTCCTAGTATTATTTTGAAGAGAGAATATATCTCTTACCTTTTAAAAACATATATTGAAAAATATTTTCATTTTTGATAAAAGTTTTCCTTCTAAGATTCTATTTGAAAGGTATGTGGAACCTGCTCAGAACTTCTGAGATTATGACAATATTATAATTTCTTAAATAGCTAAATCACTGTACTTAGTGCTGTGGTATTGCTAGTCCCATTGGACATCACAACCATCATTGCATAAGGAAAATGGAGGCTCAGCATGGTTAAGTGACTATCTCTCAAAAGTCCTTGAGTTTAAGCCTAGGATTTGCTTTCTGTCACCTAGAAAATTCCAAGTGGGAACATAATCCCCTGACAAACTTTCTCATAGTTCACCTCCAAAAGGAAACTTCCTAGTCTAATGCTCCTACTGAGATGACTAATAAAAAGGAATGAGAAGTTTGGCTTCAGGAAAGATAACCCAATATTTTGTTCTTTGGGGACCAAACATCTAAGGAGGAAAATTTCTTAGAAATCCAAAATATAGAGTGTTATCAACCAAATAGGAAAAAATGATTTGACATTAATAACAACATAAACACAGATATTATATGTTGCTAAATGCCACTGAGTCAGTTCCAACTCATAGGAACCCTGAATAGGGATTATGAGGAGCAACAAATGAGTTTAAGTAGCCAAACTTGCAGTTCAAGCCAACTTTTCAGTTCAGTGCTTAACCTACAGTGCCATACATACACAATTCGAGAAGTTTGATTATATGAAGAGGAATGTGGCATCATGATTGAAGGAAGACTCATTAACGAGTTGTGAAATAGAGATGATAAAATCTTGCTTTCTGGAAGCCAAAAGGACTTAAAATACTTAATAATAAAGATCAAGAGTGTCTCTATGATGGCTGATTGGGTAGACATGTAGTAAAGAGCTCCATCAGCAACAACACAGAACACCGGACCAAGCAGGCTCAGAGGATGGTGCTAGAACTCTGAACCACATATAAAAGAATATTTAGAAGCTTGGAAGGCTTACAGCTAGAGGAATTTGTATCAGAATCAAGAAATCCAGTGCTTTCTAATTCAAGATGCTCAGCTGCTCCCAGAACCACCATCTTGGAGAGATCAAGCAGGGGAAGAATCAGAATAACCACGAACGCCTGACAGAACTGCAGAGATTCAGGTGTGGACATTCTTTATTTTTTGGTATCTGTTCATTGGTCTCTCACTATCTGTGCACCTCCATTCTGGTGACTAGAGGGGATTCCTGAGCGAATGGACACCCCACCCCCATACCCTGGAGGGTTCTACTACTCATACACACAGAACTCCTTGAAATTTAAAGTGACAGTCTCCACTTAAAACCAAATGGCCACCACTCGTCTGTCAGTTTGTCATACTGTAGTGGCTTGTGATTCTGAAAGCTATGCCACTGGTATTTTGAATACTGGCAGGGTCACCTATGGTGGACAGATTTCAGATGAGCTTCCAGACAAAGACAGACTAGGAAGAAAGAGTGACGAACTACTTCCGAATCTTTAGTCACTGAAAACCTTATGAATACCAGAGAAACACTGTCAGATATAGTGCCAAAATGTGACTGGAGAAGAGCTGTCTCCTCAAAGTAGAGTTGACCATGATGACACGAATGGAATAAAGCCTGTGGAAGAAAAGCCCACAGGACCTTCATTTGCTGATAGGGCACAAATAAAAATGAAAAGAAACAGCTGTAAACATTCATTGAAAATCGGAACATGGAATGTACGAAGTATGAATCTCGGAAAATTGAAAGTTGTCAAAAATGAAATGGAACTCATAAACATCTATATCTTAGGCCTTAGTGAACTGAAATGGACTGGTATTGGCCATTTTGAATCTGAAGACCACATGGTTTACTATGCAGGGAATGACAAATTGAAGAGGAATGGTGTTATATTCATTGTCAAAAAGAACACATCCAGATCAGTCATGAGGTACAACCCTGTCTGTGATAGGATAATATCCATGCACCTACAGGGAAGCCCAGTTAATACCACTATTATTCAAATTTACACACCAAACACTCAAGCCAGTGAGGATGAATTAGAAGAATTCTACGAACTTCTTCAATCGTTATGGGTCAGTACCGACACAATGGCACCTAAAAAGAACAACAACCATGTAGATCAAAGACTACAGCCTTCACTGTGGACTGCACATAAATGCAAAGAAAACATAAATCCTTAAAACTGGAACAACAAATAATACCATAATAGAGGGAGAAATGCTTCAAGTCATCAAAGACTTAATTTTGCTTAATCTACTATCAACACTCATGTAAGCAGCAGTCAAGAAGTCAAATGACATATTGCATTAGGCAATTTTTCTGCATAACACTCTTTAATGTGGTAAAGAGTAAAGATATAAATTTGAGGACTCAGGTGCATCTGTGTAAATCCATGGTGTTTTCAATCAACTCATATGTATATGAAAGTTGAACAACGAATAAGGAAGACTATAAATGAATCAATGTATTTGAATTATGGTGTTAGTTAAGCATATCAAAAAAAGCCCATAAATTTTCAGAGGAAAAACTAGTCTGTTTTGGGAGAAATATAGCCAGAATGCTTCTTAGAAGTGATGATGGTGAGACTTTGCTTCTCATACTTTGGACATATTATCAGGAGAGACCAGTCCCTGAAAAAGGACATCATGCTTGGAAAAGTGGAGGATCAGTGAAAATGAGGAAGACCCCCCTCAACAAGATGGATTGACACGGTGGCAGCAACAATTAGCTCAAACATGATAATTATGAGTACGATACGGACCAGGTAGTGTCTCATTCTGTTGTGCACAAGGTCATTATCAGTTGGAACCTACTCAACTGTACCTAACAACAATAAAACATACCCAAAATCTTATCTGATAAGGGTGAAGCTTTATCCTAAAATATGAGTCATTCCATCATCAAGCCATTTCCCTTTCCACTATAGGGTCCTTGCACAAGTGGTGCTTTCCATTTGTAAACTACTTACCTTCACTATTTTCTCTTGGTCAAAAAATATCTTAGTTCCATAGAAGTTTCTTCAGTACAGATATTCTGGGTACTCCAGGCTAGGTCAAACCTCCCTTCTCTAAGCTCACCTATCACCATGTAACTCTCCTTATTATCACCTGTCATGGTTATAATTTCTTTGTATGATGTATAAATTAATGTCAATATCCTCCAAAGGAAAGCTGAGTAAAGGCCATGTCAGTTTGGCTCATCCTTGTTTCCTCACTGCCTAGTACATTATGTATATATGGAGCCCTGAAGGTAGCATAGATAAAACAGTGGACTGCATTGGGCAAATTTGCTACATAAAACCTTTTTAAAGTATTCAAGAGCAAATATACATGTTGTTGTAAGTGCCAGCAAGTTGGTTCCAACAAATAGCAGCCCTGCGTAGAGTTTCCAAGGAGCAGCTGATAGGTTTGAACTGCCAAATGTGTTTATTATTTGAAGTCCAGTGTTGATCCACAGCACCATGCTATAAAGAGAGAGAGAGTCCTGGTGTGGTGCTGTTGAATAAGCACGGGACTACAAGATGGGTTTGCTTCCAAGGTCATCAGGTCAAACTCCCCAGAGGCTTCTCAGAAACCCTATACAATTGCTATGAGTTGACTGTACTGATACTTCTCCTACAATGTTACACACACATATGTGTGTGTGTGTGTGTGTGTTATATGTGTGTGTGTGTGTTTGTGTGATATTATATAATACTATATGTTGTATTGTTGTTAGGTGTCATCGAATTGGTACCGATCATAGCAAACTTATGCACAAAAGAACGAAACACTGCCCGATCCTGGGCCAATCTCACTATTGTTGCCACACTTGAGCCCATTGATGCTGCCACTTGGCAAATCCATCTATATGGGGGTCTTCCTCTTTCTCTCTGACCCTCCACCTTACCAAACATGATATACTTCTCCAGGGACTGGTCCTTCCTAACAATATGTCCCAAGTATGAGAAACGAAGTTTGGCCATGTTGGCCTCCAAGGAGCACTCTGGCTGCACTTCTTCCAAAATGGATCTGTTGGTTCTTTTGGCAGACCATGGCACTTTCAATATTCTCCTTCAATACCATAACTCAAAAGCATCAATTCTTCTATGGTCTTCCTTATTCACTGTCCAATTTTCACATGCATATGAGGTTATTGAAAATACCATGGCTTGGGTCAGGCGCACCTTAATCCTCAAGCTGGCATCTTTGCTCTTCAACACTTTAAAAAGGTCTTGTGCAGCAGATTTGCCTAATGCAATACGGCATTTGATTTTTGACTGCTGCTTCCATGAGTGTTGATAGTTGATCCACAAGAACCTGCAGCCTTTCAGTTGATACTGAACTTGAACTCCAGTGCAGTACAGCACCACACAAGGACTCTCTCTATATATATACAATTGGCATCAAGTGAGCTCCAATTCATGGCAATCATTTGCGTGTCAGAGTAAAACTGTGCTTCAAAGGATATTCATTCACTATATTTTTGCAAGTACATTTCAAAGTCTTTCTACTAGAACACCTCTGAGTAGATTTAAACAGACAATCTCTCACTTAGCTGCTGAACATGTTAACCATTTGCACAACTCAGGGGCTCTATCAGATATATAGCAGATATCTATAACTACATATTCAGTGCAAGAATGAATAAACTGATGATAAATGGGAAATTTTCAAGTGTCTACTATGTTGAAACTTACAAATAGATTCAATGATCTATTTTTATTTAATTTGTTGTTGTTAATTTCGTTATTTTCTCCTGATTTTGTTGGGTGCCAGAAAGGAGATTAATGAAGAACTTAAGATAAGCAGAGAAATAAATAAACAGGAAAATTATTTGATGTAATGTTTCTGATTTTCTGCCCTGAAAAATCAGTAATTGGGTTGTCAATAGGATGAAGCCTACTTCAAGGACTACATTTCTTACCATTTTCTAAGAACACAGAATCAGAACAGAAAATCAAAACAGAATATATTTCCAATTTATTCTTTGACTCTTTTAAATAGCATAAGCTTTAGAACTCAAAAAGAATTTCCACAATCTAATTCACTTTCATCATCAGGCCCTGTACTTAGTTTTTAAACATTTCATTCTCAATGCTATTGTATTACAGTCACAACAGAAATGTTTAATTCCCCCAAACACCTGTTTTTGCTTGAACAAAACAAAAACCATCAATACAGTTCAAGTTCACTAAATCCTATCTACAATCCCCATTATTTTCATTGGGAAATAGTAACAATTTCTAAACCTGAGAATTGAATACTCCATTCCACTTCTGTAAAGATTTTCATCAGCAAAACCCAGAGCACTCAAGTATACAATGATGAGATTAGAGTCTGCTAAAACTATTGTATTGTCTGAGCTAGCAGATTGTACTCATTTGACAATCTTTGTGTTCCAAAACCTAATGAAGTTATGGCCAGGATATATGCAAATTAAATTCTACTGAGAAAAAAACTGCATTGTCCATATCACCAGCAAGCTTCACATGGAAATGGATCATTTCTGTGGCTTGGAGTAACTAATCATTACTGAAAAAGGGAGGGGTTGTAGTCAGAAGAGCAAATGCAGGTGGGGAAAATGGGCACCTGGAAAAAACAGAGATAAAAGGGGACACTTGACTGCTGGGATGGAGAGAGAAAAGTGAAAGTCGCCCCAGCTTATCTCTCAGCTGTAAAATCAGCCCAGGATCAGATGAAAAACATCATTAATTTCACTGTAATTAAATATCATTAATAAGATGCTTTGGAGTGTGTGCTGCTTAGAGATAATGGAAGCCCCTGGGCATGACCTATGGGGAGGCTCTATCTCAGAATCATGCTGGCTCCAGGCTCCCACACAGAGCTAAGAAAGGAAGAGTTGTGCACTTAGTTAACTTTGTTTATTGACTCCACAGCTCTTTCAACAACAACACCTCTAATAAAAGACATGAGAAAAAATGGTGCATAGCAGTCATAAAATTTATCTTTGCCAAATCAATAGAAAAGATTACATTTCCAAAAGCCATCTGGGACAACAAGATCTCCTTAAAGAAACCTCTTTGAGTAAGTATGTGGGGATAATCCCTATGTAAGTGGAAGAGCATCTGCACTCAGCATATTAACTCACATGTAATCATAGCAACTTCTGGTTCACACTAGCTTGGTGAGGTACTCTCTAGTCTGTGAGAGGTATTGATGGTTGTATGGCTGCCCTCTTACTCCATGAGTGTGTGACTCAGCTACCCCTTCCTTGTGCTGGGAGCTGGGTATAGCAAACAAGCATAGACTGCAATTATAGACAGAATCACATTCACTTTGAATTAATTCTCTCTCTCTCTCTTTCACAAAAAAAAGCATGTTATGGAATCAAATGTCAAGAAATAAAATGATGTATTTCATTAGGCAAATCTGCTGAATAAGTCCTCCTTAAAGTGATCAGGAGCAAAGCTGTCAGGTTGAGGACTAAGGTGTGCCTGACCCAAGCCATGGTATTTTCAATAACCTAATGTGCAAGAGAAAGTTAGACAATGAATAAGGAAGACCATAGAAGAATTGATGCATTCAAGTTATAGTGTTGGAGGAGAATATTAAAAGTACTACAGACTTCCAACAGAACAAACAAGTCTGTTTTGGAAGAAGTACAGCAGAATGGTCCTTGGAAGAGACTTTGTCTCTCATACTTTGGACATAGTATCAGGAAGGACCAATCCCTGGAGAAGGGCATCATGTTTGGTAAAGTGAAGGGTCCGAGAAAAAGAGGAAGACCCCCCCAAAGAGATGGATTGGCACAGTGGCAGCATCAATGGGCTCAAACATAGCAATGATTGTGAGTTTTGTCCAGGACCTGCCAGTATTTCCTGCTGGTATGCAAGAACTTGCTATGAGTCAGTACCAAATTGATGGAACCTAACCACATCAATAACTCTTTTTCTCACTCATTTTTGCTCCTGTGCTCTTTTTTTCTCTCTCTCCATGAATAAATGAATTCAGGAAAATAAAATATGGATCTCATGTGATTACACTGTACTATTTTCTCTGTTGGAAGACCTTTACTTTCATCCTCATCCTTACCTCTCTATCTCGCAGTCTATGTCCAACACATTTTTTTAACACTGCTGGTGTCACATCCCCTGACGAACAATTCAGGTTTAGTCGTCCCTCTTAGATTCACTTGGAGTCCTGTGTCTCCCCCTATACAATCAATTATCATATCTAGATTAATAATTGGTTCAATTTGCTGCCTGCTGGTCTAGACTAGGAGTTCAACAATGTATGTCATATGTCTCTTTGTGTCATTAGCACTGGAAATAACCCATGACATCTAAAAATTAAGAAGCTTGGGTGACACAGTAGTTATTTATATACGGGAAAGGAACAGAAAGGGCAGCAGAAAAGAAAGGAAACTGAATGAGATTTCAGCATGATTTGAGCAACTTTTCACCCCAATGGACCTTAATTGCCTCATTTTGAAAGTGAAGAAATGGCTACTTCTAATTTTGAATGGTAGCATTCTGTGATTCCAGATTTCTAACCATCTTACTGAAACCTAGTATCAGTCTGAAAAGAAGCAATTAAAGAAAATACTTTAGATAGGAAATAAAGCTCTAAAATAATCCAATCAGCAGTATGCATCTCAAATATGTGCACAGCTCTGAGCCACTATCTTGAACAGTTGGGAAGTAGCTCATTCAGCAATGAAAAAAAATCTCTAGGGACTTGGCCAATATGAAATCACAGATGTTCTTACTGAAATCATCTGATGAGTTCCCTCCACAACCATGTTTAACCGAAGTCCTCAGTTCACCTCCAGGGCACATTCCACTCACTCCCTGTACCCTTGACAGGAAGGATGGAGGTAGGGAGAGATAGAGAGAAAGAGATGGAGGAAGGGAGGGAGGGAAGGGGAAGGAAGGGAGGGAAAATTCCTGAACACTGAGTGTGTGGCAAATATCTGTTTTCCTTTAAATGATGACTTCTCTCTTTCTAAAGAAAGAGTGTCAACATGATAAAGTTACTTATGATTTTATGGTTTCTTTTCTTTCACCTGTTAAGCATCTCCGGTTACATAGAAGTTACAAGCTGGGCTCCTAGCCTCAAAGTCAGCAGTTCAAAACTACCAGTGATTCCGAGGAAGAAAGAAGAGGGTTTTTGCTCCCATAAAGATTTACATCCTGGGAAACCCTATACAGGGTCTCTATGAATTGGAACCTACTCCAAGATTCATAACCACCACCATCACCATCTGTCACCTATTATTCTTTTTTCTATACCATCCCCAAGGTAATAAGGACTACAGACAGGAAATAGCATAAGTTTATTTGCCAAAGGTTCTTTTATGATTATTATTGCAGTTAGCCACCACTCATCTATCAGTTTGTCGTACTGTGGTGGCTTGTGAGTTGCTGTGATTCTGAAAGCTTTGCCACCGGTATTTTAAATACCAGCAGGGTCACCCATGGTGGACAGGTTTCAGATGAGCTTCTAGATAAAGACAGACTAGGAAGAAAGAGTGATGAACTCCTTCTGAACTGTTAGTCACTAAAAACCTTATGAATAGCAGAGAAACACTGTCAGATATAGTGCCTGAAAATGAGCCCCTCAGGTTGGAAGGCACTCAAAATGCGACTGGGGAAGAGCTGCCTCCTTAAAGTAGAGTTGACTGTGATGATGTGAATGGAATAAAGGCCTCGGGACCTTCATTTGCTGATGGGGCAAAACGCAAAATAAAGAGACACAGCTGTAAACATCCATTGAAAATTGGAACATAGAATGTACGAAGTATGAATCTGGGAAAACTGGAAGCGGTCAAAAATGAAATGGAACAGATAAACATCGATATCTTAGGCATTGGTGTGCTGAAATGAACTGGTATCGGCCATTTTGAATCTGATGACTATATGATTTATTATGTCGGAAATGACAACTTGAAGAGGAATGGTATTGCATTCATTGTCAAAAACAAAACAATACAGATCAGTCATCAGGTACAATGTTGTCTGTGATAAGATAATATCCATGCGCCTACAGGGAAGCCCAGTTAATAACCACTATTATTCAAATTTACACACCAACCACTAAAGCCAGTGAGAATGAAATGCAAGAATGCTACCAACTTCTTCAATCTGAAATTGATCAAACATGCAACCAAGATGTATTGATTATTACTGGTGATTGGAATGTAAAGGTTGGGAACTAAGAGGAAGGACCAGTAGTTGTAAAATATGGCCTTGGTGATAGAAATGATGCTGGAGAAAGCATGATAGAATTCTACAAAACCAATGATTTGTTCATTTCAAGCACCTTCTTTAGACAGCATAAGAGACAACAATACACATGGACCCCACCAGATGGAATACATAGAAATCAAATTGATTACATCTGTGGAAAGAGAGGTGCACCTGACCGAAGCCATGGTATTTTCAATAACCTCATGCATGTGAAAGCTGCACAAGCAATAAGAAGACAGTAGAAAAATTGATGCTTTTGAGTTATGTTGTTGGAGGACAATATTGAAAGAGCCATGGGCTGCCAAAAGAACCAATAGATCCATTTTGGAAGAGGTGTAGGCAGAGTGCTCCTTATAGGCCAAGATGGCCAAACTTCATCTTTTCATATTTGGTAAGGTTAAGGGACAGAGAAAGAGAGGAAGAACCCCAACGAGATGGATAGGCCAAGTGACAGCATCAGTGGACTCAAGCATGGCAACAGTAATGAATTTGGCCCAGGATTGGGCAGTGTTTCATTCTGCTGTGCCTAAGGTCACTATGAGTCGGTACAGACTCAGTAGCACCTAAGAACAACAACGATAACAATTGCAGTTAGGGAAGTTAGGCAGATGTGTTATTGTTGTTGGTAGGTGTCATCCAGTTGGTAAGGACTCATATCGACCCTACGCACAACAGAATGAAACACTTCCTGGTCCTAGGCTAATCTCACAATTGTTGATATGGTTGAGCTCTTTGATGCTGCCACTTTGCCAATCCATCTCACTAGGGGTCTTCCTTTTTTTCTCTGACCTC
>NW_006408607.1:1164264-1171275 GCF_000296735.1 Chrysochloris asiatica | reverse complement strand
AAGGCTGTGCTCTTTGATCTTCATCAGTAAATGTTTTAAGACCTCTTCACTTTCAGCAAGCAAGGTTGTATCATCTGCATATTGCAGGCTGTTAATGAGTCTTCTTCCAATCCTGATGCTACATTTGTCTTCATAGAACCCAGCTTATCAGATTATTTGCTCAGCATACAGGTTGTGTAGAAAAAAATAAATCATTTGCTGACTATTGACTCTGTAGTAAATGCTTTACATACAATATTTCATTAATTTAAGCTGCACTATATCCTTTCAGTACTAGCACCATTTTACAGAGAAGAAGAAATGGAACAAAGGGATTTGGGTATAATTTTGTCATCCAACAGGTAAGTGATCAAAACAGAACTTGAACCAAAATCTTGCGAAGTACAGTCTCAATCTTTATTCTTGTCTAAGTTTCACCTACTCAGTTCCTACTTCTCTAGCTGCTCCATAAACTCCCAAATAATGCACTATGATATGAAAATGATCCAGTTGGTATTCACAAGTCCCAGAGAAACCTAAGTGGTTTCTAAGAAGCATGTGTCTCTGTGCCCATCTCTTCAAATCATGTGTGAATCTTGTTAATTCTGTTAACTAATTAGACTTTTTTTTTTTTTTCTCTGAACTCCAAACAAATGTGATATTTTCATTTTCTATATATGCCATGGGAATCCTGGTCTGGTGCTGTGGGCTAATGCACTGGACTGCAAAGTTGGTTTGAACCTCTAAGTCAGTGGTTCAACTTACCAGCCACTCCTTTCAAACTCTATATTGGTTCACTATGGGTCAGAACTGACTAGACAGCACTTAACATATATACTATGATGTGTTAAAGTTTGGGAAATATAATTCCAGCCTGTTTCTTATCATCCTCTGTACATGTTTCAATTATACAATAAAATAAAATTAATTTATAAATGTATCATGTCCTTTGATGCCTATATGGATTTACTGATGATGCTACGTCTATGCTGAATACATTTCTTTTCTTCTCTACTTGGTAAATCCATACCTACTTCAAAAGAAATTGGTATCAGCCTCACAGATAGAAAGTCACACATTCTGTTTTCTCAAACACTTTGGTTGTACTTTGGATAGGTACATTGCACTGTAATATATCTTTTATATAGCTGTTTCAGGGAGTGCAGCAACTCCAAATGATAAGCACTTAACTGCAAGGTATGCAGTTTGAGTCTGCCAGCCATACAACAGGAGAAAGATGAGCCTTTCTGCTCCCAAGCAGATTTAAAACCTTGGAAACTCTTGACAAGGTTGAAATGAGTCAGAATCAACTTGACAGCACTTTACAAAAAGAACAACTTAGTTGTTTCACCCACTCAAAGCACATAGAAGATTCTTAGTAAAGAAATGTTAAATGACTGAATATAAAGACTGTTTACAGGGATGCCAGGGATTGAAATTTAATTCTTTTAGCATCACCAGCATCTAGTTGTGGGGTAACCAAGCTATGGCTCTTGTGCCTAATCAAACAGTGATTTGTTTTATGAGTGGTACTGATATTTTTAAAGAGTTTTAAAGAAGAAAAGAATGAGGAAGAGAGGGAGGCATGTGACCTACAAAACCAAATTCTAGATTTTTCTCTAAATTCTAGCTAAATTGTTTTTAAGACTATTCCTTTTCCTGAACTCTTAGTAAATCATTCTCCCCATTGTTCCATCTCTATCCACTGCAGGTGAGTAGATTCTGACTTATAGATACCCATGTGACTACAGCTCAAATCAAGACCTAGATTACCAACATACCAGAAGTCTTTTTTATATACCTGCTCAACCATTAGCTACTTCTTCTTCCTTAAAAGTAGCCACATCATTGCTTCTAATTCCACGAATAAATTTGCAACTTATATAGTTGAGTTTTGGGTTGCATTGTTATCTTTTACAAATAGAACAATGCAGCATATATTCATTTGTTTGTTGTTTTTGTTCAACATTAGGTTGTAATACTTCTCTATTTGGTTGTGGGTAGTTGTCATTTTCATTTTTTCTAATTCATTTTACTGTTGTTGTTGTTTTTCTGATTTGGGGGTTATTATGAATAATGGGTCTTTGAACAATCTTTTACATGCAATTAGAAGACATCACTGGCTCCTTTTCACACTCAATTGAGCTCTCATATTATCACTTCCTCAACTCCCCTGGTCAGTTACCTCTTGTTAACTAGATATCCTATACTCAACTCAGGGAATTAGCACAGTGTGTAGTTAAGAGTTTAGACTTTACAACAACATAGTCTGGAATTAAATCTTGCATCCCTGGTTGCTATCTATGTAATCTCAAATAAAGCATCATCATCCTTTCTATATCTTGACTTCCATATCTATGAAATCAGAATAAGGAACCCCAATAGTACAAGAGTTACGTGTTCATCTTCCAATGGAAATGTTGGAAGTTCAAAATAAATAGCCCATGTAAAGGAGAAAAGGCCTAGAGATCTGCTCTTATAAAGATTTGTAAAGGCTAGGAAAACTTTTGGGGCAATTCTATGCTCTCCAATAGGGTTGCTATGTGCTGGAATTCACTGGATGCCAAACAACAATAAAATCAGGATAATAGAATTCAGTGCATTAACATTTGTAAATTGTTTACAGTGGTACTTGGCACTTAGTCACATATGTGTTTTCTCAATAATTAAGTAGTTACATTGAATCTATTCTTCTTAACTTAGAAATATACCTTCAGCTCCAACTGTTCACATGATACAGGTTGATTACTTTCCTATTTGACAAATATGAAATTAATCTAACCCTTCAGGAATTGCAAATCACAAATAAACACTCAAAATATAACCATAACTTAAATTTTGTTTGTTTGTTTTCATCAGAGATACTTTTTTTTTTTCCTTTTGCTAAATAATCAGATTTACCCTTCAGATCCTCCCAACTAGAGCAATAAATAACATCATGATAAATGAAAAAAAGACTGAAGTTGTCAAACACTCCATTTTACCTGGGTCAACCATCAGCACTCATTGAAGCAGCAGTCAAGAAATCAAATATACCTATTTAAATGGTTCAAGAGCAAAGATGTCAGTTTGAGGACTAAGGTGCACCTGTCTCAAGCCATGGTATTTTTAATAACCCCATATGCATGTGAAAGTTGGACAGTGCATGAGGAAGACCATGGAAGAATTGCTCAATTTGAGTTATGGTGTTGGAGAAGAATATTAAAATTACCATGAACTGCCAGAAAAACAAACAAATCTGTGTTGGAAGAGTACAGCCACAATGCTCTTTGGAAGTCAGGATGACCAGCCTTTTTCTCTCAAACTTCAAACATATTGTCAAGAAGGAATGGTATCATGCTAGATAAAGTGGAAGGTCAGCAAAAAAAAGAAGACCCCCAATAAGATGGACTGGCACAGTAGCAGCAGCAATGGACTTGAGCTTAACAATGATTGTTAGGATTGCTCGGGATTGGGCAGTGTTTTTTTCTGATGTATATACAGTTTCTTGACTCAAAGGCTGGGAATCATTACTTTTGTTCTCCAGCCAGACTTAAAAGGAGCTTTCTCAGAAGCAGAGATGGATAATCCCAGGAACATTCAGAGGAAACAGCATGAATGGAATATGACTCACAAGAGGAGGCAGCAAGAGGTGATGGTATGGAAAGACAGAGCAGCTTCAGGCTCTAGGTCTATGGACGGAATTGAGTGCCTACAAGCAAGAGACTGGCTTGAAGAATGTGCCCTTTGTGTATTCACAGACTAGCTAAAAGAACTTTGTAACACATGCTTGAGAGGCTGAAACAAGAATGAGGTGTGCCTGCAGTATGGCAGACAAGAAGAGATCCTGACTGGATATCTGCTGCCTTCTGAGTTGGTTTTGATCCTGAATTGTATCCTGTTCATGCCCCTAATAAAACCCATAATTGTGAATATTTTTAGAGTTCTGTGTGGTCATTGCAACGGATTATTGAACCCAGATTTAAGTAGAGTGCTGTAAGATGGATGTATGGTGTCAGAATAGGGTAAAGAAGGTTGTAGGGTAGAAGCATGTCTAACCTCCACTTCATAGGGATTGGCTTTGGGCTGATTTTGAGCATATCTTTTCCCCTTTTGAAGCCAGGGGAAGTCAGACATGGTCTCCACATGGTCTTTCCAACAGCCTAGAAAATTCTACAGGGGATGTTCTACTCTGTCACATGTGGTTGCAATAAGTCAAAAATCCACTCAAGTGCACATAACAATAACATCTCAGATAATAAAGCAGAGCAATTTATTTTTGTTTCCCAAGAAAATCAGAATAAAAATCTGGAATCTCTTTCCTAAGTAAATGGAAACGCCTGATGGCTCTTGAGTCTGATGGAGGCTCAGCCTATTTAATAGTGTGAAAAATAAATGGTATGCAGACAATGGTGTACTAATAAATGTATAGCAACTAGGTCTCTGAAGAAATGATCTTGATTCCTAATTTGTATCATCTGCCCACTCCCATGGTGTAAGTGTCCCTAGCATTGCCTCTTTTAAGCTTCCACAAACATGTCTAATATAGAGTTACAGTTAAGACTTTGATGAACCAATGCAAGACAGTTCCAGTATACTACTGAGTGCAAATTAATAAAAATGTATATTTCCTTTGTGAAATAAGGTGAGTGAATAAGGAAGACCATAGAAAAATTGATTCTTTTGAGTTATGGTGTTGCAGGAGAATAATGACAGTGCCATGGGCTGCCAAAAGAATCAATAGATCTGTTTTGAAGGAAGTGCAGCCAGAGTGCTCCTTGGAGGCCAAGATGACCAAACTTCACCTCTCATACTTGGAACATATTGTCAGGAGGGACCAGTCGCTGGAGAATGATATCACGTTTGATAAGGTGGAGAGTTAGAGATAAACAGGAAGACCTCCAAAGAGATGGATTAGCCAAGTGGCAGCATTGATGAACTCAAGCGTGGCAACAGTAGTGAGTTTGGTCCAGGATCAGGCAGTATTTCATTCTGCTGTGCATAAGGTCGCTATGAGTCATTGCCAATCCCAACAACAACAATATTTCCTTTGAAGAACTACCTAGCCTCCATTACATAATAGACCTAGCAATTCTGTGTTTGACTTTCATCTGAAGAAGGGGTAGTCAGATAGAGTCTCTTTCCAAGAATTAGCACCTTTGGTAGGTCACAAAGAAAATTCAAATTATTACAAAGCATTCTTAATAGTTCTTTCTAACAGGCTTAACCCCTAGCCCATCCCCAGACTCTAGTCACCTATTTTACAAAGCCTGAGACTTCAATTTGTTTCCCTTGCTTATATGAGCTTTCTTAAATCATTATAATAAATTATTTTTTCCCTTAATATGCCCAGAACTAGCCTTTAACTTATGCAAGGAATAAAGCAACAAACTTGGTATTTATTAGTTTGCAATAATAATAATTAAATAGCTATTCTACAACACTCTTCTCCCAAACTAATTCTGAGTATTATGAGAAGAGGGTGTTGGGGGGCTGAATTTGGAAGAAGCTAAGTATAATTTATTTACAAAGACACAAGGTGACACTTTCTTTCCCACCTTTTCTCATTATTCCAACTAATTATATATAATATTAATAGAGAGTGGGTTGGGTGATGGAGGATTAATATGTTAGAGTAAGAACTAAGCAGCTATAATAATGGAATCTGCAGTATTGAGGGCTTAAATTTTTAAAAAACAACTATGTTTCTCTCTCAAGCTGTCCCAATATGGCCAATCCTGTTTAGCTGTTGCTCTGCTCCACTTGGTCATTCAAACACCCAGGATCCTACCATCATGATAATCCATCATTTCATGCATATTACTATCTACAGGGTGAAAAACAAGTTCATATCATACCAATTTCTAGACAACAAGAATCAGATAAAGAACAGGGAAGGAGGTATACTCTATTTCCAAGAGCAAGAACTTTGCAACATAAAAATTCTAATTAGCTGGTCATCACATATCTACCTATATCTGAGCTATAATGGCACAGAGAAAGAAAACAATTGTATAGAAAATTAACCATCTCCCACACAAGGGCATTTTAAAAAGTGTCATTTAGAAATATGTGTGTTTTTTTTCACAAAAAGAGCACATGCACAGATCTTAAGAATGTTCAAAAAAAAAAAAAAACTAAAGTAGAAACAGTCTAATATTTTAGATGCATTCTATGCAATAGATTCATATTTGTTTTCATTGTTGGTAGGTGCTGTCCAGTCAGTTCTGACTATAGAGACACTATACATAACAGAATGAAATACTGCCCAGTCCTGTGTCATCCTCACAACTGTTGTTATGCTTGAGTCCATTGTTTCTACCACTGTGTCTATTCATCTCATTGAGGTATTCCTCTTTTTTTATCTATGAGTTTACACAGACAAACATTTCTAAGAGTAAAATTATTCACTGTAGTGTTTAGAATATTTGTGAAATCTATCAAAAGTAATATGTTGCCAATAATCATAAAAGTATTGAACATGGAAAATAATTACGTTTTTGAAAAATTAGGGCCAATTCGAAATGCCTACATTATTATTTCCTAACTTTTTTCATATAATACTATAATAATTGTCTCCCTATCTGTATTTTTATTGTAGCATATTTGCACAATTTGTTGTTGTTAAGTGCCATTGAGTAAGTTCCGACCCATAGCAACCCTCTAGAAGGTTTCCAAGGAGCGACTGGTGAGCTTGAACCACCAACCTTGCAGTTCAAACCAACTGTGAAGTCTATCACATTACCTCACAGTGCCACATTATAGGATATATATTCATTGTTAATTTTTCAAATCTATTAATGTTAGATGGATTCACTTTCATTCGACATAAATTTATTTATGACAGGATCTTTATATCATTAATACAAATGAAAACACAATCACTTGCCAAAATTGAAGATAAACTTAAAAATAAAGAAAATATCCAGACCAGGCTGAGGGATCTGAGTCAAAGAACAGTCTTTATTGTAACCATGGCAATGAGATGTTATACGATAGAATGAATGTAAAACTAATGTTCTCCAATGTAAACTATCACATAACTCACAATAA
>NW_006408607.1:1161211-1161919 GCF_000296735.1 Chrysochloris asiatica | reverse complement strand
ACATACATGGAAGCACCTCCCAGAATTAAATTGACAGATGGAAGAGTTGAGAACAGAACAAAACTATAAGAACAAACACACATATTTGGGAGGTCAGTCTATGATCAGAACAATTACAATGTAAAAGAAGATAAACATGTAGGAACAAAGATCCAGATGGTGAGAAGTTCAGGTAAATTACATGATAAAATAGACTGCACTAAATGGAGGGAAAAGTTAATGCACTATAAGGCAACCTCAAAGAAAATTAAAATTAACAACATACAAATAAAATAAAATCCAAGAAGAACATGGAAACATTAAAATTATGAGGAAACTCACAAGAAAGAACACAAAAAGCATGAACTCAAAAGGAAGACACACAAAACAAAGAAAGCAGCAACACCACAAACAACAACAACAACAACAACAAAAACAATAATGGTAGCAATTCATCAATACCTATCAATAATTACACTGATCGTAAATGGATTAAATGCACCTGTTAAGAGATGGAGGGGGGCAGAATGGATAAGAAAAAAAGAACCTTCAAAATGCTGTCTGTGAGACACATCTCACACACAGAGACAAAAACAGATTAAAAGTCAAAGGATGGGAAAAAAATATACCAAGTTAATTGCAATAAAAAATGAACAGGAGTGGCAGTACTAATCTCTGATAAAATAAACTTTAAGGCAAAAAACAGCATAATAGATAAAGATGGACATT
>NW_006408607.1:1155103-1155686 GCF_000296735.1 Chrysochloris asiatica | reverse complement strand
ATATATTAGTCATCTATATACATGGGCATCAACTGTGAACCAACTTTGCCTCTCAGGTGTGTGTTTTTCAATGAAGTGACTCTCTGGTTCAGAAAGGCATGTTCCAGTATCAGATCTCTAACATGCCAACAGAAATGTTCACATCATTCACTATGTCAAAAGATATCACCATTCAAATAGTCCTCCAATGAAAGGAAGACAATTCAAATATTTGGTCTGCAACCTCATCCTATAATTAAGCTGAGTGCCTGTCTGCCTTTAATATTCCCAAATTGATATTGCAGTCTCAGAAAATATTTTCCATTCAGAAGCAGACATTCATGAAGCATGAAAACAGTTGTGGCAGCCAGTTAGTAATGTGACTGGCTTCAAGTGATAACCAACTATTGCTAAAGTTATCATGTCAAAGGAAACGAAAGATTTGGAAATCTGGAGCAATTCATACTCTATAGCTAGCCCTCTAGATTTATTGATTAAATGGTCAACTTCATAATGCTACCAATCCAGTTTTATCTTAAAAATCTGGCTTCATTGCAAGGTATATATTTGAATGTGAGTAAAATGCATTTGGAATGATTTATAA
>NW_006408607.1:1149521-1151390 GCF_000296735.1 Chrysochloris asiatica | reverse complement strand
ACATCACCACCAACAACAACTTCTTCATTATTAAAATGATCAAACATGCAATCAAGCTATAGTGATAATCACTGGCACTTGTAATTCAAAGGTTGGAAACAAAAAAGAAGGATCAGTAGTTGAAAAATATGACCTTGGTGATAGATGTGATGCTGGAGATCACATGATAGAATTCTGAAAAACCAATGATATGTCAATTTCAAATACCTATATTAGACAGCATAAGAGACAACTATTCATATGGACCTCACCAGATGGAATACACAGAAATCAAATTGACTACATTTGTGAAAAGAGACAACAGAAAAGCTCCATATCATCAGCCAAAACAAGGCCAGTGGTAGACTGTGGAACAGATGATCAATTGCTCATATGCAAATTCAGACTGAAGCTGAAGACAATGAAAATAACTCCATGAGAGTGAAAATATGACCTTGAACAGATCACACATAAATTTCGAGATCACCTGAAGAACAGATTTGATACATTAGACATTCAGACCAAAGACCAGAAGAGTTGTGGGATAACAACAAGGACATTATATAGGAAGAAAGCAAAAGGTCATTGAAAAGACAAGAAAGAAGGAAAAGGTCAAAATCAATGTCAGAAGAGACGCTGAAACTTGCTCTCCAGTGTAGAGATGGTAAAGAAATGAGGAGGTACAAGAGCTGAACAGAAAATTTCAAAGGTCAGCTCAAGAAGACAAAGACAAATATTACAAAAAAAATGTGCAAAGATCTGGAGTTAGAAAGCCAAAAGGGAAGAACACATTCAGTATTTCTCAAGTTGAAAGAACTGAAGATAAAACTCAAGCCTCGATTTTTGTAATTGAAGGATTCTCTGGAGAAATTATTGAATGATGCAGAAAGCATCAAAAGAAGATGGAACAAATACACAGAGTCACTGTACCAAAAGGAAATGGTCGATATTTACCCATTTCAAAAGATAGCATAGGATCAAGAGCCAGTGATACTGAAAGAAGATATCCAAGGTGCATTGAAGGAATTAGTAAAGAACAAAAAAGTCAGGAATTGATGGAATACAAATTAAAACCTTTCAACAAAGTGAGGCAGCACTGAATACACTCACTCATCTATGGCAAGAAATCTGGAAGACAACTATGTGGCCAATTGATTGGAATAGATCTGTATTTGTACCCATTCCAAAGAGGAGACCCAACGAATGCAGAAATCATAGGACAATATCTGATATCCCATGCAAGTAAAATTTTATTCAAAGTAATACAGAAACGGCTGTAACAATACATTGACAGAGAACATTCAGAGGTTCAAGCCAGATTCAGAAGAGGCCATGGAGTGATGGATATCATTTTTGATGTCAGATGAATCTTGCCTAAAAGCAGAGACTGCCAGAAAGATGTTTACCTGTGCTTTATTGACTACAAAAAGGCTTTTGATTGTGTAGATCATGACAAGCTATGGACAACATTGCAAAGTATAAGTATATTCCAGAGTGCTTATTTGTACTCATTAGGAACCTGCATATAGACCAATAGGCAGTTGTTTGAATACAACATGGGCACATTGAATGGTCTAAAATTAGGAAATCTATAGCATCAGGATGGGATGAAGACTCATCAACAATCTGCGATATGCAGCAGATACAACCTTGCTTGCTGAAAGTGAAGAGGACTTAAAATATTTACTGATGAAGACCAAAGACCATAGCCTTTGGTATGGATTGCATCTCAGTGTAAAGAAAACAAAAACCCTCACCACTGGAACAAAAAACAACATTCTTATCAATGGAAAAAAGATTGAAGTTGTCAAAGACATCATTCTTCTTGGATCAATTATCAACACTCATGGAAGCAGCAGTCAAGAAATCAAACGATGTATTGCATTAGCC
>NW_006408607.1:1140963-1149421 GCF_000296735.1 Chrysochloris asiatica | reverse complement strand
AATTTCACATGCAAATAAGGCTATTGAAAATACCATGTTTTGAGTCATGAGAACATTCTTTCTTAAAATGATATGTTTGGTCTTTAACACTCTATAAAGTTCTCTTGCAGCAGATTTGCCCAATGAAATATGTCATTCAATTTATTAACTGAGTCTTCTGTAAGTGTTGATTGTGGATCTGAGGAAAATGAAATCCTTGACAACTTCAGTATTTTCTTTGTTGAACTTGATATTACTTATTCATTCATTTGTGAGAATTTTTTGTTTTCTTTATATTGAGTTGCAGTACATTCTGAAGGCTATATTCTTTAATCTTCATCAGTAAGTGCTTCCAGTCTTCTCTTTTAGCAAGCAAGATTATGTCATCTACATATTGCAGGTTATTAAAGAGCCTTCCTCCAATCCTGATTCTATGTTCTTCCTCATACAGTCACCTTTTCAGATTATTTGCTCAACATACAGATTGAATAAGTATGGTGAAAGGATACAACCCTGATGTACACCTTTTATGATTGTAAACTATACAGTATCTGCTTCTTTTGTTTGAACAACTGCCTCCTGGTCTAAGTATAGTCTCCACATGAATGCAATTAAGTGTTGTAGAATTCTCATTTTTTGCAACATCATCTACAGTCGAATGACTCTGCATAGTCAAGGAAGCACAAGTGAATATATTTCTGGTACTCTTCTTTCAGACAAGATTCACCTGATATAACAATGATAACCCTCATTCCATATCCTTTTATGATTCCAGCTTCAATTTTTGGCAGCTCTTTGTTGATGTACTGTTGCAACCATTTTTAAATTATTTTCACTAAAAATTTACTTGCATGTAATATTAATGATATTGTTTGATAATGACCGTATTATATTGGGTTACTTTTCTTTGGAATGGGCACAAATGTGGATCTCTTCTAATTGGTTAGTCAGGTAACTGTCTTCCAAATTTCTTGGCATACACAGGTACATGCTTCTAATGCTGCATTAATTTGTAGAAAGATTTTAGTTTGTATTCCAGCAACTCCTGGAGTCTTGTTTTTAACCAATGCCTTCAGTGCAGCATTGTCTTCCTTCAGTACTATCGATTCTAGATCACAGGCGACCTCTTAAATTATTGAATGTTGACCACTTCTCTTTGTCTAGGTATTTTCCTTCCATTTATTTATTTATTTAAATGCTTCCTGCATCGTTCAATATTTTTCCATAGACTCTTGAATATTGCAACTCTGCAACCTGAGGCTTGATTTGTTTCTTCGCTTATTTCAGTTTGAGAAAGTATTCATCCCTTTTGGTGTTCTGAATCCAGGCCTTTACACATTTAATTACAATACATTATTTTGTCTTCTCCAGCTGCCCTTTGACATTTTCTGTTCAGTTCTTTTACTTCATCATTTCTTCCATTCACTTTAGCTACTCTACATTCAAAAGCAAATTTCATAGTCTCTTCTGACATCCATTTAGGTCTTTACTTTCTCTCTTGTCTTTTTAATAAACTTTTACTTTCTTCATGTATGATGTTCTGGATGTCATAACACAACTCCTCTAGTTTTAGTGTTCAATGCATCAAATATGTTCTTAAGATGGTCTCTAAATGAAATGAGATATATGCAAACTCATTGTTTGGCTCTCATTATCTTATTTTTTATTATTTTCACTTCAGTGCTAAAGTCTATCGTATGATATCTGCATTGTTTCTTTCACCAAGTCCATGCTTTCCACATACTTATCTTTCCTTTTTGTTTCTAACTTTCATAGTCCAATCACCAGTAACTATCGATGCATCTAGACTGTATGTTTAATCAATTTCAGACTGGAGGAGTTGGTAGAATTCTTCATTTTTTTCAACATTAGTTTTAGTGGTTTGTGTATAAATTGGAATAATAGTCATTCTAACTGGTATTCCTTGTGGTGGCACGGTAGGTTTGTGCCAATGAGTTGACTCCAACTCATGACGAATAGGCTTTCCAGAAAATGGTAGAATCAAACTGCTGACTTTGTGGTTAGAAGCAAAGCTCATAATCCACTATACTGCCTGGGCTCCTTGGTCTTCTTGTAAGCATATAGATATTATGCTGTCAGAGAAAGTATTGTATTTCAAGACAGATATTAAAATTTTCTTTATGTTGATTAATGTGGCTCCATTCCTCTTGTACTTCACATTCTCAGTATTGTAAACCATATGATTGCTCAATTTAATATGACCAATACCTTTCCATTTCACTTGTTGTTGTTAATGCTGTCAAGTCAGTTTCAACCCATAACTACCCTGTATAGGGTTTTCAAGGAGGAGCTGGAACCACCGGCCCTTGTGGTTCAAACGGACTTTGAAGTCCAATGCATTAACCAACAGCACCACACCAGGACTCATCTTCCAGCACTACATCAGACAATGATTCATTGTTGCTCCTTAGATTTGCAGTGGTTAACCCCTCTGAAGTGGACCACCTATTCCTTCTTCCTAACTAGTCTTAGTCTTGAAGCTCTACTGAAATCTGTCCACATACATGGCCCTCATGATATTTTATAAACCTGCAACATAGCTTCCAGCATCACAGCAACATGAAAGTTGTGACAGGAAGACAAAGGCACAGATGAGTTGTGGGTGGTTTGCTCATTCATATTCCTCAGTTCTTTTATGACTTGTAGAGGAAAATAAAGATTTCTTAACAAGTTATGGATAACATTATGAAAAACAGTTATTCCATAGCACTTCATTGTGCTCCTATGAAGCCTGTATGTAGTCCAAGAGGCTGCCATTGGAATAGTATACTGTGTGGTTTTAAATCAGTAATGATGTACACAGGGTTTTATCCTTTCACCATACTTACACAATGTGAATGCTGAGCACATGATCCAAAAAAACTGGAGTATCTGAAGAAGAACATGGCATCAAGATTGGAGGAAACTCATTAACAGCCTGAGATATGCAGATAACACAACCTTGCATTTGAAAATGAAGAGTACTTGAAGTACTTCCTGATGAAGAGCAAAGATTGCAGCTTTCAATATGGCTTACACTTCAATGTGAAGACAACAAAAATCCTCCAAACTGAACCAATACATAGAATCATGCAAAATAGAGACAAAAATGGAGTTATTAAGGATTTCATTTTAGTTGTATCTGCAATTAGTGTCCAGGGAAGCAGCAGTCAAGAAATAAAATGACATATTGCATTGGGCAATTCTGCAAATAAAACTTTTTAAAGTGTTAAATAGTAAAGATATCACTTTGAGGAGTAAGGTGTGTCTGACTCAAACCATAGTATTTTCAATGGCTTCATATTCATGCAAAAGCTGGACAATGAAAATGAAAAATCAATGAATTGATACCTTTGAATTTAGAGTGCTGGCGAAGAATATGAAATATACCATGGACTGCCAAAACAATAAATAATCTGTCTTGGAAGGAGTATGTACAGTCAAATTGCCCCTAAGAAACAAAACTTTGCATCTCGTACATTGGACATGTTATCAAGAGGGACTAGTCAATGGAGAAAGACATGCTTGGTAAAGAAGACGATCAGCACAAAAGAGGAAGACCCTCAATGAAATGGATTGACAGAGTGGCTGAAACATTGAGCTCCTACACAGTAACAATTGTAAGGATGGTGGTGGACTAAACCATATTTTCTTCTGATGTAAATAGGGTCATTATGAGTTGGAACCAACTCAATGACACTTTACAATAGTAAATCTGTCAGACTCCAGGAGTGATTACACTCTTAAGGCTCTCAGGGACCCTCTCAATTTCTAACATCATTTGTATTTGTTCCTTAAACAATTTAATTTGTATTGTGAATTGAGTGAAAGTGTACAGAGAAAATCAATTTTCCATAAGAAAATGTATGCATATTTGGTTTCATATCATTGATTGGAATTCACACAATGTAATATCACTTAGCCCACTACCTCCTGAGTTTCTCTGTTCCATTCTTCTTCTTTGCTACCCCTTCCTGCCTTCTGAACTTTGTCCTAAGGTAGTTGCTGATCTTTTTATTTCAAATGGTTGATTATTCTGAGGAATGTATACCTCACTAGTGTTACTGTTTGCCATGTAGACGTCTCTATTGTTTGACTGAAACTTGAACATGGGGTAAGTTCACTTCCAGACTTAAAAAGAGACTAAGGGGTGCCATTACGCTTTATAGTACTACTATGTTTTGTTTTGTTTGTAATGTTTGTTTTATTCCACATTTTTCTCCGATTCTACCCAAGACCCTCTATTGTGATACCTTTCAGAGCAGTCAGCCGTGGTAGCCAGATATCATCTAGTCTGGTCTCAGGATGTTAGAAGCATTTTTGGACTAATGTTTTCCATGTGTTGAAAACCACTTCAAGTCCTAAATTAGTGAACTGTCCTCGAATGTTTAATGTTGCAGAGCCTATTCCTCACATTTAGAAAAAATAGAAAAACTCTCACAGGAGTATATCTCCTGATTGTATACCTTCCTTTCCCTGAGTACATCCCAAGTCTGCAAATGTTGTTTGTGTCCCTCCATTCCATGTAGAGTAATTTTCCTGGTAACCTAATTATGAATATTAGGAAGCATCTTAAACTAACATTAGAATTCTATGATTCCATAATATAATCAGATTATTGGTGATGGTATGCCATGGAGTCACTTCTGACTCATGTATAGGGTTTCTGATGCTATAAGTGTTTATAGAAGCGGAAAAAGGACTCATATTTCTCCTGAAGAATAACAGGTAGATTCAAACTACTGAACTTGTAGTTAGCAACCCAAAGTGTTACCCATTATGCTACCAGGGCTCCTTATAGTCAGGAGAGAAACTCTCATTAATATCTGTCAGGTAACAAGCTCAAATATCCAAAAACTTAAAAGAATCCTATTATAGCCTTTCTAATAGTTTTCAAATTAGAAGAAATGATCTTATCTGGGAATAATTTTTCAGATTCAAATAAAAAACCAGGTACAAGAACCAGAACAGTATTATAAATATCCTTAATTTACATGTAGAAAATTATATTTAAACCTCATGCATGTATATGTATGTACTGTGTGTAACTAAATTGCCTGATAACAGAAGGCTTAAGGAATGCTAGCAGTGGGGAAGAGTTGTAAGTGGGAAAATGTGACATTAGTCTGGTTGTATAATTACAAGCTGTTTGCACTGTGGGTTGCGTATCGATGGATTTTTGTTTGTGCATACACAGGTTGATCCTGGGTATTTGCAAATAAACTTGTGAATAGGAATGATAAATACGTTTTTTAAAGGGAGTCTTGTGACTTGATCCTCTTTCCAATATCACAGGGACAAAATTTCAGGGTTTAAAAGCAGGCTATATATTCAAATCACTCACTCAGTTATTGAATCTTTCCTACAATGTGCTTGACAAATAGTCACTCAACGCCCCCATCTCAGGGCTTGAGTGAAAGAAAATTTTCTGGAAAAAAAAATCTATATAATTGCAGCAGATGATTAATGTCTTAGCACTGCATCTTGCATACCTTCTGCTTCTGGGGAGGCAGGTAGTTTTCCCTTTAGAGAACTCTTCTTCCCCATTTCATGATGGGACCAACACCTGCAGTCCTTAGATCAGTTAGCCAAAGAGAGTTCATGTGCTCAAGACTAAGGAAATCCAAATCTGACTCCCAGGAATTTAAATTATCTGTGGTGGTGGTGGTTATGTGCCATGGAGTTGGTTCCTACCCGTAACGACCCTGTGCAGGGTTTCCAAGGCTGTAAATCATTACGGGAGCTGGTACTTTCAAACTGCTGACCTTGTGGTTCGCAGCCTCATCCGTAACCACTACCCTTGTTGTTGTTAAGTGCTGTCAAGTCGATTTCCAACCCATAGCGACCCTGTACAGGGTTTCTGAGGCTGTAAATCTTTACAGGAGCAGACCACCTCATCTTTCTCTTGCGGAACCACTGGTAGTTTCGAACTGCTGACCTTGAGGTTCATAGCCTAATTCGTAACCACTACGCTACCACTACCCTACACCTTATTTATCCTGTTAGCAATATCTTGATGATTCTGGTTTTGAAAATGTCCAGATTCTTCAGTTTTACCTTCCCAAATCTGTAATATTAAATTTTACATTAATTTGATTTATGTCTACTCTTGACATTATTGTTAGTTGCCATCAAATAGATTATGAAATTACGGAAATCATAGAAATTATACATGTGCAGGGTTTTCAAGACTGAACTTTCAGAAGCAGATTTCAAGGCCTGTTTACTGAGCTGCCTCTAAGTAGGTTTCAACCACCAACATTTAAGGTAGTCATCCAATATCTAACTGTGATATTCAGGAACTACTATCTAATATTAAGCAAAGTAAATCCAGATTGATTGTATTCAGAAAATTCTGATACCCTTCTGGTCCCATCACTAGTCTGTCAGTTTGTTGTAATATAGGAGCTTTTGTGCTACTGTGATGTTGGAAGCTATGCCATTGGTATTTAAAATATCCGCAGGCTTATCCATGATGGGCAGGTTACAGCAGAGTTTACAGACTAAGACACTAGTAAGAAGAGGCAGACTACTTCTGAATGTTTAGCCACTGAAACTCTTGTGAATAGAAACAGAGCATTATCAAGAATAATGCTGGAAGATGATCCCTCCAGACTGGAATAACTCACATAATCAAAGTAGGTGGTAGTGGTGACTATGGGCCTTTGAGTTTGCTCAGACTCATAGCCACCCTGTATGAGGTTTCCCAGTCAGTAAATATTTATGGAAACAGAAACCTTCTATTTCTTCCTCGGAGCTGCTGGTAGATTCAAACTATGGACTTTGCAGTTGGCAGCCCAACACTATGCTACTGGGTTCCTTAGTTCAAGTAGAATGAACTACAATGATAATGGATGAAGTAAAGATTTCAGGACATTCATTTACTGATAAAGCACAACTCAAACTAAGGACAAACAGCTATAAAAGTCCTTTACTGTCAGAATATGGAATCTATGAAGTATTAGTCTAGGGAAACTGAAAGTAAAAAATGAAATGGAATGCATAATGATCAATATCCCATTCATTAGTAAGCTGAAATGGGTTAGTATTGCCACTTTAAATCAGATAAACATATGGTTTGCTATCCCGGGGACAACAAACTGAAGATGAATTGCATCACATTCATCATAAAAAAGAACCTTACAAGATATATCTTGAAGCACAATGATTTCTATGATTAGATTATATCCATATACCTAGAAGGAAGATCAGTTTTCAGATTTACACACCAAACACTAAAGGCAGTGAAGGTAAGAATTGAAGAATTCTACCAATGACTTCAATCTTAAACTGATCAAGTATGCAATCAAGATGTATTGATAACTACTGATTATTGGAATACAAAGGTTGGGAAAAAAAGAGAAAAAAATCAAGAGTTGGAAAATAAGGCTTTGATGACAGAAAAGATGCTAGAAATCACTTGTGAGAATTTTGTAAGACCAATGACTTCTTCATTTCAAATAAAAGATGACCATACGGATGCAATTCAACAAATGGAATACAAATAAATCATATTGACAACAACATGAGAAGAGATGTAGTCCTGTGTGTCATCGTGGGTTAGTGCACTGGACTGCAAAGTCAGTTTGATCTGCAAAGTCGGTAGTTCAAGCTCATCAGCCCCTTCTTGGAAACCCTCTACAGGGACACTTTGGCTTAGAACCAACTTGACGGTATACAACAACAAACAACAACATGGGCAAAGATGGAGGAAAAGCTCAATATCATTAGGCAAAACAAGGCCAGAGGCAGACTGTGAAGAGAACATCAATTGCTTATACACAAATTGAGGCTGAAGCTGAAGAAACACTTTAAATTCCACAAAAGTTAAAGTATGACCTTGAACATATCCCACCCGAATTTAGCCACCATCTCAAGAACAGATTTGATGCATTACACTAATGACCAAAAATCAGAAGAATTGTGGAATGACATCAAGAACATCATGCACAAAGAAAGCAAAGGTGAATAAGAAGACAAAAAAGAAAGATAAGACAAAATGAATGTCAGAAGAGACTCTGAAACTTGCTCTTTAGCATAGCGATGCCAAAGAGAATATATGAAATGAAGTAAAAGAGTTGAACTGAAAATTTCAAAGGGCAGTTGAAGAAGACAAAGTATTATATAATGAAATGTGCCAAGACCTGGAGTTGAAAAACCATAAGGGAAGAACATGCTCCGCATTTCTCAAACTTAAAGAATTAAAGAAAATAATCAAGCCTTGACTTGTAAAATTTAAGGATTCTATGGGAAAAGTATTGAATGACCCAGGAAGTATCATCAGAAGATGGAAGGAATATACAGAGTCACTGTACAAAAAAGCAATGGTTGATGATCAAGAGCCAATGGTACTGAAGGAAGGCCAAGGTGCACTGAAATATTTGGCACAAACAAAGCTCCATGAATTGAAGGAATACAAATTGAAATCATTCAACAAACTGATGCAGCGCTGGAGGCACTCACACATCTATGCTAAGAA
>NW_006408607.1:1126795-1128583 GCF_000296735.1 Chrysochloris asiatica | reverse complement strand
GGGTCGCTATGAGTCGGTTCCGACTCGATGGCACCTGACAACAACAACAACAACAAAAGGAAGAGGATTTAGAACCATCATATTGCAGTACAACTACAACAACAGAAAAAGAAAAGTCCTATTTCTGAACAGATACAAGGGTTAGTAGCTTAACATATTATGGGGGGGCGGGCAGGGAGACAAATTTTAATTCATAACCTCATCTAATAAATCCCTTATTTTCAATGTCATTAACATCAAATCACCAACAACATCAAAAAGCAATTATCACAATAACCCATAGCTATTGAGTTGTTTAGGACTTATGGTGACCCTACAGGGAACAGTAGATCTGCCCATGCAGTTTCCAAGACTGTAATCGTTGTGGAAAAACTACCACATTTTCCTCCCATGCAGTAGCTGGTAAGTTCGAACTATCAACTTTTTGGTAAGTAGCTAAGCAGTTGAACACCATGCTACCAGTGCATCTTATTGCGATAACAAATGAAATCTATAAATTGCATTTTACTTTATCTTCCCTATAGTCCTGTTGTATAGTATCTCCATTTTATAGATGAGGAAACAGAATAGCAGAGATACTAAAGTGTGCCCCAAACTAAAGTTATCTAGTAGTAACATATATATTGCAATGGTTAATTCAGATTGCCTTCTGAGAAAGTTAGATAAAGATAATAATAGAGGGGCTTTTTCGCCCTAGAGAATATTTGGATGACTAAATGTATACACACTCAAAGTAACAACAAGATAGAAAACTAAATTGTTATTTATATCCAGAACGACTTCAAAAGGATGAGAGAGAAGGTTTAAGAGATAAACTATCAATGAAAAGGATATGCTATACATTAGGCAAATCTACTGCACAAGACCTTTTTAAATTAAATATTGAAAGTGCCATGGACTTCCAAAAGAACCAACAGATCCATTTTGGAAGAAGTACAGCCAGAATGCTTCTTGGAGCCCAAGATGGCCAAACTTCGTCTCTCATACTTCAGACATATTGTCAGAAAGAACCAGTCACTGGAGAAGGATATCGTGTTTGGTAAGGTAGAGGGTCAGAGAAAAGGATGAAGACCCCCAAAGAGATGGATTGGCCAAGGGGCAGCATTGATGGACTCAATTGTGGCAACAGTAGTGAGGTTGGTCCAGGATCGGGGTGTGTTTCGTTCTGCTGTGCATAAGGTCACTATGGGTTGGTACAGACTCGATGACACCTAACAACAAAAACAGAACATACTTTTAAAATTGCTCCTTGTGGGAAATGGAAAGTCCTGATATACAAAATCTTCAGAAAGTCTACATTTATTTATTCACAATTTTATGTCAGTAAACTTTTTTTTAGAAATGAAAACAGACACGAATAGAATTATGTCAACACTCTGTAGGCCAGGAACAGCATGAAAGAATGTAAAATCTGATAGAGTCACTGAAGCTAACAATGAAGAATGAAGACTAGATGCCATTCAAGATCATCAAAATATCGAAGTCAATGTCTCCTCATTCTTTGATATAGCAGCGCTTGCATCATCTTTCTTTTTATGTCCTTGTTTCCCTGGTTTTTTATCGCAAGTATAACATGGCATCAGGATTGGAGAAAGACTCATTAACAATCTGCAATATGTAGATGATACAACCTTGCTTGCTGAAAGTGAAGAGGACGTAAAATACTTACTAATGAAGATCAAAGACCACAGCCTTTCCTATGGATTGCATCTCAATGTAAGGAAAACAAAATCCTCACCATTAGACCAATAAAAACATTCTTATCAATAGAGAAAAGATTGAAGTTGC
>NW_006408607.1:1123326-1126695 GCF_000296735.1 Chrysochloris asiatica | reverse complement strand
ACAGATCTGAGTTGAAAGAAGTGCAGCCAGAGTGCTCCTTGGAGGCCAGGATGGTCAGACTTTGTGTCTCCTACTTCTGATATATTGTCAGGAGGGACCAATCACTGGAGAAGGATATCATGTTTGGTAAGGTGGAGGGTCAGAGAAAAAGAGGAAGACCCCCAATGAGATGAATTGGCAAAGTGGCAGCATCAATGAGCTCAACTGTGGCAACAATTGTGAAGTTAATCAAGGACTGGGCAGTGTTTCATTCTGTTGTGCATAGGGTTGCAGTGAGTCAGTACTGACTTGTTGGCACCTAACAACAACAACAAAAACAATGTTTGCATACTTTTTACTTCTGTTTTAATGTGTGAAAGGAAGACTGATGTGGTACTGTAGGTTAATGTGTTGGACTGCAAAGTCGATTTGAACCACAATGTCAGCAAGTCAAGTTCACTAACTGTTCCTCAGAAACTCAATAGAGGGCCATTGTGGGTGAAAACTAACTCTATGGCACTTAACAACAATAACAATGTGTGGAAAGAACTTTAAAATATACATCTACAATAACTAATAAATTGACACATGATGAGTTGAAGCTAAAATTTCCCATGCCACACAATTTCACGTTTACACATCCACTTATTAACTCTTACTGTCTGATGTGTTTTGATTTGGCCTTTATTCTTGCTTCTGTTGTGTGTGATGTAGCAATGCTTCAGATCTCCACCACTGAGGCTCTAGTGGTTGGCAGTACATTATAAGATGCATAAGAATACTTTGATTTCCTCGCTCTCCTTTAAACATACTCCAAACTCCTGGTGTGGCATTGTAGGATCGGCACTGGACAATAAACTACAAGGTAGGCAGTTCAAACCCACCTGCTGCTCCTTGAAACCCCTACACAGGGTCACTATGAGCTAGAAATGATTTAATGGCCTTTAACAACATGACAAAACATACTCCAGTTCATCTATTCAACTCAATTCTCTAAATATAGATTTTGTACCTACTAAGAGCTCTGGTAGTGTAGTGGTTACGAATCGGGCTGCGAACCTTAAGGTCAGCGGTTCAAAACTACCAGCTGCCCCGCGGGAGAAAGATGAGGCTTTCTACTCCTGTAAAGATTTACACCCTCAGAAACCCTATACAGGGTCGCTATGGGTCGGAACCGACTCGATGACACATAACAACAACAACAAAGGGTCAGGTATCTGGTTAAAAAATGGAAATGAACATGGATTCTGTCCTTGAGGACAGGAAGACATATTATAATAGTGATGAAAGTAGTAGTACAAATGAACTATCACAAAATAGCAATGATTAAATTTGGTGAGCATACGGTTAGGAAAGGTGTAATAGAAATGGTTACCTGGAACTGGCTTTGAAAAGATAAATAGGAGTTCACCAGGCAAACAAAGGTGCATCCCATACACTTGAAAGTGAATGTCACTGAAGTGTGCAAAGAAAGGTGAATAACAATTTCTTATATCCTACAATTGTAGACTATGATCATATTACTCTTTTGTGCAGCCACAACACACACCTTTTTCTTATAGAGCTAAGACCACTATCTTGCTTGCATTGTATTACAACACCTAACCACATCTTTCATGCCAATGAATCATTCTTTTTTATCAGGGAAGCAAAAGAATATCCCAAGCTCCTTCATCTGTGTCTCCTTGATCACTGCTGCTTGCTTTTGGAAAACCTAGTGCTCAACCTTGGCTCTTGTGCACTTAGTGTAAGAATCACACAACTTTACTGAGTTTTCTTCATCTCTCCCTCATATACTCATATACTAATATCTCCTAAGAGGATGCTTTCCAAGATGCATAAAGCATCCTTCAATACATTTTACAGAGAGAGAGGTGCAATTTCTACCTACCAGTTTCCAGTGTTCTCGGAAACTAGACAAAGGAATAGAAACCCAAAACATACTTGTAAAAATCAAATTAAAGTTAAACATTAATGTAGTTGCAGCTATCTATGCCTACACGGGCTGTCTGCCAAGAATGTTTTTAATATAATAATCACTCATCCATAGACGCATAATAATTGATATTTACAATTTTAGAATGCTTCTTAACAATTTTTATTTGTTTCCAGTCTTCCCGCTTTCCTACTCACCTCTTCCTCCCAACAACCCCCTGTGTCAGCATATTCATGGCTCTTAATGACCCTCTCAGAAGCTACTGATCAAAGTCAAATTTTAATTACTATTCTAATTTTGGAAATTTCCTTCCTTCTAATCTGAAGTTTAAAAGGGAGTCCAATCTATGCTTGCAATAGCTCACAGAAAACACATCAAGTTCTACAAAAAATTTAATTAGACAAGTTCAACTAGTTTTGAGCGCCATGCTTCCTACCAGTTTGCATCTACTAGGTAATTATACCCATACAATATAAAGTAAATCACTAGTGACTATAGTCTGGCCTGGAAGATGGGAGAATAAAAACAAGGTACAAATATCTGACTGTCAGGGACAGGTTACAACACCTGGGCCCTAGGCCTCTCTTACCTTGGCTTCATATCTACCCCTTATACCTGAGTCCTCTCCTACTAGACAAGGATCAAGAAAGGGGAAAGACATATCTAGTCCAACAAGAATTGTAACATTGAAAGGAACAGCCTGGACACAGAGATGAGGATATCAGGACCTGAAACCCCGATAGAGGGAAGCAGCTGATCACAGGCAGACAACCCATGAAGATAGCACCTAGAATTGACAAATGCAGAAGGCTTTCCATTTCTAAGAAGTCTGATCACCTTTCCCAGAAATCAATGAATAGTCAACATGCCACTTCTCCTCATCAGTACGTATTAGACCACTCTTGGACACAGAGACCCTTATAAGCAAGTACACCCCAAACTCACAGCGTCTTCACCACTCACAGATACAGACCTGCTTCTCTCCCTGAAGTGTATTTTTGTGTTGACTTAATCTATGCTTCTCATTTCTACTAGACCTTCTACATTCACAGAGATGGACCAGCTTCTATCTTTAAAATGTGCTTTCTCTGTGCAATAAAGAACTTCTGAATGAATGCTTATTGTTCATGTGTGATTGAGGAGCTGTGACTCAGTCAGACTAATTCTTTAGACCCCCTGAGAGCAAGAGGGACCAGGTGAAAATGTGGCATGACCACAGATCTTTGCCTTAAACATTTTAGAATGACATTTTTTTCCAAATATTTTGTTCATTCCACAGTTGGTCTGAGTCCACCTCAAGTTTTTTCTGCATCTCTGTTCTCATTCCATTACCCCTGTGAGAATTTCCTACTTCCACTTTGGAATCCCTACTCATTGTAATGAGACTCCTTTGAAAACTCTGTCATCTGTACAATCTTTCCCGACACCTCCCAATGAACGTGAGCTTCCTGATC
>NW_006408607.1:1111777-1121862 GCF_000296735.1 Chrysochloris asiatica | reverse complement strand
ATAACCTCATATGCATGTGAAAGCTGGACAGTGAATAAGGAAGATCGTAGAAGCACTGATGCTTTTGAGTTATGGTATTGGAGGAGAATGTTGAAATTACCTTGGGCTACCAAAAGAACCAACAGATCTATGTTGCAAGAAGTGCAGCCAGGTGCTCCTTGGAGGCCAGGATAGCCAAACTTAATCTCTCATACTTCAGACATATTGTCAAGAGGGACCAGTCACTGGAGAAGGATATCATGTTTGGTAAGGTGGAGGGTAAGAGAAAAAGAGGAAGATCCCCCGAGACAGACTGACAAAATGGCAGCATCAATGAGCTCAAGCGTGACAACAACTGTGAGGTTGGTCCAGGATCAGGCAGTGTTTTGTTCTTTTGTCCATAGGGTCGCTATGAGTCGGTACCAACTCAATGGCACCTAACAACAACAACAACAACAGGAACTCACTAGCTCACTAGTTAGGTTGACAAACTTTATTGGTATTTGATGTTTAATTAATTAAAAATAGGTGACAGGACCGTCCACAAACTCTTTGATATGCTCATACCATAGATCACAGACAGACAATAAGTATAAAGTTACCTAGAGTTAAGACATAGTTCTGCTACAAGAGCATTTTCTTAAAATAACTTGGTGAAAGAATTGAAGTATGAGATGTACTTAGTATGAATACTATGCTGCTCCATAAATGACTCTTCATTCATTCATTCACTCACTCACTCAACAAAGATTTGTTGAGTGCATATAACTGGCCAAAGTATTTGGGATTTAATTAAATTTTAAATAAAGAGACATGGTCTGGTTAAAGAGAAAGAGACATGAACATTTATTTATAATGCTATGAGATAAATGGTATGGCATGGACCTTGGGGATTTAAATGCCTCTAAGAAATTCTACATGTTCAAGAATGAGCTGGAGATCCATTTCATACAAATTAAGTCCCCTGTTAAGTTGTTTACATAGTGGTTGAGTCTAGCTAACAGCTCAACATCAGCATTTCTGTTGTTCTCTATTCATCTTGTATACACAGTTACTCTAGTGAGTGATAAAATTCTTGTTTATTTGAGAGAAATGATCCTCAAATGAGAGATAAAACTTTAATCTGGGTAGAAGAGGCAGATAACTTTCCTAGTGCTTCTAAACATAAGGTAACACCTACAGGCATGAGATTTAGGAAAAAACAATTAATCTGATCAAATGTTGTCAAAATAGAAATTATTAAGATTTTGGAAGATGCTCTGATGGATCAAAGATAAACATCAAAGACCTACTTTAAAAGGGAGCCCTTCTGTGACACGGTAAGATAAGCACTGGACTGAAAGGTTGGTTTGAACTACAAGCTCAATGGTTCAAATCCACCAGACACTCCTTGGAAACCCTATACAGGGTCACTATGAGTCTGAACCAATTCACAGAATTTAACAACACTTTAAAAAAAAAGATGGACGAATAAGTAGCTAGATAGATAGATAATAGATAACACATAGATACATAGATAGATGTTGCTAATGGCCATGGAGTCAGTTTATCCTACAGCACCACACAAGGATTCCAGTAGATAGATACATCTCTCGATCTGAAGATAGCTATCAATTTAGATACATATCTATCTAGTGGAGTTCTGGTGTGGTGCTGTGGGTTAATGCACTGGAGTAAAAAGTCAATTTGAACCACAAGGTTGGCAATTCAAGCACACAAGCTGCTCCTCAGAAACCATATAAGGGGTTGTTATGGGTAAAAACCAATTTGATGACCCTTAACAACAACAATTTATCTATTTAGATATTTAAGTAGATTATATAGATAAGATTGAATAGATAGAATAGATATTTACTTATATTAGATAAATAGATTGATATCTAGATTAGATAGATAGATAGATAAGACAGATACTTGTTATGGGTTGAATTGCTCCCCTCCCCAATAAAAATATTGGCTGAAAGCAGAGAATATCAGAAAGATGTTTATCTGTGATTTATTGACTATGCAAATGTTTTTGATTGTGTGGATCATGACAAGCTATGGACAACATTGTGAAGTATGAGTATTCCAGAACACTTAATTGTGCTCTGAGAATCTGTAAGTGGACCAAGAGGCAGTTGTTCAAAAGGAACGTGGGAACACTGAATGGTTTAAAATTAAGAAAGGTGTGAGACAAGGGTGTATTCTTTCACCATACTTATTCAAATTGTATGCTGAGCAAATAATCCAACAAGCTGTGTTCTATGAAGAAAAATGTGGCATCAGGATTGGAGGAAGATTCATTAACAACCTGCGATATGCAGCTGATACAACCTTGCTTGCTGAAAGTGAAGAGGACTTAAAACATTTACTGATGAAGATCAAAGAGCACAGCCTTGGGTATGGATTACATCTCAATGTAAAAAAAACAAAATTCCTCACCACTGGACCAATAAATAACATTGTTATCAATGGAGAAAAGACTGAAGTTGTCAAGGGCTTCAGTCTTCTTGGATCAACTGTCAACACTCATAGAAGCAGCAGTCAAGAAATCAAACGACATATTGTATTAGGCAAATCTGCTCACAAGACCTTTTTAAAGTGTTGAAGAGCAAAGATGTCAGCTTGAGGACTAAGGTGTGCCTGACCCAAGCCATGGTATTTTCAATAACCTCATATGCATGCGAAAGCTGGACAGTGAATAAAGAAGACCGTAGAAGAATTGTTGCTTTTGAATTATGGTGTTGGAGGAGAATGTTGAAAGTGCCATTAGCTGCCAAAAGAACCAACAGATCCATTTAGGAAGAAGTACAGCCAAAGTGCTCCTTGAAGGCCAAGATGGCCAAACTTTGTCTCTCATACTTTGGACATATTGTCAGGAGGGACCAGTTGCTGGAGAAGGATATCATGTTTAGTAATGTGGAGGGTCAGAGAAAAAGAGGAAGACCCCCAATGCAATGGATTAGCCAAGTGACAGCATCAATAGGCTCAAGCATGGCAACAATAGTGAGATTGGTCCAGGATTGGGCAATGTTTCGTTCTGCTGTGTATGAGGTCACTATGAGTAGGTACCATCGCAATAACACCTAACAACAACAACAACAACAACAAATAAACATATATTTAAATACTCACCCATGGTAACTGTAATTGTGGCCTTATTTGTATGCAATCACTGTAAATAGTTAAAATGAAGTCATACTGGAGTAGGATGTGTCACTAATTCAATATAATTGGCATCTTTATAAGAGAAGAGACATAGAGAATAAATAGTCATGTGAAGTTGGAGAGAGAGATTGTAATTATAATATAATAAACCAAGGATTACCTGAACTACAATAAGCTGTATGAGGCAAGATGTATCTTCTAGAACCTTCCATAGAGCATGGTCCTGTTTTTGCTATTGTTGTTAGGTGCCATCAAGTCAGTACCTACTCAACCTAATGCAGAACAGAATGAAACACTGCCCAGTTCTGGGTCAACCTCATAATCATTGGTATACTTGAGTCCATTGATGCTGCATTTTGCCAATTCATGTCATTGGGGATCTTCTTCTTTTTCTCTGACCCTCCACCTTACCAAATATGATATTCCTCTTCAGTGACTGGTCCCTCCTGACAATATGTCTGAAGTATGAGAGATGAAGTCTGGCCATCCTAGCTTCCAAGGAGCACTCTGGTTGTACTTCATCCAAGAAAGATCTATTTGTTCTTTTGGCAGTCCATGGTACTTTCCTAAACACCATAACTCAAATTCATCAATTCTTCTACCTTCTTTTTTATTCACTTCCAACTTCCGCATGTGTATGAATTTATTGAAAATATCATGGCTTGAGTCAGGTGCACCTTAGTCCTCAAACTAACAACTTTGTTCTTCAACATTTTTACAAGGTCTTATGGAGCAGATTTGCCTAATGCTATCCATCATTTTATTTCTTGATTGCTGCTTCCATGAGTGTTGATGATTGATCCAAGAAGAATGAAGTCCTTGACAACTTCAATCTTTTCTCCACTGATAAGAATATTGTTTATTGGCCCAATGATGAGTATTTTGTTTTACTTTACATTGAGATGCAATTCATACCAAAGTCTGTGGTCTTTGATCTTTATCAGTATTTTAAGTCCTCTTCACATTAGGCACCTAACAACAACAACAACAACACATTAGGTAAGTAAGGTTGTATCATTTGCATATTGCAGATTGTTAATGAGTCTTCCTCCAGTCCTAATGCCACATTTTTCTTCATATAACCCAGCTTCTCTGATTATTTGCTCAGCATACAGGTTGAATAAAATGGTGAAAAAATATAAAACTGTCATACACCTTTCCTAATTTTAAACCATTCAGTGTTCCCATATTCTGTTCGAAACTGCTTCTTGGTCTGTGTGCAGGTTCCACATGAGTATAATTAAGTGTTCCAGAATACTCGTACTTTCCAATGTTTTCCATAGTTTGTCATGATCCACACAATTGAAAGTCTTTGCATAGTCAATAAACATAGGTATACATCTGTCTGGTATTCACTGCTTTCAGCCAAGGTCCATTTGACATCTGCAATGATAGCCCTCATTCCACATACTCTTCTGAATCTGGCTTGAATCTCTGGAAGTTCTCTGTCTTATGTATGGTTGCAACCCTTTCTGTATTACCATTAGTAAAACTTTACCCACATGGGATATCAGTGATATTGTCTGATGCTTTTAACATTCCATTGGGTCATGTCTTAGGAACAGACACAAATATGGATCACTTCCAACCAGTTAATTTTCTTTGAAATTTCTTAGCATAGCTGAGTGAGGGCTACAGTGCCACTCACATTGTTTAAAGATTTCAATTTGTATTCCATCAATTCCTTGTTGATCTTGTCAATGCCTTCAACGTACCTTGGACTTCTTCCTTCTGTATCATTGGCTCTTGATCATATGCTGCTTCTTGAAATGTTTGAACATTGAACACTTCTTTGTGGTGCAGTGACTTGGTATATTCCTTGCATCTTCTTTTGATGCTTTCTGAATCGTTCAGCGATTTGCCCAGAGAATGAAGTCAAGTCTTGAATTTTGTCTTCAGTTCCCTCAGCTTGAGCCAATTCTTCCCTTTGGATTTCTAACTCCAGGTCTTTGCACATTTCATTATAATATTTTACTTTGTCTTCTCAAGCTGACCTTTGAATTTTTATGTTCAGCTCTTGTACCTCCTCATTTCTTCTATTTGCTTTAGCATCTCTACACCAGATAGCAAGTTTCAAAGTCTCTTCTGACGTTCATTTTGGTCTTTTCCTTCTTTCTTGTCTTCTTAATGACCTTTTGCTTTCTTCTTGTATCATGTTCTTGATGTCATCCCGCAACTCTTCTGGTCTTTGGTCTTTAGTGTCTAATATATAAAATCTGTAAACATCCATTAATAATTGGAACATGGAATATATGAAATATGAATCTAGGAAAACTAGGAATTATTAAAAATGAAATGGAATACATAAACAGCAGTATCTTGGGCATCAGAGAGCTGAAATGGACTAGTATTGGCCATGTTGAATCTGACCATCACATGGTTTACTATGTCAGGAATGAAAAAGTGAAGATAAGTGGCGTCACATTCATCTTCAGAAATAATATATCAAGATCTGACTTGAGGTTCAATGCTGTTTGTAATAGGATAATATCTATGCACCTACAAGGAAGACCAGTTAATACCACTATTATTCAAATTTATGCACCAACCAAAGCTAGTGAGGATAAAATTGAAGAAGCCTACCAACTTCTTCAGTCTGAAATTGATCAGATATGCCATCAAGATGTATTGATAATCACTGGCAATTGGAATGCAAAGTTTAGAAAAAATGAGGAAGGATCAGTAGTTGGGAAATATGACCTTGGTGATAGAAATGACCCTGGAGATTGCATGATTGAATTATGTGAGATCAATGATATCTTCATTTCAAATACTTTTTTTAAACAGCATAAAAGACTACTATAAACATGGATCTCACTACATGGAATACACAAAAATCAAATTAACTACAACTGTGGAAAGAGATGGTGAGTAGCTCCATATCATCTGTCAAAACAAGGCTTGGGGAAGATTGTGGAACAGATCATTGAATGCTTATACAAATTCAAACTGAAGCTGAAGAAAATGAAAACAAGTTCATGTGAGCCAAAATATGACCTAGAATATATCCCACCTGAATTTAGAGGTTATCTGAAGAACAGATGGCCCTGAAGACACTCTGAATTCAGACTTATAAACTCCAGATCTGTAATAGAATAAATGCCTATTGTTTTAAATTACTCGGTTTGCATTACTTTCTTAAGGTATCCCTAGGAAACTAACACAATAACTCTTTGAACACAATTAAGGAATGCAAGACAAATTGCTCCTTCCAGTGTGTGTGAGGAACTTGTAAAAGAATTGGAAGAGAGTCATTATCCTCCTGACCTTGTATTTCCATGAGAAAAAGTTTACTAGAGTTAAATTGCTGGCAAAAAGAATAAAATAGCCAAGTGTATAGTTTAGAACTCTCTCCATCCTGTGTCTTTCTACTATATAAGGAGTCTTCATGGCATTAACCATTGGCCTGCTAACTGAAAGACTGACAGTTCAAACCCATCTGCCACTCCAAAGGAGAAAGATGAGATTAATACCCTAAAGATTTACAGTCTCAGAACACTGTAAATAGCAGTTTATTCTGTCCTGTAAGGTCATTATGAACTGAAATTGAATCCAAGGCTGTGGGTTTCGTTTGGGTTCATTGCCTTTAGTATAGTAACAGAAAAGTCACCATCCAAATTTTCTGCTAATATGCTAAAGGTAATTAAGAAGATTTCTGTGTTGCTATGATCTGAACAGGTTTCAGTGAAGCTCCAGAGTAAAACAGATTAGATGAAATGACTGGTGATCTATTTCTAAAAGTCACCCCACACACACACACACAAAAAAAAAAAACACCTGTGATTTATAAAGGCCTGATATACAAGAAATCATGGGAATGATGTAGGACAGGACAGCTTTACATTTTTATGGGGTAGGCCATGGGTTGAATGCTAACTCAACAGCAAATATAAATAATACATTGTTGCTGTTGTTGTTGTTGTTAGGTGCAATTGAGTTGGTACCAACCCATAGCAACCTTATGCACAGCAGAACAAAACACTGCCCAATCCTGGGCCAACCTCACTACTGTTGCCACGCTTGAGTCCATCGATGCTGCCATTTGGCCAATCCATCTCGTTGAGGTCTTCCTCTTTTACTCTGACCCTCTACCTTACCAAACATGATATCCTTCTACAGAGACTGGTCCCTCCAGACAATATGTCCAATGTCATATTGCATTAATATGTCCAATGTCATATTGAATCAATAGCATCCCATGGTACTATTAATATTCTCATCCAACACCATATTACATTAGTGAATTCTGATGCACAAGACCTCTTTAAAGTGTTCAAGAGCAAAGACATTAGTTTGATGACTAAGGTGAGCCCAAACCATGGTATTTTTAAATTGCTCATATGAATGTGAAAGTGGGACAATGAACAAAGAAGTCTGGAGAAGAATTGATGAATTTGAATGATGGTTTTGGAGACTATTAAAAGTACCATGGATTTACCAGAGCAAACAAATCTGTGTTTGAAGAAGTATAGCCAGAATGCTCCATATCAATGGAAAACTTTGTCTTTCAAACTTTGAACATGTTTTCAGTACCTAGAGAAGAACATCATGCTAGGTAAAGAAGAGAGTCACCAAAAAAGAAGACCCCCAATGACATGGGCTGACACAGTAGTAGTACCAATAGACTCAAGCATATCAACAATTGTGATTATGGTGCAGGACCAGGTATTGTTTCATTCTGTAGTACATCAGGTCACTATGAGTAAGAACTGACTACACTGAATCTAACAACAACCTAAGAGTAATGGTTTAGTATTCAGAGTTCATTGAGATTTTATAGGACAAAACTACATCAAATAATAAAAATCAGCTGTATAAGAGGGCTTCAAAATTCATGGAGGTTCCAGTTTGGGTGGTGGCAGAAACAGCCAGGTAGGAAAAGCTCCATGGGGGAGGGATTGAAAACCTAGAGAAGCGGCACTCACAGATCAACACCAGAGATCTGGATCAACCATAAGGTCCAGGACGTCAGTTTCCCGCACTTGCAAGTGAAAAAAATCACAATATAAAGAAAAATACTGTGAGTTAGGAATCTCTGAAGACAGGACTACCTCTACCGCTACTCACCCTGGGCGGAATTCAGAGAGTGGGGCTACAGCCAGACAGGTACAGGGAACCGGCACTAAAAGCAGTGCAGTGACATTTACAAAAGGAGGTGTAGGGGATTCTACATATTTTTCCTCCTATACCTTGTCACGCTTTCTTTGCCTAGCCCGGACACATTCAGAAGGGTGGGTGTATTGTTGTTGTTGTTGTTAAGTGTCGTGGAGTCGGTTCCGACTCATAGCGACCCTGTACAGGGTTTCCGATGCTGTAAATCTTTACAGGAGCAGAAAGCCTCATCTTTCTCCCATGGAAGAGCTGGTAGTTTCGAAGTGCTGACGTTGTGGTTCATAGCCTGATTTGTAACCATTACACTATCAGAGTCCGCCCCCCCAAAAAAAAAGTCCAGTAGTGACCCCACAGTTTTCCCTCAGTACAGAAAGAAAGAGCTTGGAGGCTATTTATGACGTCAGCCTCAAGGTCGCAGCCATAAAAAATAACTTGAGCAGGACCCTTTACTATCTAGCAAGAAAAAAGCAGGCCCATCAGGCCTGACAGACAAACCATAGAACAATCTAAAACCCCAACATAAAAGGACTCAACTATCTCGAGAATTATGCTGTGCACACACAGATACCTAAATGACCTTCAGAGACAAAAATAGTGGACAATCTTTCTCTCATTAACTTCTAAATAACTATGTGCACAACTCTACTGTGGTGATGAGAGGAGGGGCCTGAGTGAGCAGACACCCCCACCCACTGCTGGAGGCTTCTACCCTGCACACATGCTGCCTGTATAGCACTTGACAGTTGGCTACAGGTTTATTTCTGATTCAAAGTGGTGGTTATTGTCTCTGTTTTTATAATGCTTGTGCATTTGGTCCTTTTGATCACACATTTTTCCTGGAGATGGGAGTTTTTCTCCCTATGTTACACAAGAAGAGACAGCAATTGTGGCCATATAGCCAACCTATAAGCATGGACCATAATGTTCCACCATTGAGACAAGCACCAATAACACCTGCTAAGCATTATATGCGAAAAGGGAAGCCAATCTTCTGATCATATCCACCAGGAGACACCCAGTAAGCTTAATGACACAACAACAAACATCCATATAAGCATTAAAAAACCCACATAACTACTGGAAATGACAAACAAAAGATCTCAAACACAACAAACTATCTCAAAACATGTCCCAAAACAGAAAAGAGTAACTGAGACAAATGCACTGGAGACAGACAAAGTCTCCCCAGAAGTGCAAGAGCACATTTTGGTTTTGACTGAGAAAGAATTCAGAAGAATGATATGGAAACAAATTCAAATGCTCAGAAAAGGGGTATAGGAAAAGAAGGTGGAAGTCAAGAAAGTACTACAAGAGCAATCAAACAAGATTGACAGAGCATTGGAAACAATTTAAAATCTGCAAAAAGAGGTCCAGATGATTAATAATAAAATACCAGAAACGGACAATAAACTGAAAAGGGAAAGGAGCAGAATAGAAGAGATGGAAGCCAGAACTAGCAAGCTGGAAGACAAATCTCTCAATACTGTTAAGATAGAAGAACAAGCACAAAAAGGATAAAAAATCTGAAGAGTGTCTAAGATTCATGTTGGATAGCATGAAGAGGAACAACATAAGAATTACTGGCATGCCATAACAGGAAGAATCAGAGAAGTCCACAGAGGAGATAGTTGAAGAGCTTCTGGAAGAAAATTTCCCTAACATCTGGAAAGATGAGAAGATAACCATTCAAAAAGCCGAACGTACCCAAGGAAGGAGAGACTACAAAAGAAAGTCAACAAGACATATAATATTCAAGATTTCCAAAATCAAAGACAAGGAGAGAACATAAAAGTGGCAAAGGAGAAGAGAAGTATTACTTACAAAGGCAAACAAATCAGATTAAG
>NW_006408607.1:1109641-1111072 GCF_000296735.1 Chrysochloris asiatica | reverse complement strand
AAAAAAAAACCCACACAAACTCAGAAAAATAAGGCATGCAGAACAAAGCAATGAACAACACTACCAAAAAAATATATAATGGAAGCAATTAATTCACACCTATCAATAATTACATTGAATGTCAATGGATTGAATGCACCAGTGAAGAGGCAGAGAGTGGAGATTGGATAAGAAAAGAAGACCCTTTAATTCGATGCCTGCAAGACACACCTTACACAAAAAGACAAAAACAGACTAAAAAATAAAGAATGGAAAAATATATGCCAAGCTAACTACAACATTAAACAAGCAGAAGTGACAATTCTAATCAATGATAAAGTAAACTTTAAGAAAAAAAACATTATAAGAGATAAAGAAGGACACTATCTCATGAATAAAGTGTCAATTGAGCAAGAAGACATAACCATAATAAATATCTATGCTCCCATTGAAAAAGCACCAAGATATATGAAGCAAACCTTACTAGAACTGAAGAAAGAAATAGATAAATGTACAACTATAGTGGGAAGATTTAATATGCCACTTTAGAAAAGGGATAGAACAACCAGAAAGAAACTTGACAAAGTTACAGAGGAATTAAACAGCACAACCAAACAACTTGACCTCATCAACATGTACTAAGCATTCAACCCAACAACAACACAGTATACTTTCTTCTCCAATGCACATGGAACATTCTCCAGAATTGACGATGTGTTAGGTCAGAAAGCAAGCCTCCATAAATTTACAAGCATCTAAACACTACAGAGCATCTTTTCAGAACACAATGCTATCAAACTAGAAATCAACAAGAAGACTAAGGAAATAAAGTCAAATACATGGAAACAGAACAGCACCCTGCTGAAAAGTGAATGGGTAAAGAAGAAATTAAACATGATTTTATAAATCTCCTAGAAACAAACAAGAATGAAAACACAACATACCAAAATCTTTGTGACATGGTGAAAGCTGTGCTGAGAGGACAATTCACTGAAATAAATGTGCACATCCAAAAAGAAGAAAGATCCAAAATTAACACATTAATACAGCATCTCCAACAATTAGAAACAGACCAACAGAGGGAAACTACAGTCACTAAAAGAAAAGAAATAAATGAGATGGAAAACAGAAAACTATAGACAGAATCAACAGGACAAGAAGCTGGTTCTTTGAAAGGATTAATAAAATAGATAAACCATTGGCAAACCTAACAAAAGAAAAATGGGAGAAGACACAAATAACTCGCAGTAGAAACCACATGGGCGATGTCACAACGGAACCAAACGAAATCAAAAGGATAATAACAGGATACTATGAAGACTTGTATTCAAACAAAATGGAAAACTTAGAAGATATGGATGCATTTTTAGAAAAACACGGCCTACCAAAACTTACACAGAGTGAATTAGAAAATTTGAGCATACCCATGACAATAAAAGAAATTGATCAGGT
>NW_006408607.1:1106736-1107955 GCF_000296735.1 Chrysochloris asiatica | reverse complement strand
AATATGCAGATGATACAAACTTACTAGCTGAAAGTGAAGAGGACTTAAAATACTTACTAATGAAAATCAAAGACCACAGCCTTTCCTATGTACTGCATCTCGATGTAAAGAAAACAAAATCCTCACCATTGAACCATTGAAAAACATTCTGATCAGTGGAGAAAATACTGAAATTGTCAAGGACTTCATTCTTCTTGAATCAATTATCGACACTCATGGAAGCAGCAGGCAAGAAATCAAACGACATATTGCATTAAGCCAGTCTGCTGCACAAGACCTTTTTAAAGTGTTGAAGAGCAAAGATGTCAACTTGAGGATTAAGGTGCACCTGACCCAAGCCATGGTATTTTCACTAACCTCATATGCATGTGAAAGCTGGACAGTGAATAAGGAAGACCGTAGAAGAATTGATGCCTTTGAATTATGGTGTTATAGGAGAATATTAATAGTGCCATGTGCTGCCAAAAGAACCAATAGGTCAGTTTTGGAAGAAATTCAGCCAGAATGCTCCTTGGAGGCCAAGATGGCCAAATTCCATCTCTCATACTTTGAACACATTGTCAGTAGTGACCAGTCACTAGAGAAGAATACCATGTTTGGTAAGGTGGAGGGTCAGAGAAAAAGAGGAAGACCCCCAATGAGATGGATTGGCCAAGTAGCAGCATTAACGGACTCAAGGGTGGCAACAGTGGTGATATTGACCCAGGATTGGGCAGTGTTTCGTTCTGCTATGCAAAAGGTCACGATGGGTCAGTACTGGCTCCACGGCACCTAACAGCTATGACAACAATACGGCAAGATAGGGAAACTAAAGGCATCCAAATTGGCAAAAGTGTGGCACTGTGGGCTAATGCGTCAGACTGTAAAGTCATTTGAATTGCAAAGTCAGTGGTTCAAGCTCACCAGCTGCTCTTTAGAAACCCTATACAGGGTCACTATGGTGCAGAATCAACTCAACAGCACTTCACAACAACAACAAATTGGCACAGAGGAAATGAAACTCTCTCTTTTTGCAGATGATATGATCCTATACATAGAAAACCTCAAAGACTCAGTAAAAAAGCAACTAGACCTCATTGGAAGATTCAGCATAGTGGCAGGGTATAAGATCAACATGTAAAAATCAGTTAGATTCCTCTATAGTAACAATGACAGCACTGAAAATGACATTAGGAAAGAAATACCATTTACAATAGCCACCCAAAGGATGAAATGTTTA
>NW_006408607.1:1104509-1105044 GCF_000296735.1 Chrysochloris asiatica | reverse complement strand
GATGAGACAACAATTAGGCAGGTTCGCATGGGCTAAGTGGGACGGGGTAAATGATGATGTACGCACAACCTTGGAACAACAGGGCTCCAGGATACAGGGATTGAAGCACAGTTTGAAGGGGTAAAAGAGGGGAATAGTGTTAAGATGCCTGGCTATCTTTTGAATCTTGATTTCATTTGCTTACCATGGTAACATAGACACTTGAGGTGGGGAGAAAGGAATAGCCAGAATCATCACTACAGAAATCATCACTAAAGAAATCTTATAAGTCTGTCTTCAGCCTATAACTGATTGGGATACCTTAAAGTGGGCTAGAAGTTGCCCAGTGAAAGAGGCTTCCTGTGGAGCCTTTACATTGCACAAGACCATAGGTAGAATCCAGAACCCATTCAGAATCAATTGAGGTAGGAAATTTCCACTGGAAAAGATGAGTAGATCAGCTTAGAGTGGCTAGAAGTATAGAAGATACTTCGTGAAAGAAAAACCGGCAGGAAAAATCCTAAACAATAACAGCAGTGGTTGGGACCCTTCAGAG
>NW_006408607.1:1090318-1102250 GCF_000296735.1 Chrysochloris asiatica | reverse complement strand
ACTGAGGTAGAGTGAGTTCTGTGTGCAATGCTAGGCAATATGTTTGCAGATCTGCCTATCTGCTGGCTTGCGTCATATCTGTGTGTCTGTCTTTTTTGTATATATTTCGTCTCTCTCTTTCTCTATCCCTTTCACCGTCAGATCTCCCTTCTTCATGACACCCACACTTCCTTGTCGAGGCTGGACCCCGACATAGGACTTCGACAATGTTCTCCCATGTAAACCTCACAATAAAAACTTTAAAAAAAAATTCATGGAAAATTCTGGTAATCTCTTATTTCCACTTTTCCATGAACTTTTTGAAGCTTCATTGTATTTGTTGTTTCTGTTCTGCTAATCCCAACTCACATATCACTCACCATCTAATCTAGCTACTTTATCTCCTCCATACCTACTGAACTTTAAACTCTGCAATAACAGGAAATTCCATAATCTTTCCTTTGTTATAGTAACTGCTACAGTGTTTGTCAAAAGGGAGTATTCCTGAGATGCATTAAGAATCTTTATTCTGAAACTATTATGTCTTGCTTTATTAACCTCGAGGTACAGATATCATCACAGTTCCTTTCGTGTATATATTAACATGGGACCTCTCTTGGAGACTTCTCTTCACCAATGTATTCATTTCAAAGAAAAACATATATAGAAAGTAAATTCTGCTTCCAATTTGATGTTCAAAGAGAAGTAGTAGATCTGGTCAGAGATGTAACCACAATCATCTAGGATTAGTACAATACACATCACTTTTCTAGAATCTTCATACCTTATGGAAAAAGTAGTCCTTTTGGTATCTTAAGGTTCTTTCCTAGGTTGGAACAATTTGAGTCCATCAAGTAGATTCTAGATAGATCCCATTTTTGTAAAAGACACCTTAATCTATTTACAAGTCACCTGCCTCCGTACTTGTCTGATCAAGCCACTTAAAGAGCCTGTCATAGTGATCCACACCAATGAGTGTACACTCATGTTTCAAGCACAAAACTACGTAATTCCTTCCCTAAAACATAATGGAGCTCTAAACTCATTGGGTCCATCTAGCTAACAAAGCAACTAATGACCTATACAGATCAAAGATTAAGTAAAATAAAATGCATTCCACTTCACCAGGAGGCTCACGCAAATATTTTATCCCCACAAAATATGTGTGTAGGTGTCTGTTTTCCATCGCAAAGTTCAGGATCTATTTTCATGTGAACGTCTTAAGGAAGGACATAGACACCCTGAGCCTTACCAAATTGACGTAAAAATGAAATCTCACATATGAGGGAGGCATCAAAAGGTTCATGGAAAAGTTGGGATTCAAATACAATGGAATTTTCCACAAATATTTTCAAGCCCCCTGGTATTTTGTTTTCTGCCTGGGCTCTGTAAGCATTATGTTTTGATCACTCTTCATTATTGGTCCATATGGTTAGCTATAACCCTACAGGGGTGGGCATAAAATAAATAAATATATAAATAAATAAAACCACAAGAAGCCACATGAACTCAGAGAAAGCATAGCCTTGACAATGTTTGGATTTTGTTGTTGTTGTTGTTGTTGTTGTTGTTACTGATGCTGGAATTATTTTTAACATTTTCCAGTGAACAGTCACTTGTAAAGGAATGAAAATTGAAATTTAGTTACAGAAGAGAAGGAGAAAATACCACAATCACTCATAGTACTGGGACTTTTCCCAGTCATACATACATTTTATTTTGAGAGTCAGGCTGTCTGTTGAATTACTAAGGAAAAAAATGTACTGCATCAAAGGTACTGTTGAACTAGATCAGTTGTAGTACTACTGAGTGATCACAAAGGCCCTCTGCAAGGGATTTGGTGGACTGGGGGGTGATCAAGAGAGGGAGGAAACTTCCACATTTCAATGAGGGAAGCACTGCTTTCATTTGCTTTATATAGTGGTGGTCCCACAAGGAGAACATAAAGTAGATTTTAAAACTATTGGGATAGGATAAAATTATTTTTTAAGTACTCTTTAGAGAACTTCACACTTCATTTGTTTGCTAAAGAGAAGCTGAAGAGCTGTGGCTCTAACCTTAGATGTGCATTGGAATCATCTAGAGAGATTTAAAAAAATACTGATGCCTGGATTCCACCCCCAGTGATCCTAATTCATAATTTGTCTGGAGTATGTCCTGAGCGAGAAGGTTTTTAAAGCTCCCAGTTGATCTCCATGTGCAGACAGAATTGAGAACCTCTACTGGGGAAAGAGAAAGACCGATTTTGGAGTCAGAGTGATTGACTCCTGACTCATCTCTCCTTTCTGTAGTATAAACAGATTTCCTAAACTCTCATAGCCTACACTGTATACATTAATGTGTTTGGGGAAATTTGTGAGCATTATTGGTGTGGTGCTGTAGAATAGGCACTGGACTACAGGTTGGCAGTTCAAATCCATCAGTTGCTCCTTGGAAACCCTATACAGGGTCGGTGAGTCAGAAGTGACTCAGTGGCACTTAACAACAACAGCATTGTTCAGTTATATAATTTCTTGTCCTCAAAATGGTTTCAGGTATTTTAAAGAAACACATACAGCATAACAAGGAAACATTAAATACAAAAAATGAAGATAGAGTATAATATTGCAAAGAGAACAAACAATGATTTTAACAATCTGCAGTGACCATAAACCACCAAATGCTCAGAATATCACTACCAACAGGGTTTTGTCATGGGAGCTCTCCAAAGAGGACACTATATGTATGATGTGATAAGCAAAATTCTCAAATGCCCCTGTCAAAGTAACAAAGGGCTCTACGGGGCAGAGCCTTAGTTTCTGAAACCTTTAATGTGGAGAGTTTCACAGCGACTGATAGCTCTTATCCAATAAACAGTCTCACTTTTCTCCTTACCAGAATTATTTTAGTTGGGGACAACAATTTGTCCAAGAAAAGAAAAGTAAGGATGAGGGGAAAAAAGGTACAAGGAAGAAAAAGATAGAGGAAGAAGAAGAGAAAAGGGTAGAAAAGAAAGCTGGGCACAATGTTCCCTAGATACATCCATGATATGAGGTGTTTCGCAGATTCATTATTGGTCTTCAACATCGCATAGTGTGTATGTACCAAAGTTTATTTATCCATTCTTATACTGATGGGCACTTAAGTTGCCTCCACCCTTTTGCTATTGTGAATAGTGCTGTGATGAACATCAGTATGCATATATCTACTCATGTCCTGGCTCTTATTTCTTGTGGATGTATACCAAGTAGAGGGATGGCTGAGTCACACAATACTTCTTTTTCCAACTTTCGGAGGAAGTGCCACACTGTTTTCCACAGTCCTTAAATCATCTTACACTCCCACTAGCAATATACAAAGGTCCCAGTTTCTCTACACCCTCACCAGCATTTGTAATTTTATGGGTTTGTGTTTTTTTTTTTTAACTTTGTTATTAATGCTGGTGTAAGATGCAAGGTCAGTGGTTCAGCTGCTCCTTGGAAACCCTATTCGCTGTGGGTCGGAATTGACTCAAGGGCACTCAACAACAACAAGATGATAAGAGATTATATTCTAATGAAACATTTGCCCAAAGACTTTAGCTAAATCTTTGCTTGCAAAAAGATTCCGCGTTTTTATTGCTATGTATTTTTTTTTTTTAGTTTTGTCAATTTGTCATATTGTTAAAGCTTATATGTTATTGTAATGCTAAAAGCTAAGCTATGCCACTAGTATTTTAAATAACAACAGTGTTAACCATGGTGGACCAGTTTCAGTGGGGCTTTCAGATTAAGACAGACTAGGAAGAAGAAGAGGAAGACTACTTCTGAAAGCTTAGCCACTGAAAACCTTATGAATAGCAGAGACACACTGTCAGATACGGTGTGAAAAAGAGGGAGCCCCCAGCAAGATGTCCTTCTCCAGAGGTGGTTCCTCCTACTAATCTGTCTGAAGTACAAGACACGAAGATTTATATTTCAGACAGCATTCTCACTTCTAAGGAGCATTCTTGCTGTATATCTTCCAAGACAGATTTCTTTGTTCTTCTGGCAGTTCATAGTACATTCATTATTCTTTTCCAACACCATAATTTAAATGTATCAATTCTTCTATGGGTTTCCTTATTCATTGTCCAGCTTTAACATACACATGGGTCTATTATAAGTCTCATGGCTTGAGTCAGGTGATTCTTAGAATTCAAACTGAGATCTTTGGTTTTTAACAATTTAAAGAGTTATTTTGCAGCAAATATGCCTAATGCAATATGTCATTTGATTTCTTGACTTTTACTTCCATGAGTGTTGATGGTATATACAAGCAAAATGATTTTTTTTTTTTTTTACCAATTCAGTCTTTTCTCCATGTATCATAATTTTAGTCATTAGCACAGTTGTAACAACGTTTTGTTTACTTTACATTGAGTTGCAATCCACACTGAAGACTGTATTCTTTGATCTTCATCAGTATTTTAAGTCTTCTTTGCTTCCAGCAAGCAAGGTTGTATCATGTATATCTCAGGTTGTCAATGATGCCATGTTGTTCTTCATATAATTCAAGTCCTCAAATTATTTGCTCAGCATACAGATTGGCTCTGTTAGGAAAACACTCCATTAGGAAAACAAAGCAATAAAAAGAAAAGAATAGAAAACTACCCACCAAGGAGATGAGAAAATATATTTTGTTGTAGGAGAAGTAATCAGCTGGACTGAGGCAAAGGGTTTACATTAGGGTCTAGGGGTGACATTCGTAGTGTCTTAATTTCAGACTAGGAAATCATAACAGCATCTTCAATAATCCACACCAATCAGGGGGACATCTCTCTGCCAATGACTCTATTACCATTTTTCCTAAAGCATTCATGGACCATTTAAGCTGTTATTTTTCCTTGTCTTACAAACAGAATAAGTAATGCCTTTTTTTTTTTTTTTAATCATATTACATTTCCTTTCTCTTTTTCTCTTAAAAAAAAAATTGGCAAGAGTTTGCCCAAACATGGTGAGATGTGGCATCTGGTGATCAGCATAATGAATCAGACATGAAGTTTTAAGAATGGTTCTATATGAAGGGAAGTATTTGTAAGAAATGTGGTGTCTAGTGAGGAAAGGGCTGCAAACATCAACAGAACCCCTTAAGCATAAACTGTGATTATATATATATATATATATATATATATATATATAGAGAGAGAGAGAGAGAGAGAGAGAGAGAGAGAGAGATTTACAGGGAAGAATATCAGTTTTACATTCATCCTATCATATTTCGTTTCATTGCAATGATTACAATCCCCTCATGCATCATCAAATAACCAAGGGGTACATTCCATAGGCCCACCCCCTAGCTGTCAGCACACTGTCCCCTCCCTCCCTGAGTTCAGTGTTCCCAGCCGCTCCATCTGTCCATGTCATAGTCTCTGTCTCCATTCCTGGCATCTCTGCCTCTCTGGGTAGGGTTAGGGTCATTATATTTTTTAAACTAGACCTGGGATACTATCCGATTGCAAACCATAGTGAGTCCAGTGGCAATGTGATCATTTCCTTTTAAGAATTAAAAAAACAAAGTTCTTTAGTAAGAAATAAAAAGTCTAAAATTGCAATGTCTTTTTTGGGGGAAATAAAGTCAACATGCTAGGTAAATAGTTTCTGCTTTTGTTAGGTGTCCTTAACTTGATTCTGTCTCACAGCCACCTTATGCATCACAAAATGAAACACTGCCCATTCCTGTGCCTTGCTCACAATTGCTATGCTTGAGCCCACTGCTGCTGCCACTGTGTCAACCCATCTCACTGGGAGTCTTCCTCTTCCTGCTTGCCCTCTACTTTACCAAGCATGATGTCCTTCCCCAGGGACTGGTCCCTACTGATAACCTTTGCTGCAAATATATTCATGAATATGGTAAAACATACAGGGGACACACCTCCAAAGAAAAAGATAAAAGAGATTTCCACTTGTTTTTTGCCCTGGAAAACTCTTAAGGGCCTGCTGCTGCTCAATGCAGCAGTTTCATTTTTGTTTTGCCAGCCAGACAGATCATACATGTGGGTAACCTTCTGGGTTCCCAAATAAGTGTATAATAATAGTTAACACATAATTTACACTTAAAATTATGAGCATCATCTGAAGTGCTTTGCATTTATTTAATTCTTTATTCCGCCAACAATCAGAACCAGTAAACACTACTGTATTTTCACTCAAACAACACACATGTTATGTGGGTTATTGGTTTTTTGTTTTGTTTTGTTTTTGACCACTACACTCTATTTCCCCAAGGTATTTTCATAATTACATTATGCTATTTATTTTATCAGTTGCTGTAAAAGTAACATGTATACTCATTTCCATCTTGTAAATAAAAAACTGAACCACCTCCTTTCTGTCAAGTCCTACATGGTTGGTTCTACTTCCATTCTGACTAACATGGTTTCCTAGCATCATTAGGTTCAGTCAAAATAAATGAATTAATCAACTATTAATTCTAGGGTGGTGGTAGTGGTGGCAGTGGCAGTGGTGGTGGCGGTTGTGTGTCATCAATTTGGTTTCAATTCCTAGTGACCCTGTGTAGGATTTCTGAGACTGTAAATCTGTATGGGAGCCTCATCTTTCTCCCATGGAGTGACTGACACATTCAAACCTCTGAACTTGCAACTAACAGTTCAGCTCATAATCCACTATGCTACCATACTGACTTAATTCTCAGGTAGATAATTTATAACATCCTTCCCAATATTATTAATTCAGAAATGATGTCCCTGACCCTCTTTGGTTAAGGAGTAGGTTTGACTTGTTGTAGGGGTAGTGATGATAGAAGAATGGAGCTGGATTTGTATAGTCTATGATTCAAGTGTGATACGGTACCATAAGCACTGGACTGTTAACTGCTAACTACAAGGCCGGTTGCTCAAACCCATCAATCACTTCTCAGAAACCCTATACAGGATTGTTATGAGTCGGAACCAACTCAACGGCACTTATCAACAACATGATTCTAGCTATGGTTTTGTATTCAGCAGAAGACCTGCACAGCATAGATGGCAAGTACTTATGGAATCATGGAGTTATAATTCTGCCCTGGTTCTATTAACAGATGTTTAATTGGCCATTTAATCTTGGGCCAAACTACACATAGCAAATGAGAGCTTAGTGCCTGGACACGAGGGCCTGTTTTTATTTGTTGTTGTTTTTACTGTTTTAGTGCATACTTAAAAGTCATACTCCCAACTATTTATGTATCTCTGCCCAGTATAATCCCATCATTCTTCTAATGAAAAGGTCTCATAAAAGTGGGAAGCAAAATTAGCTCTCTGAAAACGGGATTTTCTTATATGGGAAAATGAGGAAATAAGAATGAATTTTATGACAATATTTTAATATTCAGTGGAGACTCTCTGCTGGGGTAACTCTGCCTAAAAGGGAAAAATATGAGGGATTCATCTAAGTCCAGAAGGATACTTAAAGTGTCTTTCTGAACTATGGTTTGTACTGACCACAGAGATTTGATACCACTTAATGCCCAGCAGAAAATATCACCATAATGTAGAAATAAAGACAACAAGGAAATACTAAGTTAAAAGGTTCCAAAAGCTTGTTTCTTAGATTTTTGAAGAATCTGCAGTGTAGCTACAGAATAAGAGTCTCCTGTAAGCAGGTCTGCAGCTGTGACTACTAAGGCATCTGTGAGCCCAGGATTAACAGCTGAGCAGAATCCCCAGCAGTAAGTGTAGAAAAACACGCTTGATCCAGAAGGAAAATGAAACCAAGTATTTACCTTCCTATCCCTACTCCCATTGGCCAAGTTCACAAACCCCTTACTCCATTCAATTGCAGTTACCTTCCAACTCTTTTCTCTTTTTTCAACCTTTCCTATGACTATCCAAACTCAACTTCACAGGAAGAGTTATATTTTTAAAATGCAAATCTGATCATGTCACTTCTCTGCTCAAAACTGTTGCTTCCCACTGCCTACAGGCTAGAGTCCAAACTCATTAAAATGGAAGTCAGTGCCCTTGAAAAGCTGACACTGACCCACCCTTTGGCCTCATTTTTCAATGTAACATTTCCGAACCCATCATGCTCTCTCTTTTTTCTCTGAAAGCCTTTGCATTTTCAGCCCTCCCATCTAGAATTCCCTGCAGCTAGGAGGGGATCAGTTGCAAGAAAGAAAACTCTGCTCAAACTAGCTCTAACAATGAAACCTAGGTATTGCTCACAGATTGAAAAGTCCAGAGGCTGACAGGATTCATATTGAGTTGTACTAGTGTGTTCATTATCATTATCAAAGATCCAATTTATCACTATCTTTGCCTTCTGAAGTTTCTATTTCACATAATACGAGGTTCATCATGGGGAAGCAGGATGAATGTCAGCATCAACTGACTAAGTGTTGGCAGGATTGAGCACATACCTTGAAGAAAAAGTAGTTCTCTAAAGAAAAATCCCAATGCTGATAAAAGAGAGAAATGTAGAGTACATGTTTCAAGACCCAGCTCAAGTGTTTCATCAGCTATAGGAAAGAATGCCACATTCCCCAGGGCCAACTGATATTTTATTTATAATGTTTTAATGAATACTCCTGTTGATGTTTTTGTTTTTGTTGTTGTTGTTGTTGTTGTTAAGTGCCATTGAGTCAATTCTGACCCATAGCAACGTTTTTCAAGGAGCAGCTGGTGAGCTTGAACCACCGACCTTGCAGTTCAAACAACTTTGCAGTCTGATGCATTAGCCCACAGTGCCACACCAGGATGTTAGGAGCCATCAAATCAATTCCAATTCTTAGTTAGCCTAAGTAGTAGAGAACAAAACACTATGTAGTACTGCTCCATCTTCACAATTGTGCTATGTTTGAAGCCATTGCTATTAAGACTGTGTCAATCCATTTTGTTGAGAGTCTCAAAGAAAACTGAAGTATTTGACATCTTCAATCTTTTCTTCATTTATCATGATGTTATGTATTGGTCCAGTTGTGAGAATTTTCGTTTTTGTTTTTTATTTTGGCATTGTGGTGCAATCCAGATTAAAGGCTGTAGTCTTTGATCTTCAACAGTAAGCATTTCAAGTTCTCTTTGCTTTCAGCAAGCTAGGTTGTGTCATCTGCATATTGTAGGTTATTAATGGCTCTTACATCAATTATGATGCCACATTATTCTTCATATTGTCCAGTTTATCAGATTATTTGCTCAGCATACAGATTGAATAAATATGATGAAATGATACAACCCTGGTGCACACCTTTACTGGTTTTAAACTATTCAGTATCCCCTTGTTCTGTTTTGATACCTGCCTCTGGGTCTATGCACAAGTTGATCATGAGCACAATTAAGAGTTCTGGAATACTCATTCTTCACAAAATTATTCATAGTTTCTTATAATCCATCTTGTTGAATGTCTTTGCATAGTAAATAAAGTACAAATAAACACCTTTCTGTCATTTTCGGCTTTCAGTTCAGATCCATCTGATATCAGCAACGACATCCCTAGTTCTATGTCCTCTTCTGAATCTGGCTTGAATTATTGGAAATTCTTTGTCAATGTATTTTTGCAGTCATATTTTAATTGTCTTCAGCTAAATTTTATTTGCACATGATATTAATAACATTTTTTGATGATTTCCACATTCTGTTGGATCACTTCTCTTTGGAATGGGCACAAATATGGATCTCGTCCCATCAGCTGACCAGGTAATTGTCTTCCATATTACTTGACAAAGACAACTGAGGGCATCCAATACTGCATCAGTTTGCTGAAAGATTTTGATTTGCATTCCATCAATTCCTAGACTCTTGTCTTCTGCCAATGCCTTCAGTATTACTTAGACTTCTTCCTTTAATACCATCTGCTCTTGATCATACAGTACCTCTTAAATGATTCAAAATCTACCAAGCCTTTTTGGTACAGTGACTCTGTGTATTCCATATTCTTTTGATGTTTCTAGTATCATTCAGTAGCAAACAACTTTTTTTAAAGAAACATAAAAGACAGTTATACACATGGACCTAATTAAATGAAATACAAAGATATCAAATTGACTGCATCTGTGGGAAGAGACTGAAAAACTTAGTATCATCAGCCAAAATATGGCCAGAGGTAGACTGTGCATCAGTTTCTCACATGCAATTTCAGGCTGAAGCTAAAAAAAATAAAAGAAGTCCATGAGAGGAAAAATATTACCTCAAACATATCCCACCAAAATTTAGAGACCATCTCAAGAACAGATTTGATTTATTAGACACTAATGATTGAAGACCAGAAGAATTGTTGGATGACATCAAGAACATCATACAAGAAGAAAGCAAAAAGTCATTAAGAAGAGAAAAAGATAAAATGGATGCCAGAAGAGATTCTGAAACTTGCTCTGCAGCATAAACAAACTAAAGCAAATTGTAAGAAATTATGAAGTTAAAGAGTTGAACAGAAATTTCAAAGGTAAATTTATTTGTCAATAAGACAAAGTCAAGTGTTGTCATGAAATATACAAAGACTTAGGGTAGGAAAACCAAAAGAGAAGCATATGCCCACCATGCCTTAAGCTGAAATAATGAAAAAAATAAAATAAAGGGCATGACTGGAAATATTGAGTAAGTGTAAAATATTGAATCATGCAGAAAGCATCAAAATAAAATAGAAGGAATACCCACAGTCATTGTAAAAAATAAATGGTTGATTTCAACCATTCAAGAAATAGCATATGATCAAGAGCCAATGGTACTGAAGGAAGAAGTCCAAGGTGCACTGAAGGACTAGGCAAAGAAAAAGGCTCTGGGAATTGATGGAATACAAGTTTCAATAAACTGGTGCAGTACTGGAGGCACTCACTCATCTATAACTTGTAATTTGGGAAACAACTACCTGGATAACTTATTGGAAAAGATCCATATATGTGTCCATTCCAAAGAGAGGTGGACTAATGGAATGCAGAAATCATTGTACAATATCAGTAATATCACATGCAAATAAGATTCTGCTAATGATAATTCCAAAACTGCTATGGCATTAAATTGACCGGGAACTGCCAGAGGTACAACCAGGATTAAAATGAGAATGTGGAATGATGTATATCAATGCTGACATCAGATGGATCTTGTCTAAAAGCAGAAAAAACAAGCAAGATATGTACCTGTGGTTTAATGACTACCACTACAACTCATCCACCACTCGTCTGTCAGTTTGTCATACTGTGGTGGCTTGTGAGTTGCTGTGATTCTGAAAGCTATGCTGTTATAAATACCAGCAGGATCACCCATGGTGGACAGGTTTCAGATGAGCTTCCAGACGAAGACAGACTAAAAAGAAGGAGTGATGAATTACTTCCAAATATTTTTTGTCACTGAAAACCTTAATAATAGCTGAGAAGCATTGTCAGACATGATGCCGGAAAATGAGCCCCTTAGATTGGAAGGATTTCAAAATGTAACTGGGGAAGAGCTGCCTCCTCAAAGTAGAGTTGACCGTGATGATGAAAATGGAATAAAGCCCGTAGGAGAAAAGACCACGGGACCTTCAAAATGAAGAGAAACAGCTGTAAACATCCACTGAAAATCAGAACATGGAATGTACAAAGTATGAAACTTGGAAAATGGGAAGTTGTCAAAAATGAAATGGAACACATAAACATCGATATCTTAGGCATTAGTGAGCTGAAATGCACTGGTATTGGCCATTTTGAATCTGACAAACATATGATTCACTATGCCGGGAATGACAAATTGAAGAGAAATGGTGTTGCATTCATTGTCAAAAGGAACATATCCAGATTAGTCATGAGGTACAATGCTATCTGCAATAGTATAATATCCATGTGCCTACAGGGAAGAACGGAGTCCTGGTGTGATGCTGTGGGTTAATGCACCAGACTGCAAAGCAGTTTGAACTGAAAGGTCGGCAGTTCAGACTCACCAGATGCTCCTCGAAAATCCTATACAGGGTCTCTATGGGTCGGAATCAACTCAACGACATTTAACAACAACAACAGGGAACACCAGTTAATACCACAATTATTCAGATTT
>NW_006408607.1:1077021-1078613 GCF_000296735.1 Chrysochloris asiatica | reverse complement strand
AATCAATGTAATGAAACAAGCTATATGAATGGTTGAATGTGAAGCTGATGATGTGCCCTGTAAACTTTCACTCAATCCAAAATAAAAACACTTAATAAAAAAATTTAAAAAAACTAATGGAACACAATTCTACTCTGACACACATTGGGTTACCATGAGTCAGATTCAAATCAATGTCAACTGATTTACTGGAAGATGGTACCACAAGGATAATTAGATTGGATCAAAATACTTATCAAACCATATTAACATATGTTCCTCCATACTACTCCATACAAAGAAAGAATTGTATCTAATTCCACTGAGGAGACTTACAGTGTTGTGTCTAAAACCATAGGTTATACACAAAAACTTATACTGACACAGACAAATATTATACCAAAATGTACAAAGACCTGGAGTTGAAAGACCAAAAGGGAAGAACACACCTAGCATTTTTCAAGTTGAAGGAATTGAAGAAAAAATTCAAGCTTAAACTTGTGGTATTGAAGGATCCTTGGGATAATTATTTGAAGGATGCAGAAAGCATCAAAAGAGGATGAAAGGAATACACAGAGTACTGTACCAATAGGAAATAGATGATGGTCAACCATTTCAAGAGGTAACATATGATAAAGTGCCAATGATCCAGAACAAAAAACTCCAAGGTGTATTAAAGGTATTGACAAAGAACAAAACACTGGGAATTGATGGAATACAGATTGAAATATTTCAGGAAACTGATGCAGCACTGGAGGCATTCACTTATGTATGCCAAAGAATTTGGAAGACAACCACCTGGCCAACAGCCTGGAAGAGATCCATATTTGTGACCATTCCAAAGAGAGGTGATTCAACAGAATGTGGAAATCATCGGACTATATCTTCGATATCCCACACAAGTAAAGTTTGACTAAAAATAGTTCAAAAATGGTTGCAAACATACATTTACAGAGATCTTTTAGAGATTCCAGCTGGTTTCTGAAGAGGACATGGAACAAGGGATATCATTGCTGGCATCAGATGGATCCTGGCTTAAAGGATAGAGTACCAGAAAGATGTTTACCTGTGTTTTATTGGCTGTGCAAAGGCTTTCAATTGTGTGGACCATGACAAGCTATGAAAAACATTATGAAGTATGAGTATTCTACAACTCTTAATTATGCTTATGAGGAACCTGTACATAGACCAAGAGGCAGTTGTTCGAACACCACATGGGGACATTAAATGGTTTAAAATTAGGAAAGGTGTGTGCCAGGGTTGTATTCTTTCATCACACTTATTCAATCTGTTTGCTGAGCAAATAATCTGAGAAGCTAAATTATATGAAGAAAAGCATGGCATCAGGATTGATGGAGACTCATTACCAAGCTGCGATATGCAGATGATATAACCTTGCTTGCTGAAAGTGAAGAGGACTTAAAATACTTGCTAATGAAGATCAAAGACCCCAGTCTTCAGTGTTGGGTACATCTCAATGTAAAGAAAACAAAAGTCCTCACCACTGGATCAATACGTAACATCATGATAAATGGAGAAAATATTGAAGTTGTCAAAGACTTCATTTTTCTCAGCTCAATCTTCAACACTCATGGAAGCAGCAGTCAAGAAAT
>NW_006408607.1:1075739-1076921 GCF_000296735.1 Chrysochloris asiatica | reverse complement strand
CTCCAGCATAGAGATGCTAAAACAAATTGAAGAAATGAAAAGGTAAAAAGGGTGAATAGAAAATTTCAAAAGGTACCTCAAGGAGACTAAGTCTGACATTATGACAAAATGTTCAAAGATCTGTTAGAAAAACAAAAGGCAAGAAAATGTTTAGTATTCCTCAAGCTGAGGGAACTGAAGAAAAAATCCAAGCCTCCACCTGCCATATTGAAGGATTTTATGGTCAAAATATTGAATGATACTAAAAGGACCAAAAGAAGATGGAGAGAATACAGAGTCATTGTATCCAAAGGAAATGGTCGCTATTCCACCATTTCAAGAGGTAGCATACGATCAAGAACCAATGATACTAAAGGAAGAAGTTCAGGGTACATTGAAAACATTGGGAGAAAACAAGGCTCTGGGAATTAATGGAATACAAAATGAAATCTTTCAGCAAACTTATGTGGCACTGGAGACACTCACTCATCTATGCCAAGAAATTTGGAAGACAACTACCTAGCCAACTGACTGGAAGAGATCAGTATTTGTGCCCATTCGAAAGAGACACTTTGAGAGAGAAAGATGAGAATTTCTGCTATCGCAAAGATTTAAAGCCTTGGAAACCAATACAGAGTCAGAATCTTGATGGCACTAAAAAGCAATAACAACAATGACTAATGATCATGAATGTTTCTTCATACATTTGCTGGCCACCTTAGTGTCTCATTTGGTGAAGGATCACTTCATGATCTCTGCCTGTTTTTAAATTAGGTGACTTGTCTTTTTCTTGTAGAGGCTTTGCATTGTTGTCGTTAGGTGCCATAGAGTTGGTACCAACTCATAGTGACCCTATGCACAACAGAATGAAACAATACCCAGTCCTGGGCCAAATTCATAATCATTGTTTGAACTCATCTATGCTGCTACTGTGTCAATCCATCTCACTGGGACCTTACTCTAAACCTCCCATTATCAAACATGATATCCTTCTCCAGAAACTAGTCCCTCCTGACCATACGTCCGAAGTATGAGAGATGAAGTTTGGCCATCCTGGCCTCCAAGGAGCACTCTGGCTATACTGCTTTCAATATATATAGATCTATTTGTTCTTTTGGCAGTCCATGGTACTTTCAATATTCTTCTCCAGCACCATAACTCAAATGCATCAGTTCTTCTTTAGTCTTCCTTATTCACTGTCTA
>NW_006408607.1:1069452-1075551 GCF_000296735.1 Chrysochloris asiatica | reverse complement strand
AAAGCTGGACAACGAATAAGGAAGACCGTAGAAGAATTGATGCATTTGAGTTGGAGGAGAATATTAATAGTACCATGGACTGCCAAAAGAACAAACCTATCTGTGTTATAAGAAGGACAGACAGAGTGCTCCTTGGAAGCCAGATGGCCAGACTTCATCTCTCATACTTTGGACATATTATCAGGAGGGACCAGTCACTAGAGAAGGATATCATGTTTGGTGAAGTGGAGGGTTGGATAAAAAGAGGCAAACCCCCAAAAAGATGGATTGGCACAGTGATAGCAGCAATGGTCTCAGGCATAACAATGATTGTGAGGTTGGCTCAGGACTGGGCAGTGTTGTACATTTGGGTTGCTATGAGTCAGTACCAACTCGATGGCACTTAACAACAACAGCAACAAACAAACTGTCCAGATTAATATCTAACTACTCTACTTCTTGTGACTTTGGATAAATTTGTTAATCTCTCTGTGACTCAATTTCCTATGTAAAATCTGGACAAAAATAATACTTAACTCAGATTTGTTTGATGATTATGAAGAAGTATGCTTAAAACACTGAAAGACTTCAATATGTATAACTTAGAAATCATTATTTCTTATTATTCCCTTAACATATATTTGAGACATAGCAAATAGTCAACAATTATTTTAACGCATAGGAAATAGGATCAGTGTAATGGATAATATAAATACATTACAGAAAATCTAACTCTTCCTCAAATTCTCCCCCACTTCATTCTAGCCCTAAAGACACTGAAATATTTTGTTAATCTGCAAAGAAACTAGGACATATTTAACAGTAAAGGGTGACTCAGGTGTTCTGGACAGAACAATATGGGGGAGAAAACACAAAGCATATTATGGTAAAATGTAGGTTTCTAGATTTAGGTTCTCACATTCTATGAGACATTAAGGTAAAATCAATAGAACATGATGATAAAGGAGTTGATGTGGGAATTGAGGAAGAAAGAGAAGTTAAGTATAATTCTCAATTATTCTTATTTTGGCAGGACTTGTTCATGTAAAAAGTTTCTATGTTCCCATTTATAAAATGTGGACCAGCATCATCAATTTTTATCACTGGATTGTTTACAAGTTTTGCATTTAAATAATGGAACCCAAAACCATTTGAGGTTAGGAAATAGCAGTTGATTCTGCAACCTCCAAAAAAAGACAGGATTAGTAAGGATTTGTAACTGTGTCCTAATGTGATGGAAGAGTTTTATGTAAATGTGATATATAATCACGGAAGAATTGGTACAAGGGAGTGCCATTATGTTTACACTTTAGAAAGATTTATCTTATCATAGTTTTGATAAAGGATTGTAGCAAGGCAAAAGTAGCAAAACCTATTGGGGTTATTACAGACATATGGGCAAAAAATACTTAGAGATTGGACAGGAATTCTAACATTGAGGATGAAGAAAATGTATTAATATAAAACATGTTAGGGGTATTTTCAATAGAGTTTGATGACTGTATACAGAGAGTAAGGGGGGTGAAAGGGACCAAGGGTAATTCTCAGTTATTCTGATTTATCTAACTGCAGCATGGCAGTGCCATTTTTACGCTGACAGAATTAGAGTAATATCAGGGTTAAAAATAATCATTCTCTTCAGGAATTAAAACACAGATATATGAGACTTTTACCTGGTTACATGTTATCATAAAATATTTTATGTAATTCATTATAATACTTAGTCTAGGGAATAAAAAAGTGACATTAATAGAGAAGAATATGTCAAAGTCATTTATTCATTTAGCCAATATGTCAGGTACTGTTTTAAGCACTTGTGTTGAAAGAATGAAGAGGCATGGTCCCTGACCTCAGGAACCCAGTATTCTTTTGGCAAAACATATAGAAAACAACACTAACAAGAAAGAAGTAAAATAATCAGGTAATTGTGCAGAACATTACAGTAAGGTGATGTAACACTAAGTGAGATCAACATTTACATAAAAAGAAACAGGTTGTCCAGTGGAAAAGACATTGAAATTGAGATTTAAAGATAATAACAAGAAACCCCAAATCCCTGTTAATTAAGAGAGCTATAATTTCTGGCATAGGTAATACTCAACACAAATGTCCTACAGAAAAGCTTATGATTTTCAGTCTGTACCAAAGTGAACAATGGAATAAGTTGGAGATATAGGTAAGGCTAGTTCGGAACAGCCAGTTTTGAACCATAATTCAAAAATGGCTGAAACAATACATCAACAGCGATCTGCTAGAAGTTCAAACCAAATTCAGAAGAGGACAGGGAATGAGAACTATCATTACTGACATCAGCTGTATTTTAGCTGAAATGAGAGAATACCATAAATATATTAACCTCTACTTTATTGCCTATACAAAGACTTTTAACACTGTGGATAATGACAAGCTATGGACAACACTGAGGAGAATGAGTATTCTGAAATACATAATCATGCTCATGACGAACCTGTATATAGACCAAGAGGCAATTTAAATGGTTCAACATTGATTGGTTTAAAATCAGGAATAGTATGTACCAGGGTTGATTTCTTTCACTTACTCAATCTGTATGCTGAGCAAATTATCCGAGAAGCTGGATTAAATGAAGAAGAAAATGGCATCATCGGATTTGGAGGAAGATTCATTAAAAATTTGTGACATGCAGATGATACAAACTTGCTTGCTGAAAGTGAAGAGTGCTTACAATACTTTTACTGATGAAGATCAAAGACCACATCCTTCAGTATGTGTTGTACCTAAATGTGAACATAAACAAAAATCCTCACCACTGGACCAATAAATTAAATAGTGATAAATGAAGAAAACATTGAAGTTGTCAAATACTTCATTTTGCTTGGATCCATCATCAACACTCACGGAAGTATCAGTTATAAAATCAAATGACAGATTGCATTACATTAGGTAAATTTGCTACACAAAACCTCTTTAAAGTGTTAAAGAGCAAAGGTGTCAGATTGAGGACTAAAGTACACCTGAACCACGCCATGGTATTTCCAATATCCTCATATGTTCATGAAAGTTGGACAGTGAATAAGGAAGACCAAAGAATAATTGATGCATTTGAGTTATGGTGTTAGAAAAGAATATTAAATGTCCATAGAATGCCAGAAGAACAAACAAATCTGTGTTGAAAGATGTATAGCAAGAATGCTCCTTAGAAGCCAAGATGGTCTGACCTCATCTCTCACACTTTGGACATATTATTAGGAGGGACCAGTCCTTGGTAATTATGCTTGGTAAAGTGGAGGGACAGTGATAAAGACAGAGACCCACTACATGATGGATTGGCACAACAGTAGCAAGAGTGGGCTCAAGTGTAGCAGCAATTGTGAAAGTGGTATATGACCAGACTTTGTTTAATTCAGTTGTACATAGGGTGGCTATGTTGTTACGTGCCAATGACTCACTGGCACATAACAACAGAAAGTTCAGCACAAACTGGAGAATAGAATTGGGTTTTATTGTATTTGGGAGGAGACACAAAAGGAAGGATTAAACTGCTTTGCTTTGGAGATAACAGATGAAAGGATGTTGTACTAGTTTCTTAGAGATGTTGCAAGAAGGCAACCCTAAGTGAGTTTTAGAAGCAAAAATTTATTGTGTGACAATTGTAGAGGTTGAAAGTATAAAATCAGGACATCAGTCATGTTGATTATTTCTGAGAACTCCAAGAGAGAATCTGTTCTACACCTTTCCCTAGCTTAAAGTAATAACCTGAAGTCCTTGATATCCCTAATTTACAGTTCTATCTTCTACAATCTCTCCCGCCTTAGTCACATGACTGACTTCTTTCTTTTTATCTCTTTTTCTCTCTCCTCTTTTGATTTGATTTGATTTTTTATTGTGAATTGAGTGAAGGTGTACAGAGATCATCAATTTACATTCAATAACTCATATTTCATTTTTTATATAAAGATTACAATTTTTGCTATATACAATTATCTACCTCCACTCTGTCAGTTTGTCATACTGTGGGGCCTTGTATGTTACTGTGATTCTGGAAGCTATGCCACCAATATTTTAAATATCATCATGGTCACCCTTGTTGGATAAGTTTCAGATGAGCTTCTAGACAAAAATGACTAGGATGAAGCAGAGATGGATTACTTCTGAATATTTACTTCCTGAAAATGTTATGAATAGCAGTGAAACATTGTCAGATAGCACCAAATTACTAAATACTGAAACATAATGAAGAGCACCAGAAAATTGTCAGATATAGTGCCAGAAGATGATACCCTCAGGATTGTAGCCACTCCAAATAAGACTGGGGAGGAGCTGCCTCTTCAAAGTAGAGTTTGATTGTGATGATGCAAATGAAGTAAACCTTTTGGGATCTTCATTTGCTGATGGGGCACAACAAAATGAAGAAAAACATTTGTAAACATCTATTTATAATTGAAATGTTGAATGTATGAACTATGAATATAGGAAAATTAGTAATTATAAAAAATTAAATTAAATGCTAAAATGTCGATATCATAGGCATTCATGAGCAGAAATGGACTGACATTGGCCATTTTGAAACAGAAAATCGCATTGTTTACTACAACTGGAATGACAAATTGAAGAGGAATGGAATAACATTTATCAACAAAAGAACCTATCAAGATCTGTCTTGAAGAACACTGTTGTCTGTTACAGGATAATATTTGTATGCCTACAAGGAAAACCAGTTAAGACTGCTATTATTAAAATTTACTTCTTGTTGTTGTTAGGTGCCATGGAGTCGGTACCAACCCATAGTAACCTTATGCACAACAGAAAAAAAACACTGCCTGATCTTGGGCCAACCTCACCACTATTGCCACACTTGAGTCCATCGATGCTGCCACTTAGCTAATAGATTTCATTGGGGGTTTTCCTTTTTTTCTCTGACCCTCCACCTTACCAAACATGATTTCCTTCTCCAGTGACTGGTCCTTCCTGACAATATGTCAGAACTTTGAGAGATAAAGCTTGGTCATGTTGGCCTTCAAGGAGCACTCTGGCTACACTTCTTCCAAAATGGATCTATTGGTTCTTTTGGCAGCCCGTGGTATATTCAATATTATCCTCCAACACCATAACTCAAAGGCATCAATTCTTCTACGGTCTTCCTTATTCACTGTCCAGCTTTTGCATGCATATGAGGTTACTGAAAATACCATGGCTTGGGCCAGGTACACCTTAGTCCTCAAGCTCACATTTTTGCTCTTCAACACTTTAAAAAGGTCTTGTGCAGCAGATTCATCTAATACAAATACGTCATTTGATTTCGTGACTGCTGCTTCCTTAAGTGTTGATAGTTGATCGAAGAAGAATGAAGTCCTTGACAACTTCAATCTTTTCTCCATCGATAGGAATGTTGTTTATTGATCAAGTGGTGAGGATTTTTGTTTTCTTGACATTGAGATGTAATCCATACCAAAGGCTGTTTTCTTTGATCTTCATCAGTAAATGTTTTAAGTCCTCTTCACTTTCAGCAAGCAAAGTTGTATCATGTGCATATCGCAGGTTGTTAATGAGTCTTCCTCCAATCCTGATGCCATGTTTTTCTTCATATAACAAAGTTTCTGGGATTATTTGCTCAGCATATAGGTTGAATAAGTATGGTGAAAGAATATAACCTTGTTGCACACCTTTCTTAATTTAAAACCATTCAGTTCTGTTCCAACAACTGCTTCTTGGTCCAAGTACAGATTCCTCATGAGCAGAGTTTAGTGTTCTGGAATACTCATACTTTGCAATGTTGTCCATAGCTTGTCATGATCCACACAATCGAAAGCCTTTGTGTAGTCAATAAAGCACAGGTAAATATCTTTCTAATATTATCTGCTTTCAGCCAAGATCCAGCAGACATCAGCAATGATATCCCACATTCCACGGTCTCTTCTGAATCCGGCTTGAACCTCTGGAAGTTCTCTGTCGATATATGATTGTTGCCATTTCTGTATTACTTTAGCAAAACTTAAGTCACATGGGATATCAAAGAGATTGTCTGATGATTTCTGTATTCCATTACTCACCTCTCTTTGGAATGGGCACAAATATGGATCTCTTCCAATCAGTCGGCCAGATAGTTGTCTTCCAAATTTCTTGGCATAGATGAGTGAGTGC
>NW_006408607.1:1058778-1065338 GCF_000296735.1 Chrysochloris asiatica | reverse complement strand
GGAGGGCCCAACCATCTATTTGTCTTCTACTGTTTGTGTGTTTTTAGTTATGTTTGGCAGTGTATTTATGCTGTGTACCAGAGCCCCTAATTTTGTTCAAGGAAAGGCTTTCATGCTAAAAGAAACATTCTTTGATGGTTTTCCACGGATAAGAGGGAAGGAAGAGTAATTTACTGGCTAGATTGTAGACACATGTTAACTCAGGTGACATGGGCAGCAATATATAAGACTAGGGAGTTTGTTCGAAGAATGATAAAAACAGGTGAAGACACAAGGAGGTATGCAAATATTAAAGGAGACAGAAGTAAATACTGTTAAATACATAACCATGAACCAACAATGTTCTGTAGGTAGATACATAGACAGATATAGAAGATGAATGGGTATAGGAGGTAGAATGCGAACATTGTTGTTAAGTGCCTTCGAGTCAGTTCCATCCCATAGCGACCCTTTATATGGTTTCTGAGGAGTGACTGGTGACTTGAACTGCTGACCTTGCGGTCCAAACGGCTTTCCAGTCTGGCGCATTAACCCACAGCACCATACCGGGACCACAATTAAATACAGAGGATACTTATTCATAATATTTACCTTTGCTGCAAATACATCTATGAATATAGTGAATAAAATAGTGAAGCAGGCTTAACAGGTGGCGTCCTCTGGAAGGTCAGCATCTTGAAGGGTCGGTGGTACCCGGTCTCCCCGGGGTTACTGAGGGGTAACGGCCCAACAGACGACCCCTGGCTAAGGAGTGGGAAAGAAGACGTGCAGGGAGGGGCGACACCCTGGAGGGTGGGGGAGGAAGCGGTAACAAATCGACAGGGGAGTTGGCCGGCTTTTTGGAGCCAGCCGAGCAGGTTACTCACACGAGCATTTGGCCGGTGTACGGGTACCTGGTATGAACCCTCTGTATCCTTATTTAAATGTGGATCCTCGATATCTTGTGCAGGATACAGATGAATTTATTTTACCAAGTGGAACTAATAAAACCCGGGGCAGATTTGAGCTAGACTTCTTTACCATAGGAGGATGTTGCATGACAAAAACTGCATTTGAGGCTATGAAAGGCCTACGACTGGGATTGAAGGAAACACAGAACATGGCCTGGTCAAAACCAAGAAATGTACAGATTTTGAATATGGTGACCAGACAAGGGGCACTTTGAGCTAGTATTCTAGGTTCTCTGGCTTTGCGCTATAGTGCATTTGGTGTGGTCATTGAGAAAACACGAGGTGCAGAAGATAACCTTAATACAATAGCAGCCAGAACCATAACAGGCATGTTATATAAATGCACAGGTGGTCTTGGGGGAGGGGGCGGTTCTACAGGTGGTCTAGCAGTACTAACATTTACCAGGCTCTATGTAGCGTTGTGGTTACGAATTGGGCTGAGAACCGCAAGGTCAGCGGTTCGAAACTACCAGCTGCTCTGCGGGAGAAAGCTGAGGCTTTCTGCTCCCGTAAAGATTTACAGCCTCGGAAACCCTGTTCAGGGTCGCTATGGGTCGGAATCGACTCGACGGCACTTAATAACAACAACAGCATGCACTATATAATAATTGGGCGCACATGAAAGGCTCCTTGATTCAGCAGTCCCTCTGAAGATTTTGCCAACTTGTGAATGGAGGACACTTTTTGTAGTCATCCGAACAACTAAAAGTCAGTTTGGAGTTGTTGTCTCTTCTACCTACAGTAAGCATAAAAAGTTGGAGATTCTGTTTTGCGGAGATGAACACTGCTGTTGGTAATCAGGACTGGCATTTCTAGCTATGAGTGAGGAGGAGTCAAACTTCTTTGAAGGCTCACTGGGTAATATAGTTCTCTTCTCCTTTGGAGACCTTGCACAAAGCGCCCCTTAAACCGTAAAAACTGTGGACTCCCAGAATTCAGCCAGGTTTGCAGTCAGTACTGTATCACCAAGTTTGTTGATTTAATGATTCTAAACTGTAATGTTCCTCTGTATTCCCAACAAAGGATGAAAATAGAACCAAAAGCATAACTCAAAAAAATATAGATAGATAGATAGATAGATAGATAGATAGATAGATAGATAGATAGATAGATAGATAGATAGTAGATAGTGAAGCAAGCACCCAGGAGTCCTCATGTGACACCGCAGATTAATGTGCTGTACTGCAAGTTCGGTTTGAACCGCAAGGTCGGTGGTTCAAGCTCACCAGCCAGTCCTCAGAAACTCTATACATGGCTTTTATGAGGTGGAACCAACTAGATGGCACTTAACAATAACAACAGGGGAAGAAAGGGTGGAACCATCTTAAATTTTATCAAACATCTTAAGGCAATGAGTTGCTGGGCCTGGGAACTCAGGAGTATAGTCTCAGAGAATACCATGGTCAGTTGGCATTACATAGTCCACAAAGACATATTCTACTTCTTACTTTGATGAATAGCAACCGGCGTCTCAAAAGCTCATAAACAGCTACATAAGGTACAATTATTGGTCTATGTGAAGAAGAAAACAGAGTGGTGAGAATTTAAAGATATTTGGAATTAATTTGTCCTATAGGCAATGGAAGATGTGATCATCAGTCATCACAATTCTGAGAACAGAAGAACTAGATAGCACCCAGCTACCACTATTTACTGCTTTGAAAGGGATCATAGCAGGAGATCTTAGATACAGTGACATAAAATGTGAAACAAAACTCAATATAATTACAATTAAAAAAACTAATCTTACATGTCAGAAAGAGCCTAGAGGAACCAGAGATTATTGCCTTTGATCACCCTTCAGGTCTGGAATGTAATTCACTCTTGTGGTCTAATTATCAGTCATAAAGGTATATAACAGGGACAACTCCATAGTAAGGTATGCTTACTACGGGATGGTCAGCTACTTATGATCAAAAAAGGGCAATATTGACCTAAGGACAAAGTTGAGAAGGGATGGGAAGGAGAGTAGAAGGGAACTAAACTACAGGGACGAAATTAAATGATTGTTGATACATGGAAGGGATTGCAATCATTGAAATGAAACAAAGTGTAAGATTTGTTGAATGTAAGACTGATGATCTTTGTAAACTTTCACTCAATTCACATTCAAAAGTTAAAAAAGAGAATGTTTCTGTCATTGTTCTTCAGTCCTTTGCATCAGTTCCAAGTCATAGGGACATTATGTGCCCATTATGATGAAATGCTGATCATATAGTCAATCTTTTTGGATTATTTGCTCAACATATACATTAAATAAATATGGTAAAAGGAGAAAACACACATCTTTCCTGATTTTAAGCCACTCAGTAAAGTATTTTCTACTTGAATACCTGCCTATTGATCTGTACAATTTCCACATGAGCACAATTAATTGTTCTGAAATTCCCTTTCTTTTTAATGTTATCCGTAGTTTGTTATGATTCAGCAGTTCTATGCCTTGCATAGTTAGTAAAACACAGGTGCATATCTTTCTCATATTCTTTGTTTTCAGCCAAGATCAATCCGATATCAGCAATGATATCCCTCATTCCACATCCTCTTTAGAATCAAACCTGAATTTCTAACAGTTTACTTTCTAAATATCCTGCAATCATTTTTAAATTATCTTCACCAAAACTTTACTTATGTGTGATATAGCACCTAATGTTATGTGCTATCAAGTCATTTCAGGCACTAAAAATCTGGCCATAGAGTTTACAACTCAGAATGACCCCACATACCACAAAATGCACTACCTGGTACTGCAACATTCTCACAATTTTTCTTATGTTTAAGTTATTACAGCCAACGAGTCAACCCATCTCACTGAGTTTTTTCCCTCTTTCTCTCTAACACTCTATTTTCCTAAGCATGATGCGCTTCTTCAAGAACTGGTCTTTCCTAATAACATGTCCAAAATATATGAGACCAAGTCTCATCAATCTTGCTTCTAAGGAGCATTCCAGTTGTATTTCTACCAAGAAAGATTTGTTCATTCTCATGTTCCATGTGTATAGTCACCATTTATGTTATCTAAAAGTATTTGCAATGATTAAGAGACTGTATTAATTTAATGATATATTTATACTTGGTGTCATTTTGAAATATATTTTCCTCTGTTATCAAGCTGTATTAGTAGTGCTTTTATTTTGAATTATAAATTGTGAGGTCTCAGCTGACAGAACTTAACAACAACAACAAGGTGTTTATAAGAAGTCCTAGTGTGGTGCTGTAAGAGAAGAACCAGACTGATGACCACAAGGTCAGTGTGGTTCAAACTCACCCGTCACTCCTTGGAAATCCTATACAGGGTTGCTATGAATCAGAACTTACTCAACAGCACTTAACAACAACAGGTATTTGTAAAGAATGCTCATCTTCTGTGCAGGAGATGCAGTTCAAATTACAGCCAATGCCCTTCATGCGCCCATTACATGGTTTTCCATGGAAGCTTGCATATTGCTACAATATTGAACAGGTTTCATCTCATCTCAACTTGCAGAAGAATTACAACCAGAAATACTCCTTAGAAGTGAGGATGTTGAGACTTTGTCTCTCGTATTTTGGACAGGAGGAACCACTCAGGAATTCCTAGGAAGAATTAACAGGGAGACTACAATAGTTAAGGTAATGTATTAACAATATACGGTAAGACAAAAACCTATATACAGAAGATATGATATGCTCAGAGAAAGGTAGTCAAACATTTGAACTGGGGGGAAATAAACAACTAGACGGCACTTAACAATAACAACAGAGGAAGAAAGGGTGGGACCAATGGGTCTTTAGCAAGAAATAAAATATTGTTGGTGTGGCTGCTACTTACTGAATCCTAAACTTGCTTAAACTTACTTGAAAAATATAGTGATCTATAATTATTGTGACAAAGATAGGACACAGGCAAAAACCTGTTGGTATTATCCAAGAAGCATGGCATCAATGTGTGTTAAATGGTCTGGTGAACATTCTCTGAAGGAGATACGATTAAAATTTGACCTTTGCAAGTGAGTAAGGTAACTGTGAGTCTGATTCAACTTGATGGCGATGGGTTTGGTTTTCTGTTTAGTTTTTGTTTTGACTTGAGTAGAATGTGCTCCTTGAGAACAGAAATCATATATCTTCTTTCCAAAAATCAAAAGAAATAAGTAAACAAAGTAAATCCACTGCCATCAAGGCAATGTCAACTCTGAACAACTCTATTGGACAAAGTAGAACATTCCCGTAATGCTTTCAAGGTAGACTTCCATATCTTTCTCTCATGGTGTGGCTTGTGGATTGAACTGCTGCCCTTTCTGCAAACAGTTGAGTTCTTTAACCACTGTGCCACCAGGGTTTCTTGTCAGTCCCTATTATTAACTAATCCAATATATATTTTTTTATAGTAAGTTTCACTATGTGACATTCATGTGCTTGCTGTTGTTAACTGCTGTCAAGATGGTTCTAACTCATACAGACCCTCTATAGAGTTTCCAAGCTGTGTCTTCTGGGTTTGAACTGCCGATCTTGCAGTTCACATCAATCTTGCAGTCAAGTGCTTATCCTACAGCTCCACACCAGGACTCCATACATGTAATTGTGCTTTGATCACTCTTGCATTTTCCATATCTGGTGCACACACACATGTGCTAGGTACTTATAATTCAAGAGTGAACAAAATACCCTCCCTACCTGACATACTACCACTCGTCTGTCAGGTCATCATACTGTGGTGACTAGTGTGTTGCTATGATGCTGGAAGCTATACTATGTGTATTTGAAATACCAGCAGGGTCACCCATGGTGGACAAGTTTCAGCTAAGTTTCCAGATGAAAACAGATTAAGAAAAAGGAGAGACGGACTACTTCCAAAATGTAACCACTGAAAACCTTATAAATAACAGTAGAACACTATAAGCACCAGATTATTGAGGACTTAAATATGATGAAGAGAACCAGAATATTGTCAGATATAGTGTTAGAAGATGAGCCCCTAAGGAGGGAAGGCACACAAAATACAACTGGGGAAGAGCTGCCTCCTCAAAGTAGAGTTGACTGTGATGGCTGTAAAAGAGAATTCCATACCTACTAAGTATCGCAAAGGAGCATGTGAAAATTGTGGGGCCATGATACATAAAAAGAAAGATTGTTTTGAACGACCTAGGCGAGTTGGAGCAAAATTTACAGGTACTAATATTGCTCCAGATGAGCATATCCAACCTCAGTTGACGTTTGACTACGATGGGAAGAGGGATCGGTGGAATGGCTACAATCCAGAAGAACACATGACAATTGTAGAAGAATATGCCAAAGTTGATCTGGCAAAACGAACGCTGAAAGCCCAAAAACTACAAGAAGAATTAGCCTCAGGAAAATTAGTGGAACAGGCTAATTCTCCAAAACACCAGTGGGGAGAGGAAGAACCAAATTCTCAGATGGAAAAAGAACATAATAGTGAAGATGAGGATGAAGATAAATATGCAGATGATATTGACATGCCAGGACAGAATTTTGACTCTAAGAGATGAATTACTGTCCGAAATCTCAGGATTAGAGAAGATATTGCAAAATATTTACGAAATTTAGATCCAAATTCTGCTTATTATGATCCCAAAACTAGAGCAATGAGAGAGAATCCCTATGCCAATGCAG
>NW_006408607.1:1056325-1057345 GCF_000296735.1 Chrysochloris asiatica | reverse complement strand
TGGCACCTGACAACAACAACAACAATAATCAGAACATGGAATGTAAGAAGTATGAATCTAGGAAAATTGGAAGTTATAAAAAATGAAATGGACTGCATAAAAATCAATATCTTGAGCTATAATGGACTGGTATTGATCATTTTGAATCTGAAAATCACCTGGCTTACCAAAATGGTGTTGCATTCATCATCAAAAAGAGCATATCAAGAGATGTCTGAAGTACAACTCTGATGAGGTAATATCCATAGGGCTACAAGGAAGATCATTTAATACCACTATTATTCAAATTTATGCACCAACCACTAGAGCCAGTGATGATGAAATTGAAGAATTCTACTAACTTCTTCAATCTGAAATTGATCAAACATGCAATAAAGATGTATTGGTGATTAGAATGCAAAGGTTGGAAACAAAGAGGAAGGATGAGTAGTTGAAAAATATGGCCTTGGTAATAGAAATGATGCTGGAGAAAGCGTGATAAAATTTTGCAAGACTAATGACTTCTTCATTTTAAATGCCTTTTTTAAACAAACTAAAAGATGACTATACACATGGATCTCACCAGATGACATACACAGAGATTAAATTGAATACATCTGTGGAAACACACAGTGGAAAAGCTATATATTTTCAGCCAAAACAAGGCCAGTGGCAGTCTATGGAACAGACCATCAATTGCTGATAAGCAAGTACAGGCTGAAGCTGTAGAAAATCAAAATAATTTGACAAGTGGCAAAATATTACCTTGAACATATATCCCACTTGAATTTAGAAATCATCTCAAGAAAGATTTGATATATAGATGAGTTGTGGGATGACATCAAGAACATGAAACAGCAAGAAAGCAAAACGTCATTAACAGATATATTTTTTTCCCATCGTGTAGTTTTGGGGTCAGCTGCTGCGCGATTGGAGGAGACTGAGTAACCATGTCAGCTGCAGCTGTAGAAGCGGTTAATGCCGCTCCCCTGTCCGGGTCCAAAGAAATAAGTTTGGAGGAACCAAAGAAGATGACCAGAG
>NW_006408607.1:1054616-1055814 GCF_000296735.1 Chrysochloris asiatica | reverse complement strand
TTCTAATTGGGCTGAGAACCTTAAGGTCAGCAGTATGAAACCACCAGTTATTCTGCAGGAGAAAGATGAGGCTTTCTGCTCCCATACAGATTTACAGCCTCAGAAACCCTGTACAGGATGGCTATGGGTCGTAATCGACTCAACAGCACTTAACAACAACAACAACAACAAACCCATTCAAACCATGCCTCAATCCCTGTATCCTAGAGCCCTGTTGTTTCAAAGTTGTGCTTACACCGTTATTTACCTCTGTCCCATTTAGCCTATGTAAAACTGCCTAACAGTTCTCCCAACCACCTTGTTCTTCCTTTGCCCTCACCCTTATAGTGTATTGCCACCAGCCCCTCAAAGCACCCAAACTATCCTGTGTCTATTGTCTACCCTGTGCTCCATCTTCCCCTCCCTCTCCTCACTCCACCCCATTATCGGGGTCCGAGACCTGCTCAGACCACTGCGTGGGTTTCCCGAAGGAGAGGTGAAGATTAACGAACAGGCAAGGGACACAAGCTGATGGCAAGTGACAAAGTTTATTTCAAATCTCAGAGTATATATAGGGTGGTTTTGCAAGTCATTGCTGTTTTGCATAGTTACAAGTCTATCTTTTACTGTGAATCAGGCGACCTTGGGAAAGCTACCTTCCCTGCTGTGTTGATAAGCAGACTTTGTCTGGTTAGACCCAGACTTAAAGTTTTATGAGGCCTGTAAGTCTTTTGGTCCCCAACACCCATACACCCCCAGAAACCAGGAAGGAATTTTTTTTTTTCACCTTTTAGTGTTGGTACTTTTTTTTTAGCGTTTACAATAATGATCCTATGCAGTATTTCACCTTTTGTGATTTAATAATTGCACTCAGCATAATGTCCTCAAGGTTCATACATGTTATGTGGTGGCTTCCAGCTTCCTTGTTATTCTTCAAAGTAGCATAGTATTACATTATGTGTATGTTTATCCATTCTTCCATTGATGGGCACTTTGGCTATCTCCATCTTTTTTGTATTGTAAATACTGTTGCTATAAACATTGGTATGCATATATCTGCTCGTGTTATAGCTCTTATTTCTTGTGGGTAAATTCTAACTGGAGGAATTGCTGGATCATAACTTTTTTTCTATTTCCAAGCTTCTGGAGAACCACTATATTGCTTTCCAGAGTGGTTGGACCATTTTCACAATCCCACCAGCAATGTAGGAGGGTCCCA
>NW_006408607.1:1051129-1052601 GCF_000296735.1 Chrysochloris asiatica | reverse complement strand
CTTAGCTCTCAGCTTCATTGCTGTTTTTCCCTCATTTCCCTTTATCAGTGGTCACCAATCAGAGCATGTATTCCCATTAAGTCTTAGTCTTGGAAGGGGGCTTGCTAAAAGGGGACCCAACCAGTTGCCTTGATGTCTCCTGGGCAAGCAACTTGCATGTTCTTGGACTAATCAGGCAGTCTGCTCATATTATTTTGTATTTTTCCTGTCGATATTTCTTTCAAGAAGTAGCTTCTGTTCTTCTAGTTGCTCTAGGTTGGTTTGCCTGTCCTTTCAATTGGCAATTTCCCACCTCTGAAGATTCTGGATGCTGTTCAGGATTCCACCTATAGTCTTATGTAATGCAGAGGCTCCGCAGGAAGCCTCCTTCACTGGGTACACTGTAGCCCCATTTTAGGTATTAAAATCAGTTATAGGCAGAAGATGGACTTATAAGCTTTCTATGGTGATATTTCTGCCTATTCCTTTCTCTCCCCCTCCAGTGGCTATTTTATAATATAATGCAAGGTAAACCACTATAATTTTAGATTTACATATTTCTTTCTACAGTTCTGGTAGGGCTTGCTTAATATATCTTGGTGCTCTTTCATTGGGAATGTAAATGTTAGTTACGGTTATGTCATCTTGCTCAACTAATCATTAGATAGTGTCCTTCTTTAACTCTTATGCTGGTTATTGCCTTAACGTTTATTTTAAAAGCTCTTAATATTGCCACACATGCTTGTTTTATTGCAATTAGTTGGTATATTTTATTCCATCCTTTAACTTTTACTTTGCTTTTGTCTTTGTGTGTAAGGTGTGTCTCTTGCAGGCAGCATATTGAAGAGACTTATTTTCTTATCCATTCTGTCACTCTCTGTCTCATCACTGGTGAATTTATTCCATTGATACTCAGTGTAACTATTGATAGGTATGAATTAATTGCTGTTATTATAATAATTTTTTGTGGTGCTGTTCGTTCATTTGTTTTTCATGCCATCTTGTGTTGAGTTCATGTTTTGTGCTATATTTTGCCAGTTGCCTCTTAGTTTTAATGTTTCCTTGTTCTATTTGGATCTTCACTTTCATGGTAAGTTGTAAAGTATTAACTTTCTTTGAAGTTACCCTACAGTATACTAACTTTTCCTCCATTTAAGACAATCTGGTTTATCCTGAAATCTACCTGATGACCTCACCACATGGTTCTCTGTTCCTATAATTTTCCTTTCTTTGACATTATTAATATTTTGATCTTTGATTGGCATCACAGGTCCTCTGAATTTGTTGTTGTAATTTTGTTAGGCCAAGATGTCCAAACTTCATCTCTCATACTTCAAACATATTGTCAGGATGGACCAGTCACTGGAGAAGGATATCATGTTTGGTAAGGTGAAGGGTCAGAGAAAAAGAGGAAGACCCCCAATGAGATGGATTGGCCAAGTGGCAGCATCAATGGACTCAAGTGTGGCAATAGTAGTGAGGTTGGCCCAAGA
>NW_006408607.1:1046968-1049993 GCF_000296735.1 Chrysochloris asiatica | reverse complement strand
TTTTTGGACATGTGCTGAGATCTTTTGTTGCTTTTTCATGAACATTTTCAGTCGTTATGTGGGTTTTAAATGCTTAAATGAATGTATATTGTTTTGTTGTTAAGCTTACTGAGTGTCTCCTGGTGTTTGTGTTCTGGAGATAGGCTTCCCTTTTCGTGTGTAATACGTAGCAGCTGGTATTGGCTCTTGTCCAGATAGTGGGATATTATTGGGCATGCTTGTAGTTTGGCTATATGTGCACAATTGATGTCTCTTCTTGAGTATGGTAGGGGGAGAAAGCTCCCATCCCCAGGAAAAGAGTGAGACAAAAAGGACCAAAAATAGAAACAATAAAAGCAAAGAGAAAACCAACACTCAAAAACAAAAATAAAACTTTAGCCGACTGTTCAGTAGCCTTTGCTGTGCAGGCAGGGATAAAGGGTCCTGCCCAGGTCAACTTTAAGGATGGGTCCCAGAGTCAGATGTCATAAGAAGCATCCAGAAGGATCAATGGGGATCCTAGGAAACTCCTCTCTGTTCCATGGGAAAACTGTGGGTGCAATGCTGAACCCTTTTGGGAGTGTACTCCTATCCACCAAAGGTGTCCAGGTTGGGCAGTGAGGGTGTGACCCAGTAGGGAAGGAAAGAAAAGTGAAAAATGAAAAATCCTTCACACTTCTTTTTCCACATGCAGCTCCATGGCTTTTAGCACTGGATCACTGCATCTGCTTTGCTGTGGCCCTGCCCTCTGATCTCAGCCCAGGCTCTGGAGACTTTAGGGAATGAATTGTCCTGATCAATTCAGAAATTAACATATTTTGCTTCTACAGTCAGAGTTCTCCACAGGTGGGTGCAGGAAACTGGCACCTGGTACCTTATACAAGATCCAAAACTCGGGCACTTCTCTGGGAAAGCTCCTTCTCTGTTTTTCCCCCAACCTCCACCGAGGAGCCTTTCCTACCTGTCTCTGTTTCACCCTTCCCCAAACCGGAAGTCTGTATTACATTTTTGATGTCATCCTACAACTCTTCTGTTCTTTGGTCTTAACTGTATAATGTACCAAATCTGTTCTTTAAATGATCTCTAAATTCAGGTGGGATATGTTCAAGGTCATATTTAGGCTCATGTGGACATGTTTTTATTTTCTTCAGCTTTAGCCTGAACTTTCATATGAGCAATTGATGGTCTGTTCCACAGCCTTGTGTTAGCTAGTGATATGTAGCATTTCCACTTTGTCTGTCCACAGATGTAGTCAATTTTATTTCTGGGTATTCCAGTAGGTGAAATCCATGTGTATTGTTGTTGCTGTTAGGTTCCAACGAGTTAGTACTCATAGCAACCCAATGTACAAAAGAACGAAACATTGCCCGGTGGTCCTGTGCCAACCACACAATCATCATTTCATCTGTGCCCATTGCTGCTGCCACTGTGCCAATCCATCTCTTTGGTAATCTTCCTCTTTTACTCTGACCATCAATTTTATCAAACATTATATCATTCTTCAGGGACTGGTCACTCCTTACATTATGTCTGAAAAATGAGAGACAAAGTCTGGCCATTCTGGCTTACAATGATCACTCTGGCTGTACCTATTCCAGCACAGAGTGGCTCATTCTTTCAAGAGTTATCATATGATCAAGAACCAATGATACTGAAGGAAGAAGTCCAAGGTCCATTGAAGGCATTGTCAAAGAACAGGGTACTGGGAATTGATGGAATACTAACTGAAATATTTCATCAAACTGATGCTGATGTGACGCTGGAGGCACTCAATCATTTATGCCAAGATATTTGGAAGACAACTACCTGGTCAAGTGATTGGAAGAGATCCATACCTTTGCCCATTCCAAAGAGAGGTGACCCAATAAAGATAGAAATCCTCAGAGTATAATTAATATTACATACAAGTAAAATTTAGCTACACATAATATAAAAATGGCTGCAACCATACATTGACAGAGAACTTTCAGAGGTTCAAGTCAGATTCAGAGTAGGACATAAAATGAGGGATATCATTGTTGACAATAGACGGATCTTGGCTAAAAGTAGAGAAGGCCAGAAAGATGTTTAACTGTGCTTGATTGACTATGCCAAAACCTTTGATAGTGTGGATCATGACAAGCTTTGGACAACATTGTGGAGAATGAGTATTCTGGAATGCTTAATTGTGTTCATGAAGAACCTGTGTGTAGAACAAGACTCAGTTGTTTGAACAGAACAAGGGAACACTGAATGGTCTACAATGAGGAAAGATGGGCACCAAGGTTGTATTCTATCACCATACTTATTGAGTCTATATGCTGAGCAAATAATTTAAGAAGATGGATAATATGTGGGGGAAAAAATGGTGGTATCAAGATTGGATATAGACTCATTAACAATTTGCCTATTGCATTCAGCAAATCTGCTGCAAAAGAACTCTTGAAGTATTAAAGAGCAAAGATGTCAGTTTGAAGACTAAGGTGTACCTGATCCAAGCTATGGTATTTTCAATAACATCATATGTATATGAAAATTGGGCAATGAATAAGGAAGACCATAGAAGAATTGATGCATTTGAATTATGGTGTTGAAAGAAAATATTAAAAGTACTATGGTCTGCCAAAAGAATAAACCAATCTTTTGTTGGAAGAAAGGCCAGCAGAATGCTCTTTGAAAGACAGGATGACCAGACTCCTTCTCTCATACTTCAGTTATATTATTAGAAGGGACCAGTCCCTGAAGAAGGATATTATGCTTGGTAATGTGGAGAGTTGGAGAAAAAGAAGAAGACCCCAGAAAGAAGTATTGACACGGTGGCAACAGCAATAGGGTCAAACATAGTAATGACTGAGAGATTGATGCAGGACCAGACAGTGTCTCATTCTTTTCTGCATAGGGTCACAATGAATCTGTACTGACTTGATGGCACCTAATAACAACAACAACAACAAAAAAAACCACCTGATTTTATCATTGTAATGTTTGTGGATCATGACAAGCTATGGACAACATTGAGAAGTATGAGTATTCCAGAACACTTAATTGTACTTCTAAGAAATCTGTA
>NW_006408607.1:1038467-1046003 GCF_000296735.1 Chrysochloris asiatica | reverse complement strand
ACCTGACAACAACAACAACAACAAATGTTAAAAGAGACAGACATCAAAAAAAGTATGTAATTTCAAATCATGGTTAAATCCTCTACAGGAAATGGAAAAGGTACTGATCATGAGAATGCTTTTGTTGCTAGTTGCATGGAGTCAGCTCTGACTCATGGTGGCCTTTGTATAACAAAATGAAACGTTGCCCTGTCTTATGCTATCTTCGTGACCACTGGTATGTTTGAGTTCACTGGTGTAGCTATTGTGCCAATCCATCTTACTGAGATTTTTACTTGATTTTTCTGAGCCTCCAATAACTAATCCTGGTGTGGCATTGTAAGATAAACACTGGACTACAAGGTCAGTTTGAACAGTCAGGTGGGCAGTTAAAAGTCACCAGCTAAATCTCACCTCAGAAACCCTATAATGGGTTGCTATGAGTCAGAACCAAATCAACAGCACTTAACAACAACAAAGTATGGAATCATAAATAAAATAAAAAAGACCACTCTGAAGATGCCACAGCCAATCTGAAATTGAATGGTTAAATAAGAATTATGTCAGCAAAGATATTGTTATTAAGTGTCATCAAATCAGTTCCAATTCATAGCAATCCATTACACAGTTTCCAAGGAGTGAATCATGAGTTTGAACCAGTGAATGGTGAGTTTGAACCAACAACCAAGAATATTGTTGGAGGAGAACTTGTGTTTCAAACCAACTTTGCAGTCCTGTGTTTATCTTACAGCACCAGAGCAGGACTCCAGCAAAGATATTAGAGATAAGGTACTACTCAGGGAAAATAAGAACAAATATATATATATATATATAATAGCAAAAACCCATGTGCAACAAAGGAACATAAAGAATGGCAGTAGAATTAAGGCTTACTGAGTGAAGAAGGAAGTCATACAAGATGAGACTATATAGCTTATCCTACACCACCACTCCTGGTGTGGTGCTGTAGGATAAGCACTGGACTCCAAACCACAAGGTTGGTGGTTCAAACCCACCAGCTGCCTTAGGAAACTCTGTATAGAATTGTTGTAAGTTAGAATCGACTCAATGGCACATAACAACAATATATAGCTAGGTAAGAATATATTTCAAAACTCTAGTTGTTGTTGTTGTCAGGTGTCAAAACTCTAGTAGGAGATGTAAAATGTTTTGGATTGAATCTAAGTGCAGTGAATAGTTATTTGTAAGGTTTAATTAGGATAGTGATGTGATCAGAGTTCAATTTTAAAGATCAATAGCTAGTTTGTAGAAAGGACATGAAGAAGAAATCCTTCAAATAAGCAGGATTTGAAGATTAGCATAACTATAGGAAGACCAGAAAAACTATAGTATCTTCTGTAGAAGTACATATACATGTGTATATGTGCTAGAACTACAAAGGAAAGAAAGAAGATTAACAAAGTGCAGGAGAGTAGTTTTGTCAGGCATAGGAGAAGGTAGGTGTAATCAAAATTCTTCAAAGATATTGGTGGTGTTATAAAACTTAGACTGACTGATGGATACAAGAATATTATTTATAATTATTATCAATAATAATCAATTAATATATTTAGGTTCTTTGTTGTTGTTAGGTGCCATTGAGTTGGTTCCAACTCATAGCAACCCTGGACAAGGAAGACCGTACTGAATAAGGAAGACTGTAGAAGAATTAATGTTTTTGAGTTATGGTGTTGAAGGAAAATATTGAAAGTGCCATGGGCTGCCAAAAGAAGCAACAGATCTGTGTTGGAAGAAGTGCAGCCAGAGTGCTCCTTGGAGGCCAGGATGGCCAAACTTCATCTCTCATACTTCGGACATATAGTCAGCAGAGACAAGTTGCTGAAGAAGGATAGCATGTTTGGTAAGGTGGACGGTCAGAGAAAAAGAGGAAGACCCCCATATAGTTGGATTTGCCAAGTGGTAATATCAAGCGTGGGAAAAATAGTGAGGTTGGCCTTGGATCGGGCAGTGTTTCCTTCTGTTGTGCATAGAGTCGCTGAGTCGATACTGACTTGATGGCACCTAACAACAAGAACAAATAGGATTTCCAAGAGCAACTACTGAGTTTAAACCACCTACCTTGTAGTGTAGTGATTACGAATCGGGCTGCAAACCTTAAGGTCAGCAGTTCGAAACTACCAGCTGTTCCGCAGGAGAAAGATGGGGCTTTCTGTTCCCGTAAAGATTTACAGCCTCGGAAACACTGTGCAGGGTCCCTATGAGTCAGAACCAACTCCACGATACTTAACAACAACAACAACCTTGTGGTTCAAACCAATTTTTTTGTCCAATGCTTTATCCTATAGCATCACACCAGATTCTTTATATTCTTCTATTTTATTTTTGTATATATACCAGGGGGCTTAAAAAAAATCACAGGAAAGTGAATGAAAAATGATGGAAATTTTCCATGAGCTTTTTGAAGCCCTTTTGTATGTGTGGGGGTGCATGCATGATATGTTGTTATTAAGTACCATCAAGTCAGTTCTAACTAATAGCAACCCTATATAGGATTTCTGAGGAGCAGCTGGTGGATTTGAACTGCCGACCTTGTGGTTCACATTCCAGTGCTAATCTTACAGCATGTTGTCAGGAGTGCATGATAGAGTTCTGAATGAAAACAGTGAAGTAAAAAAATAATCTATTGTAGTTGTCCATTACTGATGACTCTGTTTAAGATTGTGAGAGCTGAGACATGGTGCCAAGTTTGTAATATAAAAATGCCAAACTGACAGGGTATTATAATTATTTGGACATGGGTGGTGAGGTTAGGAAAGTGCCAAGAGTGATTCTTAAATGTTTGACAGGGAGACTATACAGGTATGATGCTATTTCTTGAAATGAGAATGGCTGAGAGGAGAAATGGGCGAGATGAGTGTAGAAGAGATCATATTTCAGTATTGGGTAGACATATGCTCTCTCTGAGGTCCTTAGAAGTTAGCTTTATATAACTGATCATATGAGTTTTGTTCAAATGAGAATTAGACTGTAGAACTCAATTGAGCATCTATAGCAACTCTTGTTGTTGTGAGGAACTGTGGAGTCACCTTGGACTTCTTCCTTCAGTATCATTGGCTCTTGATCAAATGCTACCTTTTGAAATGGTTGAACATCGACCATTAGGTATTAGTATAGTGTCTCTGTGTGACTTCCATCCTCTTTTGATACTTTTTGCATCTTTTAACATTTTGCTGATAGAATCCTTCAATATTACAAAACGAGGCTTGAATTTTTTTCTTCAGTTCTTTCAGCTTGAGAATACCAGGCTTGTTCTTTCCTTTTGTTTTTCTAACTTAAGGTCTTTGGGCATTTCATTATAATACTTGACATTGTTTTCTCAAACTGCCCATTGACATTTTCTCTTCAACTCTTTACCTCCTCATGTCTTCCATTTACTTTAGCATCTCTACACTGAAAAGCAAGTGTCTGAATCTCTTCTGACCTTCATTGTGATCTTTCCTTTCTTTCTTGTCTTCTTAATGACCTTTAGCTTTTGATATCATCCCACAACTCTTCTGGTCTTCAGTCTTTAGTGTCTAGTACATCAAATCTGTTCTTGATATGATCTCTAAATTCAGATGGGATATGTTCAAGATCATGTTTTGGGGTGACCTAGATGGTATTTAAAAAAAAAAAAAAAAACCTAGATGGTATTTAGGACTTCTGGTGTGGCATGGTGGATCAGCACAAGACTGTGAACCACAAAGTCAGCAGTTCACATCCACCAGTTGTTCCTTGGAAAGCCTATATAGGGTCACTATGATTCGGAACTGACTCAATGGCACCTAACAACAACAGGTGGTATTTAATCCTGCAGAAGTGTTTGGGATAAGACAAAGTTTTTTGGTGGTCGAGTTTGTGGTCAATGAGATGGCAGCAGTAACAGGTATACGAAGTTCAATAATGTCCCCTTCACTGCTCTGGCACATAATAGATGGTGGATAAAAGGTCACTGTTAGCTATTATTCTCATATCATCAAAGTCACAATAAATGTTGTCCTTATTAAGAGGCAATGAGACACGAGAAATCCTTCCTATTTCATTCTCTCATTAAACCCTACCTCTTTCATTTTTACTGAAGAGCAATATTCACCTTTTTGACCCAAAGTGTATCTTTTATTCCCAGCCTAGAGGCAAGACTAGAACAGCAGGGTAAACCCAAGGCAATGAGGAGAAGGTAGGGAATTCTGGCTCTCCAGATTATACTACATTTTAACAAAGTATAAATCTACCAAACTTGCCCCTTGCCCACAAGTATCACATGCTGCTCTCTCTCTCTAACTAGCCTGGCCAAGACCCTAGATATTTCTGCACTATGCATAAATGTTATTTCCCCTTCCTCTTTTCTTTTATTTCATCCATACACATCATTTTCTCTCAACGAAAGCCACTATGCTCACCTGGAAAAATGTTAAGCTTTCAGTTCTGTCACTGGGAAACATTTTCAGATTTTTGGTATAAAGATTGCTGTAGAAAAACAAATTGTGTTCTCTCCTACCTGCCAGAATGACTGCTGCTATACCAAATTTAATGAAAGATTGCCATCAGGTGTCTAAATGTTTAAGCTACCCAAAGGTCAGATACATTCTGCCTCATTTGCTTTTGCACAACTTCATGAAGCACAGACTCAGATCTTAAGGAGAGAGACTAAACAGATATACTCATGAAACTCCTTTTCCATTTTCATATCTAGTTTTTAATTCAATTTTAAGAAATATTAGTTGATTTAAAGTTTTTTCTCTACTAAATGGGAAGTCAAAATCTACCCTTTTCATAATTAAATGCTACATGCTGTTGTTAAGTGCTGTCTAGTTGTTTCTGACTCATGGAAACCCTATATAGGGTTTCTGAAGAGTGGCTGGTAGGTTTGAACCACTGAACTTGCAGTCCAGTGGGTATCTTACAGCACCACATCAGGACTCCTACATGTTTTTACATCTTTTAGAATTTAGTTTTTCTCTTTATTAGGAATTCTATGATCTATCTCTAACTATGAATCTATTAGCCCAAAAGTAAAATGATTAAAAATGTAGTTGTTGTTGTTAACTGTTGTTGAGTTGGTTCTGACCCATAGCGACCCTGTGTAGAGTTTTCGAGGAACATCTGGTGAGTTTGAACCTCCAATCTTACAGTTCAAACTGATTTTTCAGCTCAGCATATTGGCCCACAGTACCACACCAGCACTGCAAAAAATATTGTAGTGATTGCAATTTTCAGAGAAGTATAAAGATACACTTAATTTGAAATGTAGCCATCCATTCATTTTTTTCAAGTAATATTGAATTTGATATGCACCTATTAAGTGCTAGAGACTGTGCTAGACACCCAGATAAAGCAGTAGAATGAGATACACAAGGTTCTAGAATTCTTGAATTTTGCATTACATTTAGAGCTGATGATGATAAGTGCTATCGAGTCAGTACTGACTTACAAGACTCATAATTTTTCATAATTCACTGCTACATGTTGTTGCTGTTGAGTGCCTTCTAGTTGTTTCCGACCCATAGCAACCCTGTATAGAGTTTCTGAAGAGCGATTGGTAAGCTTAAACTGCCGATCTTGTGGTTCAAAGTGACCTTGCAGTCCAGAACATTAACTCACATTACCACACAAGGACTCCACATTTAGAGGTTGTTGTTGTTGTTAATTGCCATTGAGTCGGTTCCAACCCATAGTGACCCTGCATAGGGTTTCCAAGGAGTGACTGGTGAGATTGAACCACCAATCTTGCAGTTCAAACGGTTTTGCAGTCTGGTTCATTAACCCACAGAGCCACACCAGGACTCCATTTAGAGGTAAGAGGGTGAAAAGGGATACCCTGACAATAGGCAAATAAATAAGCAATCTAATTACAGATTATGAGAAGTGCTTTGAGTATAAAATCAACAGGGTGAGATTCCAAGGTCCAGGGAAAGAGTGCTGGAAAGCTGAGGAGGTGATGTAGAAATTAATACCAACAAGAAGGAAATGAGCTATAATTATGATGATTTGGGGGAAACTTCTTCCTGGCAATAGGATTCTTAAATGCAAATCTCTAGAGTTGGGAAAGAACCTGACATATTCATGGATCACAAATGAAACCAGTGGATGGGAGTAAAGAGTAAGGACAAGAACTTAAAAGAGATGAATGAGCCACACCTGCAATTGACATGGACCATGGGAAAGGTTATATCCAAAACCAATCCATTGTCATTAGACCCAGACATTCTTACCTGTTGAAGAGAAAACTGCAATTTGGTAGCTGTTTTGGTTTCTCCTTCCTTGTCTGGTGCTTCCTATGGCTGATCAGATTTATCTATGAAATATTTTGCAAATACTACCCAACATTCATGGAAGCAGAAGTCAAGAAATCAAATGACATATTGCATTAGGCAAATCTGCTGCACAAGATCATTTTAAAGTGTTGAAGAGCAAAGATGTTAGCTTGAGGAATAAGGTGTGCCTGACCCAAGCCATGGTATTTTCAATAACGTCATATGCATGCGAAAGCTTGGTAGTGAATAAGGAAGATCCTAGAAGAATTGATGATTTTGAATTATGGTGTTGGAGAAGAATATCAAAAATACCATGTGCTGCCAAAAGAACAAACAGATCTGTGTTGGAAGAAGTGTGAGAGTGCTCCTTGAAGACCAGAATGGTCAGACTTTGTCTCTCATACTCCAAACATATTGTCAGAAAGGACCATCGCTGGAGAGGGATATCATATTTGGTAAGGTGGAGGGTCACAGAAAAAGAGGAAGATGCACAGCAAGATGGATTGACAAAGTGGCCGCATCAATGGGCTGAAGCATGACAACAATTGTGAGGTTGTCCCAGGACCGGTCAGTGATTTGTTCTGTTCTGCATAGGGTCACGATGACTCAGTACAGACTTGATGACAACTTACAACAACAACACCAATAAATTTTGGCCTAACGTGTTGTTTTAGTTAGGTGCCATTGAGTCAGTACCGACCCACAGTGACCTTCTGCACAGCAGAACGAAACACTGCCTGATTTGGCACAACCTCAATACTGTTGCCATGCTTGAGTCCATCAATGCTGCCATTTGGCAAATACGTCTCATTGGGGGTCTTCCTCTTTTTCTTTGACACTCCACTTTACCAAACATGATATCTTTCTCCAGCGACTGGTTCCTCCTGACAATATATTTGAAGTATGAGAGACAAAGTTTGGCCATCTTTGCCTCCAAGGAACATTCTGGCTGTGCTTCTTCCAAAACAGATCTATTGGTCCTTTTGGCAGGCCATGGCACTTTCAATACTTTCCTCCAACACCATAACTCAAAAGCATCAATTCTTCTACAGTTTTCCTTATTCACTGTTCAGCTTTTGTAGGCATATGAGATTACTGAAAATACCATGGCTTGGGTCAGGTGCACCTTGGTCCTCAAACTGACATCTTGCTTTTCAACACTTTAAAAAGGTCTTGTGCAGCAAATTTGCCTAATGCAACACATCGCTTGATTTCTTGACGGCTGCTTCCATGAGTGTTGATAGATGATTCAAGTAGAATGAAGTCCTTGACAACTTCATTCTGTTCTCCTTTGATAAGAATG
>NW_006408607.1:1032014-1036993 GCF_000296735.1 Chrysochloris asiatica | reverse complement strand
GATGATATGGAGCGTTTCCATCATCTCTTTCCACAGATGTAGTCAATTTGATTTCTATGTGTTCCATCTGGTGAGGTCCATGTGTATAGTTGTCTGTTATGCTGTCTAAAGAAGGTATTTGAAATGAACAAATCATTGGTCTTGCAGAATTCTATCATGTGTTTTCCAGCATCATTTTTATCACCAAGGCCATATTTTCCGACTACTGGTTCTTCCTCTTTGCTCCCAACCTTTGCATTCTCAATATCTTTCACCTGGCCCACTGAAGAATCCTCAGACTATGACTGCTTTCCTTCTTCTCCAAGCTAATTGCCAGGATCCAGCACTGGTGCCATCTAATGGTGAAGGTTGAGATGTCTCTCATGCGCTTATGATTGGCCTGAAGACAAGTTTCACCTGGTTAAGGTGAGGTCAGTGATCGAAAGTTATTGGTAATTGTAACTAGGACAATTCTGGGAAAAGGAAACTTAAACTGAACCAAAACCGCGTGATTCAGTGTTGCTATAACAATACTTATACTTATGTAATCATATCCTGGTTAGTATCTTAGTGGGTATTCATATCCCTGCTACTATAGAAAACTTTGTAACTAGGCAGAATAACAATGACCTAATGCTAAAAGTCCTATATAAACCACATTACTACAATAAACTTTGTCACTAGTCATCAGCCTGTGGCCCTTACCTTGATTTTAATCCTCGCCTCTCCATCGAGTAACCCATGCAGTAGTCTGAGCTAATCTCAGACCCCCACACTAATATTTTACCCCACCGAGCAAAGTTAACTTGTTAAGGTACCTCTGACCATGACAACTCCATTGCATGCAATTTTAGAATTTCTCACTGGTCGGCCTGCTGAGTACAACTGGAAGGCCACTCACAATCTCGTCCCTATCTGCAATCCACTTTATCCTCCACTTCCGGTCTGGTACTCACCATATGCTCTGATTCCATTTTAAACTCAGTTTTCTGAATTGCTCTGGGACCCACTGCTATCCCCAAGAAATCACCTTTATTTCCTTCTCAATTTAGTCAAATTTTAACCATAAAACCCATGACCATAGAATCTATTCCAATTCGTAGCTGCCCAATAGGACACATCAGAACTGTCCCATAGAGTTTCCAAGACTGTAATCTCCATCTAAAGAAGTCCTGGCATCTTAATGGTTATGAGTTGGGTTGCTAACCACAAGGTCAGCAGTCTGAACTCACAAGCCTCTAAACTGGAGAAAGATGAGGGTTTCTGCTTGCATAAAAATTTGCAGTCTCAGAAAGCCTGTATAGGGTCACTATGAGTCAGAACTGACTTGACAGAATGCAACCACCAATCAAAAAATCTCTACCTAAGCAGACTGCCACATCTTTCTCCTGTGGAATGGCTGGTGGGTTTGAACTACTGACATTTTGGTTAGCAACTGAGCACTTAACCACTACTCCATAAAGTCAAGCTCAGAAGTTATGACCCTGTAAATCCCTTTCTTCATACACACAAAATTTTACAATTGAGTGGAAAATATTCTCACTCTGCTACATACCTTCATGTAACAGATACTCAATAAATGCTTGGTGGACCAAGCTGCATGGCATTGCTTTCACTCTACTCTGTTGGTTTTCTTTTCAGAAATATTTTTGTTGGAGACCTTTGACAATGACAAATGGCATTATCAAAATAAAGATGGAGACAATGTGATGGATCATGCTGTCAGCCTCTGTAGTTTCTTTTATATAGAGTGTATTGACCAGCTGTGTGATTGAAAGAAATAAAAGTATTATCCATTGGATGAGTGGTTGGGCTTGACAACCTTTAAGCTTTCTTCTAACCCTGGCACATTATGACAGAATTTTCAGTTGGATCTGACGAGCTGCTAATCTATTAATCCTTTCCATCCCTGTCTTAGCAGAGGAAAAAAATCAATTTACACAAATTTTAAAGGTGAATTACAATGAATAATAACCCAAAAAATGTCACACAGGAAAATTAGATTGAATGAGACTAAACTCCAGAGCCCCCTCTTGAAAAGAACAATATTGTCAACATATTATAGTCTTTGAGGAATCCAGCAACAAAGAAGTCTTTTAAAGTTGGTCTAAAATGTTTCCAATGTGTTTTGTTACAGAAATAATAGCATGGATCTACTGACCTAAACAAAATGTAATCAGTTTAGTCATTAAGTCTCAAATGAGGACCCTGGAAATGAGAAAGTTTATAAATTAGTGAAGATGACCTTATGGTCCTAGAAGGAGAACAGAACAAGGAGAATAGGATGTGCCTAAACCCACCCAAACAGTTATCTCAGGAATTAAGCAGCTGAGACACTAAAGGTAAAATATTTGAGGAAGTTTATTGATATTGTTTACTTTCCCCAAAAAATAACATCTTGGTGTTAAGATAGATCCAGGTGTAAATTACCCTGAATAATGTGTCTGCTCTTCATAATGGACAGGACAGTCTTGAGAAATGATTCTCTCTGCCTTCCAGACTGCTGACTTTCTGCTAATAAAGCTTGGATAGGATCTCTCCCCATCTCTGTGATGGACTACAGTGACAGGTGGCAAACCCTCGTTTCATTTTGGCAACAGAAACATTCCTATAAACACATGTAAAGTACACATATTTATAAAATATTATTTGGAATCCTGGTATGACTCTGTGAGTTAATACACTGGACTGCAAAATCAGTTTGAACCACAAAGTCGGTGGTTCAAGCTCATCAACCTCTTTTTGGAAACCCTATACAGGGTCACTGTGGGTTGGAACTGACTCCATGACACTTGGCAAAAACAAACAAACAAACAAACATGTATTTTGCATAGAAATGCAAGTATTAATTAATAAATGTAGGTTGATAAAAGATAGATAGATTGGTGGTTGGATGGGTGGATGGATGGACAGATAGACAGACGGGTAGATAGGCAATACTACAAACAGGCATTTCTTTCCAAGCAAATAGTGTTCCAAGGCTTTAGTAAGAGCTGAATTTTTAATAATCAGTGAATCTAACAAGAAAGGAAACTTGGTAATGTAATGGTTAAGCACTTGGTTGCTAACCAAAAGTTTGGCAGTTAGAACCCACCAACTGCTCTATGGGACAAAATACTTGGTGATCAGATCCCATGAAGATTAATCTAGGAAACTTTATAGGGAATTCTACCCTGAACTGCAAGGTCGGTTGTTCAAGCTCACCAGCTGCTCCTTCAAAACCCTATACAGGGTGGCTATGGGTTGAAATCAACTTAACGGCATTTCACAACAACAACAACTCTGTCCTATAACATTTCTATGAGTTAAAATTAACTCACAGGAACAAAACAACAATGTGTGTGTCATAAACTGCCATTGATATTTCATTTTAAATATTATTCACTTGATTTTTAGGTTCCTTCTATATACATAGCAATTACATTAGCAGCAGTAACATAAAACTCAGTTCTCTGCCTAATTCCTCCCTAAAGACAATAGCAAAGAAAGTCCTGAACCTTTAAAGACAAGGAAAACTATAATGATTGCAATCTCAAAGTAAAATTTGTTAACACTTTGTTGTGGTGGTGGTTAAGTGCCATTTAGTCAGTTCCTGCCCATAGCAATCCTGTATAAAGTTTCCAAATTGCAGCTGGTGAATTAAACCTTGCGGTTCAAACCAACCTTGCGGTCTTGTGCATTATCCCAAAGCGTCACACCAGGACACACAACTCCAGATCTGTGATATATGAGGATTTTGCAAATGATCATGTGATGCTCAATTTTATATGTGAATTTGACTAGTCTATAGCCTGCTGTCAGTTTTCTGTAGTGTGGTGACTTGTGTTATTATGATGCTGGAAACTATGCCACCAATATTTTACATACTAGTAAGGTCACTTATGGTGGAAAAATTTCAAAGGAACTTCCAGACTAAGATAGACTAAGTAAAAAGAGAAGAAGACTACTTCTGAATGGTTAGTCAATGAAAACCCTAGGAATATCAGTAGAACACACTCTGATATAGAGCCAGAAGAAGAGCCTCTCTGGTTGGAAGATATTCCAACTATGACTGGGGAAGACTTGTTTCCTCAAAGTAGAGTTGACCATAATTAGATGAATGAAGCAAATCTTCTGGGAGCATCATTTGCTGGTGGGAGACAACTCAAAATGAAAAGAAGCAACTGCAAATATCTATTAATATTCAGAATGTGTAATGTAAAATGGATGACTCTAGGAAAATTGGAAGCCATCAGAAATGAATTAGGACATGTAAAGATCAATATTCTAGGCATTAGTGAGTTGAAATGAACTGCTATGCTGGGAATGACAAATTAAAGAGGAATGGTGTCACAGTCATCATCGAAAAGGACATTTCAAGATTTATATTGGAATACAATGTTGTCTGTGGTAATATCCATATGCTTACAAGAAAGACAAGTTAATACCACTACTATTCAAATTTATACAGCAAGTAAGTCCACTGATGATGAAATTGAAGAATTGTAACAACTTCTTTAAACAGCAATCAGTATGTCTTGATGGTGGTGGCAGTTATGTGCCGTGGAGTCGGAACTGACTCATAGCAACCCTGTACAGGGTTTCTGAGACCGTAAATCTTTATGAGAGGAGAAAGCCTCATCTTTCTCCTGCGGAACAGCTGGTAGTTTAGAACTGCTGACCTTAAAGTTCACAGCCCGATTCGTAACCACTACACTACCAGAGCTAGTTATTGGTAATTAAAATGCCAAAACTGGAAACAAAGAGGAAAGAGGAGTTGGAAAATATCATTTTGGTGATATAAATGATGCTGGGGAGTACAGGATAGAATTTTGCAAGACCAATAATTTATTCATTGCAAATATAATTTTCTTTTGCAACATAAAAGAGAACTATACAGGTGGAAGTCACAGGAATCAAGGTGACTATATCTGTAGTAAGAGATTGTTGTTGTATCTAGGTACCATCAAGTCAGCACTAACTCATAGTGACCCTATACACAACAGAATGAAACACTGCCC
>NW_006408607.1:1021651-1031049 GCF_000296735.1 Chrysochloris asiatica | reverse complement strand
CATTTCTTAAAGTGAAAGAACTGAAGAGAAATCCAGGACTGTACTTGTAATATTGAAGCATTTCAAAGAATGAGCAAAATCATATAGTGTGGTGGTTCTGCACAATGAACACTGGACTGGGAACTACACTGTGGGCAACAGCCACTCCACAGTAGAAAGATGAGGCTTTCTGCTCCACAAAGATGAACAGACTTAGAAACCCTATGTAGGATCTCTATGAGTCAGAACTAACCCGAGAACATGATGTCCTTCTGCAGGGACTAATCCTTCCTAAGGAGATGTAGTCTCACCATTTTCTCTTCTAAGGAGCATTCTGGCTGTACTACTCTGAAGACAAATTGGTTTCTTCTTCTGACAGTCCATGGTACTTTCAATATTCTTCTTCAATGCCAACATTTAAATTATTCAACAGTCTTCCTTATTCATTGCTCAACTTTCACATGCATATGAGGTGACTCAAAATATTATGGTTTGAATCTAGTGCACCTGAGTTCTCAAACTGACATCTTTACTTTTTAACTCTTAAAAAGCTCTTTTGCTTCAGATTTACCAAATGCAACATGTCATTTGATTTCTTAACTGCTGCTTCCCTGAGGGCTAATTGTGACTTCTAGCAAAATTAAGTCTTCGATGATGTCAATGTTTACTCTGTTTATCATGTTACTTAGAGATCTAGTTAAGGATTTTTGTTTTCTTTCCACTGAAGTACAATGCATACTGAAGTTTGTAGTCTTTGATTTTCATCAGTATTTTAATTCCTCATCACTTCCAGCATGCAAGGTTATGTCATCTGCATGTGGCATATTGTTAATAAATCTTTCCCTAATCCTGATACCACTTGCTTCTTCACATAATCCAGCTTTTCTGATTATTTACTCAACATACAGATTGAATAAGTATGCTGAAAGGATACAACCTTGACATACATCTTTTCTGATTCTAAACCATTCAATATCTCCTTGTTCTGTCTGAAAAACTACCTCTTGGTCTGTGTACAGATAGAATAAGTAGAAAAGACATCATGATAGAGAGATAATTGAAGTTATCAAAGACTTTATTTTGCTTAGATCCCCAATCAACACTCATGGAAACAGCTGTCAAGAAACCAAAATTATATTTCATTAGGCAAACCTTCTACAAAAGGCCTCTTTAAAATGTTAATGAGCAAAGACATCAGTTTGAGGAATAAGGTGCACCTGATCCAAATCATGGTATTTTCAATCTCTTTATATTAGTATGAAAGTTGGACAATGAATAGGGAAGACCACAGAACTGATGCATTTGAGTTATGGTGTTGGGGGAGAACATTGAAAACACCATGCACTGCTGTAATAAGGAATACATCTGTTTTGGAAGAAGTATAGCTAAAATTCTCCTTAGGAGCAAAGATGATGAAAGTATGTCTCTCAGATTCAGGATATTTTATCAGGAGGGATCAGCCTCTGGAGAAGGATATCATGCTTAGTAAAGTAGATGGTCAGTGAAAAGGAGGAAGATGATGAACTGACACTGTGGAGGCAACAATAGGTTAAAACATAGCAATAGTGAGGATGCCCAGGGTCAGGTAGGGTTTTGTTTTATTGTAATGGGGTTGGTATGTATCGAAACCCACGTGACAACACCTAATAACAATAACAATAGTCCCCTGCCATTCAGTCAAACACTAACAAATTATTTGTTATAAAAATTGAATTAATTTTAGGGAAAATTGATGATTTTAGATAATCTAGTGGGCCTGACTCAATCAGTTGAAGGACCTGAGAAGGAGACTAAGACCTCCCTGAGAGAAAAGATTCCACCTGCGCAGAGCAGGCTCAGTCCATGACTGTACATCCCCATCATTCCTCCTAACAGCCTGCCATATGGATTTCAGACTTGCTTACTCAGGCACACAATTTCCCACAACAAAACTCTGAGTATGCATTTATTTCTCTTCTTTGGTTGAAATCTGGCTGACAGAATTGTGGTGTGTTTCTGCGGCCATTGTCCTAAACTTCCTGTACCTTTGTTAATCGGTAGTGTCTTATGAACAAGGACCAAATCTCATCAACCCCAATGGTCCCAGTACCCATGGGGCTTGGGACAATTAGCTCAGCAAATTAGAGGTGAGTGAAATAATTAATACGGGCTGACTCTACAACAATGACACATTTAAATAGGCTTTTTGGGGTGTGTGATTTGTGTGTGTTCTCGTGCGGCTTTATAATAACAAACTGAGGTCATATTTTTTGTGGGTTTGCTGATAAAGGAAAATAATTTTATTTTCCTCTATCATGCTGCAGAATGAAAGAAGAAATATAAAAGCGCTCTAAATGCAAGCATTGGCTAATTATTAGGGAAATTGCATGGAGCAAGTACAACAAACAAAATCATTTCAAGGGTAATAATGCGTTGGCAGTTTGTATAACTATAGAATTTCATAACAAGAAGGTTTCTTACCAATCTTATGACATAATTTCATAATTTTTCAAAGAGGAGACTGATGTTTTTTACAATCATTGTTATCACATTCTGAACATAGGTATAGTGTAAGGCAAAAGCTGGCACTTCAATAGGGCTTTATAGGTAAGTTAAAAATATTTAAGCATAATTTTTACTGATTGTATATTTGGTAGCTGTTAGATTGGGTTGTTTGCCCCACAAAACATGTTCTTCCCCCAACAATAGATCAAGTGATTATGATGAAGTAAAGCACAGCTATGAGTACACAGAGGATGAATATGTGAGGGAGGGGATAAATGAGTGTTACTTGTTCAGGAGAAGAGAAATGAGGAAAAACAACTCGCAGTAAACTTTTTAAAGCGTGTACGAGTCAGTGACAAAGAGAGATAATGAAGTTCATTATGCTGTTGTTGTTGTTAGGTGTCATTGAGTCAGTACTGACTCATAGCAACTCTATACACAACAGAATGAAACACTGTCCAATCCTGGGCCAACCTCACTACTGTTGCCATGCTTAAGTCCATCGATGCTGCCACTTGACTAATCCATCTCGTTGAGGGTCTTCCTCGTTTTCTCTGATCCTCCACCTCACCAAACACGATATCCTTCCCCAGCAACTTGTCCTGCCTGACAATATGTCCAAAGTATGAGAGATAAAGTTTGGCCATCTTGGCCTCCATGGAGCACTCTGGCTGCACTTTTTCCAACACAGATCTGTTGGTTCTTTTGGCATCCCATGGTATTTTCAATATTCTCCTCCAACACCATAACTCAAAAGCATCAATTCTTCTGTGGTCTTCCTTATTCACTGTCCAGCTTTCACATGTATATGAAAATACCATGGCCTGGGTCATGCACCATTAATCTTTGTAATCCCATGAGATAGATTTTGTTATCAATAAAGAGTAGTCTCAGATAGGTTGATTAATTTGGTCCATAACTAGTTTGTCAAAGAGGCATGATTTGAATCCAGGGCTGATTCTAAAAGCGATGCTGTTTTCACTATAAAAGTGCATCCCCTTGCATTTTCATCGTGTTTTATAATGGTTAAACTTCTGAATGTCTTTTTGGATACAGGATGATAAATAATCACAACTATTCTCCACCACCCATTGTTTAAGAAATGGGCATAAAAGTTAGATAAATCGAGTACAAATAGTCTCTTTATTGTAGATAAAAATGGGAAGAATAAAATGTTTTTATGTGTAGTCATTTTCAGTTTCCCAGTACAGTTTTCTCCATGGGGCAGGAGGAGTGTAGGTATGCAGGTCAGACACCAATCGTATGCCTCTGCCACACTTCTGTCCATTTGTCATACTGTGGTGGCTTGCATATTCCTGATGTTGGAAACTATACCACTGGTGTTTCACACGCCAGCAGGGTGACCCATGGTGGATAGGTTTCAACAGAACTTCCAAACTAGTAAGTGGGTGTGGCTGGTGCGTTTACTAGTCTGGGCTCCACTCCAGGAGCACGCGGGGCTGGGCGCCCTGGAGTACAAGAGGCGGCGGGGAAAGGGCTCAGGAACCTGGGCTGTGGTTGAAGAGGCGTCACGAGAGAAGACTGAGCCTTAGCCAGCCAGGAGAGGATCTTTCTAAGATGGTTTGACTGCTTTGGAGATTTGAAGATCTGATGTCATGATGAAGACTCACGGGGGTCTCCCATTGTGTTTTTCATATATCTGTTTTGCTTTGTGTCAGCTTATGTCACTGACAAGGACCCAAAAATGATGATCCCCTTCACGAATGCCAACTATGAAAGCCACCCAATGCTGTACTTGTCCAAGGCAGAGGTGGCAGAGTGCCGGTGCAGGGCCTCCAGTACGCATGAGCACATTGCAGGCCGACTCACTGAGGCTGCGCACACTGTGCTGTCCAGCCCCTTGGAACACCTCCCTCCCTGGGATCCCAAGGACTACAGTGCCCACTGGAATGAAATCTATGGAAACAACTTGGGTGCCTTGGCAGTGTTGTGTGCTGTATCCTGAGAATTTTGAAGCTCGAGACATGGCCACAGACTACATGGATAGGATGGCAGCTCATCCTGGTTGGTAGATTTTTGTCTTTTTCTTATTACCAAATTAACTGTACTATTTAAAGAAGCGAATATGTACTCAGAGGAAATCACAGAGGGCAAAATTTTACAGATTGCTTTCTCGGGGCATACAAAGGCAAGGAGGTTACTTGTTATTTAAATTGCCAGTGCTTTATGACTGGTCCAGAGATTCATAAGACCTCATTATTTCCATGTTTAAAGTTAGAAGGAAAATGTTTAGATACAGCCTAACCAAGGAAATAATAATTTGCAGCATAGCATAAGAGGTATCATCTTGATTGTTGAGAATTTTTGCCCCCTGGTGAACAAGCATATATCACCATCACCTGGTGTTAAGATTTTTATGATTGGGAGGTCCTGGAAGCTTTGTACCAACAAGAGATGTCAATCAATTAGGAATTATTTGCCTTTTATGACAATGAGAATGTAATGGAAGTGACTTGTTGTTAAGTGTTTTTGGGTTGGTTCCAACTAATAACAATCTTGTATAGGGTTTCCAAGGAACAGTTGGTAGATTTAAACCACTGACTTTGCAGTTCAAACCGACCTGGTGGTCCAATGCTTATCCTACAGTGCCACACCAGGACACCAATTGAAGTAATGAGCAGTTTATAAATAAGACTCTATCCAATAATCAGAAACTTGTCCAAAATTACAAAATTCTGATGACCTAATAGTTTACTTTCAGAAGTCCAAGATTTCCTATCCCTTTATGACTAGCTTACACTTGTTTACAATAATGCTTCCAAAAATGATAAGGGAAAATTGGTTAAACTGCTATGGGTATTTTTGCTTTAAATGTATTGTAATAATTATTAATGGTTTAATTACAGTTAAAAAAATCACAAAATATAAAATATTATTTTAAAGTTAAATTAACTGCTATTTGAAAAAAACAAGTTTAAAAAAAAAAAGAAGAAGTAATAGGCAGATCACTTCTGAGAGATTAGTTACTGGAATTCTGTCCTTTTAAGTAAGAAACATCAATACACCCGCATAGCCTTTAAAACCCAGACTTTGACCCTGGTCCATGTATGCTTACCATATGACACGAAGATCAAAACAGAAATCATTGTGCTGTAGACAGGCAGATGCAAAAGGAGAAACCAAAGTGGATTTAGCCATGATCATTGCGAACCTCTCTCCCAAGCTCACTTGTTGGAACAGAAGTTAGTCTTCTCCAAAATAGTAGATGAGTAAATGGCGGATAAATATCATGAGTACGAGTATTCATTCTAAAATTTTCCATCTGAAAAGTGTAGTGGAATCCCACCCCAGCACACACTTCTTCTGCTCACCCACTCACTCAGGATCTTAAGTAGATGACAGCTCATATCAACCCTGCATAGGGTTTTTTTGGTGTTGTTAAGGGCCATTAAGTTGGTTCTGATTCATAGCAACCTGGTATTGGGTTTCTGAAGGACGAACCACTGGTAGGTTTGAAGCCCTGACCTTGTGTTTGGCACTCCAGTGCTTATCCTTATCAAGGCTGGAAGTCCTTACGATGGTAATGATTCTCCAGTGGAGCACCTGGTGGGCTTCAGCTGCTGACCTTGCAGTTATCAGTTCAGTGTTTATCCTACAGTGCCACCACAGCACAGCACCTTCTTCACACTGCTTATTGTTGTTGTTAGACACCATTGTGTCAATTCCTACTTACAGTGATCCTATTTATAACAATGAAACATTGTCAGGTCCTGCAATGTCTTCACAATTATTACTATGCATGAGCTCTTTGTGACTGCCACTGTATCTAAATATCTCATTGGGCTCTTCCTCTATTTTTCTGACCCTCCAATTTACTAAGTATGATATCTTCTCCAGGGAATGGTCCCTCTGACAGTATGTCCAGAGTACTATAGACAAAGTCTCACCAACCTGGTCTAGGGAGCATTCTGGCTGTGGCTGATGTTCTTATTGTTAGATGGCATCAAATTGGTTCGGATTCATAGAGAACCTATGCACAACAGAATGAAACACTGGCCGCTCCTGTGCTATCCTCACAATTGTTACATGTCCTTGGGTGTCTTCCTCGTTTCACTGACTCTTCACTTTGCCAAGCATGATAGGCTTCTCCAGGGAATGGTCCCTCCTAATAACATGTCCAAAGTATGAGAGACCAAGGCTCCACATCCGGGCTTCTAAGGGGCATTCAGGCTTTACTTCTTCTAAGACAGGTTTATTGTTCTGCTGGCAGTCCATGGTATTTTCAATATTCTTATTTAACACCGTAACTCAAATGCATCAATTCTTCTATGATCTTGTTTATTCATTGTCTATCTTTGACATGCATATGAAGTTATTGAAAATGCCATGATTTAAATCCAGTGCATCTTAGACCTCAAACTGATATCTTTGATCTTGAACATTATAAACAGGTCTTGTGCAGCAGATTTGCCTAATACAATACATTGTTTAACTTTATGACTGCTGCTTCCATGAGCACTGATTGTGAATCCAATTAAAATGAAGTCATTGACAACTTCAATCTGTTCTCTCCTTCTCATGTTGTTATTTATTGATCTAGATGTGACAATTTTTGTTTTCTTTCAACTGAGGAGCAATCCATACTGAAGGCTGTAGTCTTGGATCTTTATCAGTAAGTATTTTAAGTCCTCTTCACATTCAGCATGAAAGGTTATGTTATCTACATATCGCAGGTTGTTAATGAGTCTTCCTTCAATCATGATGCAATGTTCTTCCTATATTATCCAGCTTCTCAGGTTATTTACTAAGCACACAAATTGAATACATATGGTTAAAGGATACAGCCCTGGTTTATGACTTTCCAGATTCCAAACCATTCGGTATCGCTTTGTTCTGTTTTGATGACTGACTCTTGTTCTATGTGTTTTTGTTGTTGTTAAGTGCCATCAAGTCGACTCTGACTCATAGTGACCCTCTATATAGGGTATCCAAGGAGAAGCTGTTGGATTTGAACTGACAACCTTATAGTATGCCGATTCTGCAGTGCCATACCAGGAGTCTCTTGGCCTGCATACAGATTCCTATTTAGCACAATGAAGTGTTTTACAATGCCCATTCTTCACAATGTTTTCCACAATTTTTTAAGATCCACACAGTCCAAAGCCTTTACATAGTCAATAGTTAATTGTTTTCTACCCTTTTGGTTTTCTAATTCCAGGTCTTTGCACATTTCATTATTATAATATTTGACTTTATGTTCTCAAGCTTCTCTTTGAAATTTTCTGTTCAGCTCTTTTACCTCTTCATGTCTTCCACTTGCTTTAGATTCTGTACCCTCAAGAGCAAGTTGTAGAGTCATTTCTGACAACCATTTTTCTTTTTTTTTTTTTTTCTGTTTAATGACCTTTCAGTTTCATCCTATAGATGTTCGTGATATTAACTCACAGTTCTTCTGGTATTGGTTCTTTTTGGCTCTAATGAACTTGATCTTTTCCACAGTCTGCCCTTAACCTTGTTTTGATTGATGATTGAGCTCTTCCATTGTCTCTTCCCACATATGTAGTCAATCCAGTTCTTTTATAATCCATATGATGAAGTCCAGGTGGATAGTTTCCTTTCATATTGTTTAAAAAAGATATTGTTGATGAATAAGTTATTGGTCTTGCAAAATTCTTTCATGAGGTCTCCAAAATAATTTTTATCTCCAAGGGCATATTTTCCAACACTGATCTTTCCTCTTTGTTTCCAACTTTTGCATTTCAATCACCTGTCATTATCAATGCATCTTAATTGCATATTGGATCAATTTCAGACTGAAGAATTTGGTAGAATTCTTCAACTTCATCATCACTGGTTTTAATGGCTAGTGTGTAAATTTGATAATAGCAATATTAAATGGTCTTCCTTATAGATGCGTGGATATTACCCTATGACAAACAGCATTATACTTCAAGATAGGTCTTGAAATATTCTTTTTAACTATGAATATAATGTCATTCCTCTTCAATTTTTCATTTCCAGCACAGTAAACTATATCATTGTCTGATTAAAAATGGCTAATACCAGTCCATTTCAGCTCACTAATGCCTAGGAAGAAATGAGGAGGTAAAAGAGCTGAATAGAAAATTCCAAAGGTCAGCTCAAGAAGACAAAGTCAAATATTATAACAAAATGTGCAAAACCCTGGAGTTAGAAAACCAAAAGAGAAGAACATGTTCAGCATTTCTCAAGCTGAGGGGACTGAGGAAAAAATTCAATCCTTGATTTAAAATACTGAAGTATTCTATGGGCAAAATACTGAATGATGCAGAATGCACCAAAAGAAGATGGAAGGAATACACAGACTCACTATACCAAAAGGAAATGGTTGATGTTCAACCATGACAAAAAAGAAATGGTCAATGTTCAATTATTTAGAGAGAAATCATATAATCAAGAGTTGATGATACTGAAGGAAGATGTCCAAGGTGCATTGAAGTCATTGGCAAAGAAGAAGGCACTAGAAATGGATGAAATATAAATTGAAACATTTCAACAAACTACTGCAGCACTGGATGCACTCACCCATATATGCCAAGAAATTTAGCAGATAACTACTTGGCCAGTTGACTAGAAGAGATCCATCTCAGTGCCAATTCCAAAAGAGTTAACCCAACGTAATGCAGAAATCATCAGACAGTACCATTAACATCACATGCAAGTAAGATTTTGCTAAAGATAATTAACAAAAATGGCTGCAGCCACACATTACATGGAATGAATAGTATCATCACTAATATCAGATGGATCTTGCCAGAAGGCAGAGTTCTTGTTGCTGTTATTTGGTGTCATCAAGTCGGTACCGACTCATAGTGACCCTATATACAGCAGAATGAAACACTGCATGATCCTGGGCCAACCTCACTATTGTTGCCACGCTTGAGTCCATCGATGCTGCCACTTGGCCAATCCATCTCATTAGGGGTCTTCCTCTT
>NW_006408607.1:1006859-1020436 GCF_000296735.1 Chrysochloris asiatica | reverse complement strand
TGGTGGACAGGTTTCAGATGAGCTTCTAGATGAAGACAGACTAGGAAGACGAAGTGACTATTTCCAAATATTTAGTCACTGAAAGCCTTATGAAGGCAGAGAATACCAGAAAAATGTTTACCTGTGCTTTATTGACTACATAAAGGATTTCAATTGTGTGGATCATGACAAACTATGGTCACATTGCAAAGAATGAATAGTCTAGAACATTTAATTGTGCTCATAAGAAACCTGTACGTAGACCAAAAGGCATATGTTCAAACAGAACAAGGGAACACTGAATGATTTAAATTAGGAAAAATTTGCTCCATGGTTCTATTCTTTCACCATTTGTATCCAATCAGTATGCTGAGCAAATAATCCAAAAAACTGGATTATTTGAACAAAAACGTGACATCAGGATTGGAGGGAGACACATTAATGACCTGTGACATGCAGATAATACAACCGTGCTTACTGAAAGTGAAGAGAACTTAAAATACTTACTGATGAAGATAAAAAACCACAGCCTTTGGTATGGGTTGCACCTCAATGTAAAGGGAAAAAAAAAAAAAATCCTCACCAGTGGACCAATAAATGGTGGCAGCTGTGTGCCGTGGAGTCAGTTCCAACTCATAGCGACCCTGTACAGAGTTTCTGAGGCTGTAAATCTTTACAGGAGCAGAAAGCCTCATCTTTCTCCCGCGGAACAGTTGGTAATTTCTAACTGCTGACCTTATGGTTTGCAGACTGATTCGTAACCACTACACTACCAGAGCTCCTTAGACCAATAAATAGTACCCATATAAATGGAGAATAGATTGAAATTGTCAAAGACTTCATTTTACTCTGATCGACCATCAACACTCATGCAAGCAGCAATCAAGAAATCAAACAACTTGTATTAGGAAAATCTGCTGCACAAGACCTTTTTAAAAGGAGCTCTGGAAGCATAGTGGTTATAAGTTGTGCTGAGAATCTCAAGGTCAGCAGTTTGAAACTACCAATGGTTCTACAGGAGATAGATGAAGTTTTCTGCTCCCATAAAGTTTTACAGCTTTGGAAACCCAAGGCATGGTCATTATGTCGGAATCAACTCCATGGCACACCATCACCATCAGAACTGTTTAAAGTGTTGAAGCGCAACATACTACGTTTGAGAACTAATGTGTACTTGATCCAATCCATGATATTTTCAAAAACTTCATCAGCATATGAAAGTTGAACAGTAAATATAGATGACCATAGAAGAATTGATGCATTTCTGTTATGGCATTGCAAGAGAATATTGAAAGTACCATGGACTGCCAAAATAACAAACTGATCTGTGTTGGAAGAAGTACAGCCAGAATGCTCCTAGGAAGCCAGGATGGCCAGACTTTGTGTTTCATACTTCAGACATATCATCAGGAGGGGCCAATCACTGGAGAAGGAGATCGTATTTGGTAAAATGGAGGGCCAGACAAAAAGAGGAAGACCCCCAACAAAATTGATTGGCACAGTGGCAGCGGCAATGGTTGTGAGGTTGGCACACGACCAGGTAGTGATTTGTTCTGTTGTGCATATGTTCTCTAGGAGTTGGTATTCACTTGATTGATGCCAACTAACAATAACAAGGGCTAGGCTATCAATCTGTATGCATTCCATTTCATTTTTAACAGCTTCCAATTTTCTTAGATTCAGACTTCATGCACTTCAGCTTCTGATTATTAATAGATGTTTAAAGCTGTTTCTCCTCATTTTGAATTGTGCCCTATCAACAAATGAAGGTCCCAAAAGCTTTACTCCATTCGCATTATCATGGTCAACTCTACTTTGAGAAGACAGCTCTTTCCCAGTCATATTTTGAGTGCTTTGCAACCTGAGGCACTCACTGTACAGTACTATATCTGACAATGTTCTACTGCTATTCATAATGTTTTCATATTCTGGCACTATTTCTGACAACATTCTACTGCTATTCATAAGGTTTTCAATGGCTAAAGTCTCAGAAATATTCTGTCGCTCCTTCTTCCTACTATGTTTGTATAAATTTGCTCTTGGGATGTGGAAAATTATGGATTAAATTGTTCTTTCTAGGAACAATGAATGCAAGTAGACCCTCAGTGAGCTGGATCGGCACAATAGCCACAAATGGACTTCAACATGTCAGTGATTATGAGGATGACCCAGCAGCATTTTGCTCTTTTATACATGCAGTCACCATGAGTCAAAGAGGACTCGTTGAGAGCTATTATCTCTCTATCTGCCTGCTCATATGTATCTATCTGACTGTCTGTCTATTTATCCATGCATCCATCTTTCTATACATGTATATGTTGCTGTCAGGTGTTATCTAGCTGGTTATGACTCATAGTAACCCTATGTATAATAGAACAAAACATTGTTCAATCTTGAAACATCCTCACAACAGTAAGTGTGTTTGAACCCATTATTGTAGCCACTATGTAATTCATTTTGATGAGGATCTTCTTTTCTTTTCTTTTCTTTTGCTGACTGTCTACCAAGCATGATGTCCTTCCCAAGGATTCTCTTCATAGTATGTTCAAAGCACATGAGAGAAAGATTCACTATCCTCGCTGCTAAGGAGTATTCTGGATGAACTCTTCAAAGACAGATTTGTTCATTCTTCTGGCAATCCATGATGTTATTGTTGTTGTTAAGTGCTGTTGAGTCAGTTCCAACTCACAGAGACCTTGCATAGGGTTTCTGAGGAGTAGCTGGTGGGTTTGAACCATTGATCTTGTGGTTTGAAGTCCACTGCTGATCCTACAGTGCCCTGTCGGAAGGTAGTCCATGGTAGTTCACCAAAAACAGAAACAGAGAAAAGCAGATGGAGAAACAGAATTGACATTCAATCTATTTTTCTTTATACCTGACAGAAACAATGAAAAGCTTCAATTCTAAACTATTACACTTTTTGTGTGGTCCCATGAAACTTACCTTCCCTTTGCATTTTCAAATCCTGCTCTTAAATTCTAGATGAAAAACAAGATAAAAACAACAACAATAATGATATTGCACACACACTAATGGGTAAAATCAACACAATACAGCTCTGCTCATTTTGTGGTGAGCTTTAATTGGGGTAGGAAGAACTCTTTTCATTATAACTTAATCTCCATCTTAACTAAGACTTTAGGTCAAAGTCATCTTTTAAAGTCCATATATTCATTCCCAGGTTTACTAAACTCTGAAGAGTGCACATGAGTATAACCAACACAAAACAAAACAAAACAAACAAACAAACAAAAAAAAAAAACAAGAAGAAAATTATGTAATTTTAAAACTTTGCTTTATTCTTTTCCGTGTTCATTAATGTCACAAAGAAGAGTCAGCTCCTTCCAAAGAAAGTATGATATATCAAAGGAAGAGTCAATGTTTCCTACTCAAATTGTATATGTTAACAAAAAGGATACATCTTGCATCTTCATCTACACAGAAAGTGAATGGGCATCAAGATCCTCTTCAAACTCAGTGCCATCATGTCGATTATGATTCATAGTGACCCTATCTTTTTTGTGTATGTGAAGTACCATCGAGTCATTTCCAACCCATAGCATCCCTGTAAAGTGTTTCCAAGGAGCGACTGGTGAACTTGAACCACCAACCTTGCAGTTCAAACTGACCTTGCAGTTCAGTGCATTAACCAACAGCACCACAAAGTAAAGCTGCCCTTTGAGTTTCTGAGACTGTAAATCTTTACTGGAGAACACAGCCTCATCATTCTCTAGTAGGGAGATTGGTGGGTTTGAACTGTTGACCTTGCAGTTAACAGTCCAATGTATAACCCACTATGCCTTAGTGACCTATTAGGTATATATCATGATTCCTAATCCATTACTTTCCCCACCTTACCTGAATACTACATCACCACATGCCTGACCTAAATCATGGCATTTTCAATTTCCTTATATGAATGTAAAAGCTGGACAATGACTAAAGCAGATCTAAGATGAATTGATGCCTTTGAATTAAAGTATTGGTTATGAATTAAAATGTTGGTTATAATAATATTGAATGTACCATGAAGAACAAAAAAAGTGTGTTGGAAGAATTACAGCTAGGATGCTTCTTAAAGCAAGGATGGCAAGACTTTATCTCTGGTACTTCAGAAACGTCGTCAGCAGAGATCAGTCCCAAGAGAAGGACATCAAGCTTGGTAAATTAGGGAATCAGTGAAAAAGAGGAATTCCTTCAATGAGACCTGTTGATACAGTCACTGTAACAATGTGTTCAAATATAGTAACAATTGTAACAAAAGACCATGCAGTGCAAATTGACTGCATCTAACAACAACATGAAGATAGTTGATTGATACGTGAATGTTTATATATTTTATATAATCCACCTGTCTTTGCTGTATATTCAGCACACACTGACTCTATCTCAAAAAGGAAAGGACTCACACACTGGTATTTTGGGTTATATAGAAATGAACAAGAGATTTCTGTTCTCAAGGGTTTTGTTACTTTGTAGTAGGGAGAATCATCAAATTATCACCCACTGGGTCCTTTTTTGGTTCTGAAATAAATCTGCACAAGTTAGTAATTTTTATGAACCAAGGCAACTCAAAATAGGTTACTTAAGAAAGTTGCCTATGAGTAAGGGAAACCATTCAACTGGAGGAATGAATTGTTTACAGGAAGAAAGCAACATTTGAAATAGTGCAAAGATGGGTTGAAATTTACACACTTTGATTCCTGTCAATATTTTTCTAAAATTCAACTCAACTACTCAGACATCCTGATATCTAGCTTTTAGGGGCCAACAGGCTCAATCATGACATTTCAAAGTTGCTCCATCATTTTCAATTTGTACGTAACTTCCAGTTAAACTCTTTCTTCAGTTTGTAACACTTTTAGGGTGTTTTGTTTTATGATTTGTTGTTCTCTCTTGTTTTCAGGTACTCTGCCTACCTTTTTTCTTTCTTTCTCTCCTACATGTTATGTAAAAATTCATGGGTGGTGGGGGAGGGGTGGGGGGGGGAAGTCAATTGCCTGCCTCAGGATATGACTGTGGGGAACAGGTATCAGGACTGATTTCACCTTTAGAGTTCACGGGTTACACTGTCCCACCAGGTCACAAGTCAGACTGCACAGAAAGCACGGGCATGTAGCTGGATGCTGCTCAATCGAACACGTACCACTTGAGTGAGTGAATCCTTCTGTAACTTACACTTACAGACTACTTGTCTAAATTCTGCCCACCCAACCAGACTTCTCAGCCTTTCTATACAACCTGAAGGGTTCTGAGGTTTCTAACTGTTGTCTCCAGACACCAATGAGATTTGGGAGACCCTGTGAAGCACAGAACACTTAATTGTATGCATCAGGAATCTGTACCTGTACCAAGAAGCAGTTGTTCGAACACAGCATGGGAACACTGAATGTTTTAAAATTAAGAAAGGTGTGCGATAAGGTTGTATTCTTTCACCATACTTATTCAACCGGTATGCTAAGCAAATAATACGAGAAGCTGGGTTCTGTGTAGAAAAATGTGGTGTCATTATTGGAGGAAGACTCTTTTACAACCTTGCTTGCTGAAAGTGAAGAGGACTTAAAACATTTACTGATGAAGATCAAAGAGCACAGCCTTCGGTATGGATTACATCTCAATGTCAAGAAAACAAAAATCCTCATCAGTGGATCAATAAACAACATTCTTATCAATGGAGAAAAGATTGAAGTTGTCAAGGACTTCATTCTTCCTTGATCAACTATCAACGCTCATGGAAGCAGCAGTCAAGAGATCAGACAACATATTGCATTAGGCAGATCTGCTGCACAGGAACTTTTTAAAGTGTTGAAGAACAAAAATGTCAGTTTGAGGACTAAGGTGCGCCTGACCCAAGCCATGGTTTTTTCAATAACCTCATATGGATGCGAAAGCTGGACAGTGAATAAGGAAGATCGTAGAAGAATTGATGCCTTTGAATTGTGGTGTTGGAGGAGAATACTAAAAGTGCCATGGGCTGCCAAAAGAACCAATAGATCTGTTTTGTAAGAAGTGCAGCCAGAGTGCTCCTTGGAGGCCAAGATGGCCAAACTTGGTCTCTCATTCTTCAGACATTTTGTCAGGAGGGACCAGTCGCTGGAGAAGGATATCATGTTTGGTAAGGTGGATGGTCAGAGAAAAAGAGGAAGACCCCCAATGAAATGGATTGGCGAAGTGGCAGCATCAGTGGACTCAAGCATTGCAACTTATTGAGGTTGGCCCAGGATCATGCAGTGTTTCATTCTGCTGTGTATAAGGTTGCTATGAGTCAGTACCAACTCGATGGCACCTAATGTAACATAACATGAAGCTCAGACAGCAATGAGATTTGGGAGACCCAATGAAGCTGGCTTCCGTTCTACCCCATCCATATTTACCTCAGCCACAACTGTCCCCAAGGGAAAAACTGGCAAACACATTCTAAACCCCTATCTGCACTTCTCTTTCTCTGTCCCTCTCTGCCTGCTACCTCTCCCTTCTCTTCCTCTCACCAACTCCCTTCTAGCATGCAAAAGTCCTTTGTTTTATTCTCTGGGTGACAAAAACTCCCTTGATGATATATAGTCTATAGTCTGTAAGCTACAGCTTCTAGTCAACATGAGCAAGTTCAATATACTTTGACAGACAGACCTGTCTCTTTTGCAGGTAAAACTCATCTTTGGAAACAAGAAAACAACATTTCCCTTCAATACAGCCAGGCTCTGGGAAACATCAACCCTCTTTGGTGGTAGAAAGGGCCAAGATGACCTACAGAGTTTCCAAAGTTGTGTGACAGTTTGGAGCTGTGCGGGATGTTTAGAATTGAGGGGGGGTAGAGGGGGCTTGTGTGGATGCTTCTGCACTAATAAACTCAGCTGAGACAGATTTAGTCAGATAAATTTTCTTTCTAGTTAAACCTTACCCCCATTTGCTTTTTGAACATTGATCTTTGAAAATAAAAATAAATCAATAAATAAATATCCTCTGTTGTGCTTCTTAGATATTATTTGAGGCCACTACTTTAAAATGCTAAAGGAAGAAAATTCCAAGGGGCTAGAAACCACTAGCATTTGAGGTCCAAGGCATTAAATTGTTTCCCACATTGTGGTCAAGTCTATTCAAACTCATAGCAACACCATGTGCTACAAAGTATAATTGAGTTCCATAGGATTTTCTTGGCTATCATCTTTATCGGAAGCAGATCATCATACATTTGTTTTCCCCCTGGTGTTATTGAATGCGTTCAAGCTAACAATCTTTTGGTTAGAAACTTGACTCCAACTGTTCGCTCTACTTTTTCCTGAGAACAAAGATGTGATGTTAAGTCTGCCTCAATCTGGTCCTCTCTCTTCCTCTCTCTCACTGAGGTAAATGGGAATGTAGCACAATATTTGCTGTTTCAACATTGTTCACATGTACAATTCATTAGCATTGTGTTCATCATGTTATATCACCATAATATGATCCCCAATTTCCCCATGGCCTCAAACAGAAACTCAGTGTTTCCTTCAACAATGAGTCTACCTTTCCCCCTCCCTCACCATCTACCCTGGTAATCATCAATAAACATTGGACTCTGTGTTCATGTCTAGTCTAGATAATTCACATAAGCGGGATCATTTCATGGTTGTCATTTTTTCACTGACTTACTTCACACAGCATTATGAACTTTAAAAGTATCATGCTGTATGAAATAATTCAGCTCCTGTCCCTCCGAACCATCTGTGCACAAAGTTAATGGGAGGACTATGTGAAGGGACTACTTACTTTTTCCTTGTGACTTGTCTAGAGGCTTCAAAGCAGTCTACTCCCCTCCTGTTTTCCAGCCACCACATGGTTTCAAGTTGGCCCTGAACTGGTCATTTAAATTTTTTTTCAAGTCAGATTATTAAAGGGTTTATTCTAGATCTCCCCCAAAAAAATCTAAAAAATAATACTAGTAGCAATGAGAATATATGGGGTGAGAAGACAGAGAGCAAGTACTAGAGTTTGACTTAAATTTTACCTTAACCCAGTGAGGGACTTTAATTATAGAGTTTATTCAACAAAGAGGAACTATTAAAATGTTTAGGTTCATGAGTAGCGTAACTGAACTCAGTCTAAGAAAATACGTTATGATCTGAAACAGCCCTCTACAGGAACTCAGAATAAATGTGATTTCGAGGAGGGATGGGGGGGGGGGGTGAAATCATAATTTACAATCACAATATATGGACAGAGGCATTTCATCCCAAAAAATTCCCTCTTTTCCAAAACCAAAGTTGATAACTTTTTCCCAAAAGCACAGAGAAATACTGCTAGTAAAAATATTTATATCATTTGGCCACAGGTATCATTTTGACAAGTACAAAAACACATCAAGGCAATTTTTAAAAAAAGATTATTAAATATAGGACACTTGTCAATACCCCTAGCTGATCACACCAAAACGCATTCAAATTATGCTCCGATGAGTTACAATGTGCCAGCCTGGCGTGACTTCCCAGTAGCAGCAGATGAGATGTGCTTTAAAAATAGGTTTTCTTTAATTGGATTTGAAATCAATTAAAAATCCATTAGAAACATAATTGTCGTGATACAAATCATAATATGGTATCTTTTAAAATAAACTAAAAGATGGGGGGGTGCTTACATAATTTGTGCTCTGAAGTGCACAGAATGTACCATGCTTCTCAGCCCTATCTGTCCAGATGTTGTGCAGGTGCTTCAATTAGGAAAAAGTTCTACAAAGAAGGAACAATTAGAAGAGCATGTGAGCTATAGGAGCCACTACCAATAAGGCATATAGATCCCCACAGAGTCTCTTCTGAGAGATTGAAAATGAAACAACAGTCATTGAAAACTCAATGCAGTAAAGTTCTACTCTGACATCAATGAGGGAGCCAAGAGTCAGTGTGGACTGGACAGCACATTATGTTTAATTAGCCACTGTTGTTGTTGTTGTTAAGTGCCATTAGGTTGATTCTGACCCATAGCGACCCTGTATAGGGTTTCCAAGGAGCAGTTGGTGAGCTTGAACCACCGACTTTGCAGTTCAAATGACTTTGCAATCTGACCCATTAGTCCACAGCACCACATCAGGACTCTTAGACAGTAAGAGTATACTTAATAGTCCCTCACTACTTTTTATCCATTGTACAAGGCATGACTCAAATATTATCCTTTTAGCAAAGGCAAGCATAGTTCCCTTAGCTCCAGTTACTAGTTGGATCCTCAAAACAATTAGAACACAGGCCTTTCGTCTTTGACATCCTTGGGTGTTACGAACAATTAAGTGCTTGGATACTAATCGGAGGGTTGGCAATTCTAACCCACCTAGAGGTTCCTGGAAAGGAAGAGCTGGCATTGTGCTTCCAAAGGTCACAGGCATGAAAACCCTATGAGCATAATTCTACTCTGAAACACCTAGGGTCACCACGAGTCAGAACCAACTCAACAGCAATTTAACCACTTCAAAATCTCTATAGGCAAAGGCCTTGTTCTCAACATATGGATAAGCAACATCAACTTCACCTGGCAGCTTGTTAGAAATGCAGAATATCAGGCTCCAATGCAGACCTACTGAATCAGAACCTGCATTGTGACCAGATGCTCTGATGGTTTGTATATGAAGATGGATAAGCAGTACATTTTGTTTTGTTCTTAGCAGATTGCTTGACAAAGAACCAACTCTTAATACCTATTTTAAAATAAATAAATGATTTTTAAATTTTGGTATAGTAACAAGATAATATAAACAATTGGGTAAGTTTTTCTGTAATGGACACTTCTTCTGAATGGTAAAAATTAAATGAAACAATTACATTTAAAGTAGTTAGAGTGGCTATCATATAGTTGGTTGATTAAATGTTCATTAAAATCATCATTATCTTGATTGTTATGTCAACTGATTTCCTGCCCCATCTCCATATTTTGGTCAAATGATTCCAGTATAACTTTGCTTTCATTGCAAAACACAGGAAAATGAAACAATATTATAGAGCTATTATTTTAAAAAGAGTAGAAAATGCAATAGAAAAACTGATTTTTGCTCTTAAAATGCAATGACAATGAGCCTTAACGTAAGGCCTACAATTGTTTATGGTCACAGTATAGAACTGATCTTAAGTAGCCACTGGGTATTTGAGAAAATTCAGAGCTTACTGAAGACATGATTTATTCAATACATTGATAACAAAAATAAAATTGTTTTGCTTTCTTTTATTTTTGTTGTTTTTGTATTTTCTTTCAGTCAAAGTGAATCTTAATTTTGAGCCATTTTCTCATCCATCTTGCTTTAAAATATACATATCTTTAAAAACACATGTTATAGAACTATGTTGCTATTGTTACTAAGTGTTGTTGAGTCAGTTCTGAGTCTTAGCGACCCTGGATAGGGTTTCCAAAGAGTGGCTGGTGGGTTTGAACCACAAACCTTGTGGTTAGCAGTGCACTGGTTATACCCTACAATGCCACACCATGAGACCCTGTATAGGATTTCTAAGAGTGGCTGGTAGGTTTGAAATGCTGACCTTATGACTACCCACCCAGTGTTTCTACTCCCCAAAAGCACTTCTAGTGTTTGAACTGATACTTAAAGTATATAAAATTGAGGTGCATACTTTCATTGTCTTTTTATCAAATTGGAGAGTAGGGTACATGATAAGATTCCCTACTCTTGACTCTTTTAACCTTGCCTCTTGAACCCTTTGTGAATACAGGAGCTGATACTGCAGGTTTTCTATGTATAATGATTAATGAATTCTACACTAAGCAATGTTCTTGACTGCAAGAACAAAATTCACTTTAGAAAGCCTAAATGACAGCTTGCCTAAAATAATTAACACCCATACTGATGGAACTGAACTGCTCTTACTCTACTGTACACAGGCACATTTTGAGCAATTTAATTACTAATATTTCTAATATTAGTTATATAATTTTCAAGAATTATAATAAAAAATAAGGAAGCTTTGATAAACAGTGGTGTAGATGAAAATTTCAAGCAAAGGATCTCAAAGGAGGTGGTAGTCATTGTGTGTTTAGGAGTCAGTTCCAACTCAAAGAACCCTATATAGAGTTTCTGAGGTTGTACATCTTTACAGGCGCATTAAGCCTCCTCTCTCTGCCGCAAAGCACCTGGTAGATTCAAACTGCTGACTCTGTAATCAGAAGCATAGTTTATAATCCACTACAATACCATGGCCTCTTATGAAAGGAAGTAAAAGCATTTAAAGCTAGGTATTGTTGTTGCTGTTAAGTGTCATTGTGTCAGTTCCCACTCATAATGACTCTGTATAGTTTCCAAGGAGCACGTGGTAAGTTTGAACCACTGACCTTGCAATTGAAACCGTCCTTGCAGTCCAGTGCATTAATCCGCGGTGCCACACCAAGACTCCAATTATTGCATACACCAAGGCATAAATATTCATTTGGGTTGGTTGAGCTATGAACATAAGCTGAGGATGGTCCAGGTTTTGGAAGGAAGCCACATTCCATTAAAGTATTATGTAACTGTGGTTTCTGAATGTCAGAGGTTTAGCATTTCCTTGAAACTCCTTGGCCCTTACTGTCAACTTTAACTATTATCTAGTTCATGAAAGGGATTAAAATTCTTCAAATTTAAGAACTCCAACATCTGGTTCATGTGACATGAGAAAATAAAACAGGGAGACACATGTGATGTTGTCTCTTTCTTACCCCATGAATCCCACAGTAGAGTTCATAAAAGTACGTTTCAAGTGGCAGTTATCAACCAACGCAAACTCAGCCTCATGCTTGTCAGATTATGTCTTTATAAAGCAACAGCTTTGCTGATAAAAGACTTGGATGACATCTTCAGAAATCTCGTTCTCCCATTTCCCTGCTTTGTAATCCCTAAATACTTATCAAATGAATTCTAAATAATTTCTCTTCTGCCATGTAGAATGCTAACTACTTTTAAAAAATAATAAATGTACTGCTTACAAAAAGACGGAAGTAACCAAACTTCTGTTCTGAGGGAATAGAAGCAGAGGGAAATGCATAGACTCTTCTCTTCATTATACATTTAATAATAAGCATTGCAAACTCTCATTAACAATTCATAAAAATTTTGATCAATTTTTTAAAGACTTTTTTGTGATATTGGCATTCTTGCTGTGATGAGATAATAATGCTGATAAGTCTATTCTTCATTTTCTTATGTTTAATGGCTACAAAATTGGATGCATTGCATATTTTGGAGAATCAACCAAATGGGAAAAAAACCACAAAAACAATAGCCTAAAGCCGTGCTGTCCAACATGGTGGCATGAGCCCTGGTAGCATCATGGACTAAAAGCTGGGCTGCTTTTAAATCAAGGTCAACAGTTTAAATCAACCAGTCCCTCCAAGGGAGAAAGACAAGGTTTTTGTCTCCTGTAAAGATTTACAACCTTGGAAACCATATATAGGGTCACTATGAGTCAGAACTGACTCCACGGACTTTGAAGATTTGAAATGTGATTGTCCAAATTGAGCTCTCTGGTAATAAGTGGCAATTGACTTGACAGTAACACTTTGATTTTTCATTTTGTTAATTGCAAAATACATGCCAGATTGCAAAGACAAGGGGTAACTGAATATAAAATCTGTCTTTTTATAAATGCACTATACTGGGATACCATTGCTGACACCATATGGATCTTGGCTGAAAGTGGAGAATACCATAATGATGGTTACCTTTGATTTATTGACTACGCAAAGGCTTTCTACTGTGTGGCTCATGACAAGCTATGGAAAACACTGTGAGGAATGACTATTCTGGAATACTTATTTGTGCTTATGAGGAAGCTGTACATAGACCAAGAGGCAGTTGTTCATACAAAACTTGGGGAACACCAAATGTTTTAAAATTGGGAAAGGTGTGCACCAGGGTTGTATTCTTTCACTATACTTATTCAATCTGTAGGCTGAGCAAATAATCTGAGAAGCTGTATTATAGAAGAAAAATGTAGCATCAAGATTGAAGGAAGACTGATTAAGAACTTGTGAGATATAGATCATACAACATTGCTTGATGAAAGTGAATAGGACCTAAAATATTTACTTATGAAGATCAAAGACCCCAGCCTTCAGTATGGGTTGCATATCAATGTAAAGAAAACAAAAGTCCTCATAACTTCACCAAAAAATTATACCATGATGAGTGGAGAAAAGATTGAAGTTGTCAAAGATTTCATTTTGTTTGAATATCAACTATCAACACCCATGGAAGCAGTAATCAAGAAATCAGAGGACATAAAGCATTAGGCAAATCTGCTGCACAAGACCTGTTTAAAGTATTCAAAAGCAAAAAAGTCAGATTGAAGACAAAAGTGCACCTGACCCACCAAGCATTGCTAATTTCACATACCTCATACAATGAAATGTGCTCATTCTAAAGAGAGGTGACCCAATGGAATGCGGAAATCATAGGACAATCTCTTTCATATCCCATTTGAGTAAAGTTTTACTAAAGGTAATACAGAAATGGCTGCAAGCATACATTGATAGAGATCTTCCAGAGGTTCAAGCTAGATTCAGAAGAGGCCATGGATTGAAGAATATCATTGCTGATGTCCAGTGGATCTTGGCTGAAAGCAGAGAATATCAGAAAGATGTTTACCTGTGCTTTATTGACT
>NW_006408607.1:1004791-1005979 GCF_000296735.1 Chrysochloris asiatica | reverse complement strand
ACTCAAGCGTGGCAACAGTAGTGAGGTTGGCCCAGGATCGGGCAGTGTTTCATTCTGCTGTGCATAAGGTCGCTATGGGTCAGCACTGACTAGATGGCACCTAACAACAACATCAGCAACATACAATGAATAATAAAAACCATAGAAGAATTGATGCATTTGAGTTATTGTTGTTGGAGAAGAATATCCAAGGTACCATGGAATACCAGAAGTACAACGAAATCTGTGTTCAAAGAAGTATAACCAGAATGCTCCTAAGAAGCCAAGCTGGCCAGACTTCATCTCTCATACTTTCAATATATTATCAGGGTGTCCCTGGAGAACATCATGCTTAATAAAGTCGAGGGACAGCAAGAGAAGGAGACGCCCAACACAGTGGATTGGCACAGTGGTAGCAACAATGGGCTCAAGCGTAGCAGCAATTGTGAAAATGGCACAGGACTGGGTGATGTTTCCTTTTGTTATGCATAGGGTCACTATGAGTTGGAACTGATTTGGTGGCACTTTCCCACATACTACTATCCATAAGGTCAGTTGTTCAAACCCACCAGCCACTCATTGGAAACCCTAAACATCACTACTATGAGTCAGAATTGACTCAACAGCCTTTGACAACAACACAACAACATATGCTTGCATGGTAACATTTTGTATATCTTGGTTTAAATAAAATACATTATGATATATTAAATTATGAGGTGTTTTGTTTCATTGATTTTTTAATGCAACTACTAAAAAAATTCAAATTACATGCATGGATCATATTTTTGTTTTATATTATTTTACCAGTCCAGACAGCGCTGGTCTGCAGAGAATATACTCTACAGTTTACAAAATACTTTTCAGTTTGCCCTTTTTTTGGAGTTCCTGGATGGTACAAATGGTCAGTACACTTGGTTACTAATCAAAAGATTGGAAGTTCAGATCCACCCAGAGGCACTTTGGAAGAAAGACCTGTAGAACTATTTCTGAGAAAATCAGCCATTGGGAACCCTGTGGAGCATAGTATTTGCTTGATACACATGGAGGCCCCATGTGTTGGGGAAACTCAACAACAAGTTTTGATGGCCAGATAGTTGTCTTCCAAATTTCTTGCCAGAGATGAGTGAGTGCCTCTTGTGCTGCCTCACTTTCTTGAAAGATTTCAATTTTTATTCCATCAATTCCTGGTGCCTTGTTCTTTGCCAC
>NW_006408607.1:1002087-1004155 GCF_000296735.1 Chrysochloris asiatica | reverse complement strand
CTTGTCTTCACTGATGATATGGAGCTTTTCCATCTTCTCTTTCCAAAACAAGGTGGTAATTGTTGTTAAATGCCATTGAGTAAATTCTCCCTCCTAGTAATGCTGTGCAGGGTTCTGAAGCTGTCAATTTTTGTCAGGGCAGAAAGCTTCATCTTTCTCCAGTGGAACTCCTGGTGGGCTTGAGCCACCAACCTTGTGGCTCACAGTCCAGTGCTTACCCTACAGCACCACTGTGCTCCCAATAAATGAATAACTTCTAAAATATGAAAGGGTCAAAGGTAATAATTGGTAACATTGAAAGAGAATCAGGCATCATACTGAATATACACATCTCCTCAGTTCTGTGCTCATGACCCATTTATCCTCACAACCACTGTTTCTCACTCCTAAAGTGGAATTAATAATCCATTCTGACCAAGTTATGGTGATGACAATTAGAGATGATACCTTTGTCTGCAGGGCTTAACAATCAGAGACCATTACTAGTACATTTTCTATAAACACTCATTATATCCCTTTTGTTTCTATCAACTGTGTTTTTCATGTGCCAGAAATTGTTTTCATGAATTGTAGGTGCATTTGACTACTGACATCTCAAAACAACCATAATAACAACAACAGCAAGAACTAAAGCTTATAGAAACTTGACCTGGCTCTGAGCAAAGTGCCTTATCCAAGTCATCTACATCACATTGAGGTACACAATCTGGAAAGAAATTGAGGCACCAAATATTATTATTTCATGATGAGGACATTGAGGCTTAAAGAAACCACACATTCTTCCTGAAATAACCCTGTCAGAAATATCATAAGACAGAGTTGAGAATCAAACTCATCAATTCCAAAGGGCATGCTTTGTGTGACCACATTAGAGTCTGTCTGGACCTCCTTCCTTTTCTACTTTCCTTCTTCCCATTGTCTTCCTTTTTCTGTTTTTCTACCTTGTTCCCATTCTTCCCTTCTTTATGCTTTCTTTTATTGTCCCTTCTCTCTAGCCATTTTAAGAAACTAGCTTATATATGCTAATATGATGTGTGTTGCCAGTAATATCTACTTCAATTCATTAAAGCACTGTGTTGCTTTAAAAAAAAAAATATATATATATATAAAACTGTGTTGGTCTTTGTTTTGTTTTGTTTTGAAGCATGTCTCAACCATAATAGTCTCTCCCTGTGATGTGTTTATACTTTAAGCTATAAATTAAGGATCAATGTATTCTCCTGTTGATTATTGATTCTCTAGTACATTGATCAGTGAACCAATGCCCTTGTGTAAATACTTCTTGTGAATTGCATTTGAGGAACCTCAGATTTCTAGGTAAAACAGTAAGAGTCAAAGGAGCAGTACTGATAAACATATGTATGATGTCAATTACAAATCACAGCTCATCATTGCACATCATGTGAAAACACCTAGTCCAAATTCCTACATTTTACAAATAAGGAAGTTCTTGATTTTGCCTTGATTTTTATTTCATCAGCTGGAATCCCAAGTAGTACAAACAGTTAATGCACTTAGAGGGTGAAGGTTCAGGTTCATCCAGAGATGTCTCAGAAGAAAGATCTGGTTACCTATCTTCCTAAAATCAGTCTCTGAAAACCCTAGGGAACATAGTTCCACTCTGACACATACAGGAGTCAAAGTTGACTTCACAGCAACTAGTTTTTTCTTAGTTAGCATGTTAGATCTAGACCCAATTCACTGTTCTTTATGCGATACTATTCTATGCTCCAAACATAACTATCATTAACATATTGCTAAAACTCTAATGTTAAACATAATGCCCATTTTTGGAAAAGAAAATTCAGGGAAAGCAAAACAATATAAAAAATTGTGGCTGAATCTCATTATTACTTTTATTTAACTATTTCTCAAACATAACATCAATTGTGAGAAGGGCACAGGAATGGGCAGTGTTTTCTTCTGTGGTGCATAGAATCACTATGAGCCAGAACTGATTGTGTGGCACCTAACAATAGCAACGTATGCATTTATATACGTATCTTGTCCTTATATGAAAATGCAACACTGTTCCCATATCCAACATTTACTTGGTTCAAAACTTCAA
>NW_006408607.1:998934-1001401 GCF_000296735.1 Chrysochloris asiatica | reverse complement strand
TTAAGGTTCGCAGCCCGAATCATAACCACTACGCTACCAGAGCAGCCCTCATTAACAGTCATCCATTGTGTGACACTATGGAGTCCCTGTGTGGCACTGTAGGTTAATGCACTGAACTACAAGGTCATTTTGAGCCACAGGTCTATGGTTCAAGCTCACCAGCTGCTCCACGGAAATCCTATACAGGGTCACTGTGAATCGGAACCAACTCAATGGCACTTAACAACAATTGTGTAACACCAAGGAAAAGTCATGCTTGAAAATGTCTTCCACAGGTTGCTCTACTACAATTAAAATCTTCCCAATAGGAAAAGATATTTACAAACTCTTCCTTGTAGCAACAGACTTACTGCCTGTTTTACTTATAGCAACATATTTACTGCCTCTGGCACTGTGGGATAAAGTACTGGACCACAAGGTCAATTTGAACCACAAGGTCGGTGATTCAAACTCACCAACTGCTCCTTGGAAACGGTGTACAGGGCTGCTATGAGTCAGTACCGACTCGACAGCACTTAATGACAACAAACAAATTGTTGGAGTCCTGATATGCTGTGGGTTAATGGGTAAATGGGCTGGACTGTAATGTCAGTTTGAAATACAAGATCAGTGGTTCAAGCTCACCAGTCACTCCTCAGAAACTTGATGGTACTTAACGACAACAACCGTATAGTTGTTGATGGGTACCATCAAATAAATTATGACTCATAACTGCTCTCATGTGACTGAGTAGAGCTGCCCTATACGGTTTTATTGGACATGATATTTACAAAAGCAGAGCAGGTCTTTCCCCTTCAGAGCAGCTAGATAGGTTTTAACCACCAACCTTCATGTTAGAAGCCATGTGTTTAAGCCTATGCATCAGAGTTCCTTTTATATTACTAGTGGAATTCCAGAATCAATTATTGATATCGTATCTAATAAGGAAAGTGGAAGAAACGATCATCTATTGCTTTACGTCTTTAGTATGCCAACCAGAAATTAACTACAAATCTCTTAACCTAAATCAGACTATAATAAACTTAATGGAAATAATGTTACATTTAACAACAATAGTACATGTGGACATCCCTCTAACCTCTGAGGCTGGTTGTAAATTCTTCTGATCCATATCTCTAACAGAGGAATGGACATCTTTCCTACATCATGGGGTCATTTGCTCTTACAAGAGATAAATACATTTTTCCAAATGTACTTTCTAGTGAGTGAACAGAAAGAAATCACAGGCATCTTTAAAGGATATCAATAGAGCATCCATCTACACCCAAGGAGGTTCCTGTTGTTAGTTACCATTGAGTCAAATCTGTCTCATGGTGACCCCACTTAAAAGGGTAAGTCAAAAAGTATTGATACAAAATCATTATTGTTGTTGTCTTAAAGTGTCTTTGAGTCCATGGTACAACCCTATATAGGGACTATAAAGAAATTTTGATTAAACAAAACTATCAAACTGTGAAGCAATTTTCCTTGGAACAGATGCTTTTGAATTATCGTGTTAGAGAAGAATATTTAAAATACCCTGGGCTTCCAGAAGAATGAACAAATCTGTCTTGCAAGAAATACAACCAGAACCAAGATGGCCAAACTTCGTCTCTCATACTCTGGGCAGATTATCAGGAGGGACCAGTTCCTGGAGGAGGATATGATGCTTGGTAAAGTGGAAGGTCTGAGAAAAAGAGGGAGACCCCCAATGAGATGGAATGGCACAGGGGCAGCAGCATAACAATGGTTTTCAGGATGACACAGGACTGGGCACGATTTCATTCTGCTGTGCATGGCATGGGGTTTTTGTAAGTTGGACCAAACTCAGTGGCACCGAACAACAGCAACCTTGTTACTTGGCATTTCCTCCATCTAAATGTGTAAATCTTTAAGCTTGGTGTTTCCATCTCTCTAATAATTCCCCTCCAAAATGTTGTGCTCTTTAATTTCTACCACATCAAGTGGTAGTTTGAGAACTCTCAAATGACTCATATTGTGTTCCTTTTCAATGTTCTTGGAATTTTAGAAACAAAAAGAAATCTGAAGGGGCAAGATCATACATAAAGGGTAGCTAGGGTAAGAGTTCCCAAAGAAATTCCCATGAAGCAGACCTTGCTACCCTCAGAGAATAAATAGGTGTGTTGGTGTGATAGAAAATCAACAACAACAAAAAATGTCTTCAGTGTAACTTTCCCGGTCTTTTCTTACCGATGCAATTTTCAATTTTCTGAAAAAATAAATTTATTATTAAAATGTATTCAGAGTACCCCTCTGGGGTCTGAAAGGATGGTTCCCATAACTTTCTGAGTTGACCTCTTTGCCTTAAATTTATCTGGCCCAACAGATTCCCTTGGAAGCGATGGCTTTGATAGGACCTTTTCTTTTGAAGGCATCTTCATGATATTAAGACAGTGTTTTACCAAGAGAACTTGTCTGCAGCCATCTACTGATTGAAGAGACATATTGAAACACATTTTGGTTGTAA
>NW_006408607.1:988967-995893 GCF_000296735.1 Chrysochloris asiatica | reverse complement strand
TTCCATGGCCTTTTCTGAACCCGGCTTGAACCTCTGGAAGTTCTCTGTCAATGTATGCTTGCAGCTGTTTCTGCATTATCTTTAGTAAAACTTTACATGCATGGGATATCAAAGATGTTGCCTGATGATTTTCACATTCCGTTAGGTCACCTCTCGTTGGAATGGGCACAAATGGTGGTAGGGACATTAATCAGTTAAATAATTTAGAGTACTGGGTCTTGGTACATCTGTAGGTCTCTATTCATGTACTGAATCCTGTCAAGAGATATGAAATACTCTCCTAAGAGAATAGGTTTTGAAAATTTGCATTGACTATCATTTTGTTTAGGAGCCCTGGTAGTGTAGTGGTTAGGAATCGGGCTGTGAGCCTCATGGTCAGAAGTTCGAAACTACCAGCTGTTCCATGGTAGAAAGTTGAGGCTTTTTGTTCCTGTAAAGATTTACAGCCTTGGAAACCCTGTACAGGGTCTCTATGAGTCGGAACCGACTCCACAGCACATATCCACCACCATTTTGTTTACACACTAAAATAAACTTGGTGCCTACCTATTGATTGTAACTTTCAAAACAATCAGTCTTCGGTGTAAGAATGCAGATTTCTATGTGAGGTAGATACTCTAGGGAATAAATACTATATTATAGGCATATCCTGTCATCAATGGAGAGAGAATGGTTTAATTAAAATTAATAGATACACACATCTCCTATTATCCCAGGCCTAACAGACTGAATTAAAGGTATTCCTGTTGAGTGTAATCATGCTCAGATGTTTGCTGACTTCATCTGAATGTTAAAGGTCTCCCATATTTCAGCTATAAATTCCTCCTTAGTGATTTTGAGGAGTCCTGTTGTGATACTGTAGGATAAGCACTGAACTCCTAACCTCAAGGTCGGTAGTTCAGGTCTGCCAGCTTCTCCTCGAAAATCCTGTGCAGGGTCACTTTGAATCGGAACCCACTCAACAGCACTTAACAACATCAAAGTGATTTTTAGGGTACCTGGGGGTGTGACATGTCATCGTGAGGTGTTTTCTCTTTTCACATCCACTCACTGTTGAAATCCTATTCTTATAGAAGCTTCTTCCCATTGATGTTTGTTTCCCTGTCTCTCCCTGGCTCCAGAGTCCTGGGTAAGAACAAAGATGGTGTCCTGTGGGGCAGAAACTGGGCCTGTCCATCTTCCCTTATGCTGTGAGCTGTGGAGAGCCCAAATACTTCCATGATCCTCTCAAGCTTCACGGAGCTGGAACCATGTAGCATTTTACCCAGAAATAACGTCTGTCTGTCCACACAAACAGACTCTGAAAATGCACTGCTTCCACCAAAGTATTTCAGAGTTCTCTCACCAGTCAGGGAAGAGACAATTCCTGAAGCTGGACCTTCCAGACATTAGATAGTTTCTATCCTACTGCCCCTCAACCTTTCCTATCATGTCTTTAGCAAAATAGAAGGCTGACTATGCAAGACGTGATAAGAAAGGGTGAGGTGCAGTAGGAGAGAAACGACCCAATGTCTGGAAGGTTCAGCTTCAGGAGTTGTCTCTTGCCTGATCTGTGAGAAAGATGAGGCTTTCTGCTTCCATAAATATTTGTTATGTTGTTGTTAAGTACCGTGGAGTCAGTTGCGACTCATAGTGACCCTGCACCAGGTTTCCAAGGCTGTAAATCTTTATGGGAACAGAACGCCTCATCTTTCTCCTGTGGAGCCGCTGGTAGTTTTGAACTGCCGACCTTGAGGTTGGCAGCCTGACTCGTAACCACTACGCTACCAGAGCTCCAGAAACCCTGTAGAGTTGCTATGAGTAGGAACTGACTCCACGGCACTTAACCACCACCACCATGCATCTACTAAATATCCTTAAGGTTGGGCTTCTGTAAATTAAAGGATAATGTCTAACATTTTATGATGTTTAATTTAAGCTAGATATCTCTAAGTCCGTTGAAAATTCAATCTTCTGCCATGCAGTTGATTCCAGCTTACGGTGACTCCTTAAGACAGAATATAAATGACCAATAAGGTTCCCAAGGCTGCAAATCTTTATGGAAGTAAACTGTTCTGTCTTGATCCTGCAGAGCTGCTGAGGGGTTCGAAGCTTTGACTTAACCACTGTGTCACCAGAGTGCCTTACTCTCTCTCTAGTGGACTCAAATCCTGACTTCTGCCACTTCTAGCTGTGTGACGTTAGGCAAATTTCTAAACCTCTCTATGTTTCAGTTGCCTCAAGTGAAAAAATACAAATAATACTAACATCACGTCCCTCATAGACTTGTTCACAAGATTTAGATGTAAAGCACTTAAAAAAAGATTTAATATATAAAAAGTACCCTAGTGGCATAGTTGGCTATATGTTGGGCTGCGAATACCACGGTCAGCAGTTCAAATGCACCAATTGATCTATGGAAGTAAAATGAGGATTTCTGTTCCCACCAAGATGTACAGCTTTGGAAACCCCGTGCAGAGTCACTGTGAGTCAGAACTGACTCCACGGCACAAAACAATGCCAACAACATATTATTTTAGATATTATTAACCCTGACAATAGCCCTCTGAACGATATTACTCCCAATTTACAGATGAAAAACCCAAGAGGAATTATGCAAATTTTCCAACTATTCAAACTCAGAGATTCCAAATCCATGACTCACCCTTTAATCTAGCACTCTGTATATCTGTCATATATAACAAAATTTAAATCTGTAGATTATCAAAAGTTTTATAAAATTTCAATCTGAGTCTTCTACTTGATTTTCTCAAATTTCCTCACAGTGGGACTATTCTGGGTTGACTGTTGTAGGTAGGTGCCACTGAGTTGGTTCTGACTCAGAACAGCCCGATATACAACAGAACAAAATAGAACAAAACAGAGCCAGGCCAACACCATCCTCACAATCGATATTATGCCCCTTGTTGTAGCCACCGCATCCATCCAGCTCACTGGTTTCTTCTTTTTTTTCTCTCCAGTGTCACAGAAGACAGAATGTTGAAGTTGTCCTAACTTGACCTTGACTGGAAATAGAGTCGTTGATGATGTTGTCAGCTAATGTGAGGTCACACTGAAGTAAGTTGGATTGTAATCAACGTCAAAGAGGAAAGACACTGAAAAACACACATGGGAAAGAAAGATATCCGTATGAAACTGCATCTATAAGCCAAGGAACACACTAAGCCTATGGGGACTACCAGAAGCTGAAGAGTTAAGGAACGATCTTCCCCTAAATCCTTTGAAAGAGACAATGGATGTGTTGATATCCTGAATCCAAATGCCAAGCTTCCTGAAGCTTGGTGAGATAATCAATTCATGTTGTTTAAAGCCACCCATTGTGTGCCATTTTGTTACAGCAACTCAGGGAAACCAGGCATAGTAAGCAAAGAAGTCTTCACTGTTTTCTCTTTTCAAAAATTTCCATGATTAGTCTTTAAACAACTAGTGGTTCATACCTTTAACACCTAGAATCACCTCTCTGTTTTTCTGGGTTGTGTTGTTCTGTTTTTTTCCTCCAACACAAACTCTGCCTTCACTTCCCACATCTCTGCAGCTGTACTTCTGCCCTTAACTTTCCCTTCATGTCATCATCTAACTATAAGCAAAGCTCTTAAGTATAAAACTTGGGCAGCCCTCCCCCTAGTGGTGATGTTGGGAATATCCAAAATTACCTGGATTACAAATGAATCACTTTTTGTCTAAAATATTGTCTTCTCCTTTGAGTGTTACTACAAATAGAAGACGAGTATGGAATGCCAAACAACAAGGCTTGACAAGGTATCAGATTCCCCTTAAAGGTTCAGACATTTCAGTCAGCTAGAAAATATGTACAGTTCAAGATGGGGGATGGGAGGATAAGAAAACCCCAATTTCTAGTTGAGGTGATTATGACATATTCAAAAGCTGGAAGAAAAGTAAGTGGGGCAGAAACACACACAGAGAACAAACCAGTTGTTTGGGGGTTAATTATGATTGCTGGTGACCCCATGTGTTCAGAGTAGACATGTACTACACAGGGTTTTCAATGATGAATTTTGGGAAGTAGATGACCAGACTATTTTTCTGGGGGGAGCGTCTGAGTGGGCTCAGAACTCCAACTTTGCAGTTAGCAAGCTTTCCAAGTGTGCTCACCTCATAGGAACTCCAGGGTGCAGAGAACAGAGAGAATCAGGCACAGTTCTTCCAGGTAACGTTTAGTATGTGAGTTTTTACCCTAAAAGCAATGGGAGGCGATAAAGGACTTTAATAAAGGAAGGGACATGATCAGACTTGGACTTTTTAGTGGACCCCTAAATCATAGTTAATCATGCCCTGTTGGAGGGAAAAGTCACTTACAATCCAAATGGTTTTTCTTCTCCCTCATTATCTTCGGTTTGTATTCCTGGACATGTGAGACACTAAACCAATTGTAGTAGAGATCTGCTCTCTTGACAGAGATGGTAAGCAAGATACTTGGAAGCAAGGAATATTTCTAAATCAGTGTTTCCTCCTGGGTAGCTGTCAGTTCTCTCTGAAAATATCTAGTTACTGACCAGAATAAATGAGTCTAATAATTCCATTGTGATAGTCACCTTTGTGAAGGGAAAAGCAATAAATGCTTCTCTGTGGTTGTCATACAGTTGTTTATCCCTTTACTGTGTACAAGGGTCCCTGGTGGCTCAGTGGTCAAAGCACTTAACTGCTAACCAAAAGGACAGCAGTTCAAACTGATAGCCACACTCAAAAAGAAAGATGTGTCACACTAATTCTATAAAGATTCACAGTCTCAAAAACCCTATGGGACTGTTCTACTGTGTTCTCTAAGGTCCCGATGAGCTAGAGTTGACTCAACAGAAGTGGACTTGGTTTTTGGTTGGTTTTACTAATGCAGGTTGAATGTTGTTGTACGGTGACCTCCAGTCAATACCAACTCCTACCAACCCTATGCACAACAAGATGAAACACTGCCCAGTCCTGGGCCAACTTCACAATAGTTGTAACACTGGAGCTCATTGCTGCTGTCACTGTGTCAATCCATCTTATTGGGGGGCTCCTTTTTTATCCAACCCTCCACTTTACCAAACATAATATCCTTCTCCAGGGATATCAAAAGTTTGGTGGTTCCAACTCACTAGCTGTTCCATTGGCAAAATATATTGCATTCTGTTTCTGTAAAAATGGCAGCCTTAGAAAATGCTATGGGTCAGTTCTACTGTTTCCTATAGGCTTGTTGTGAGTCAGAATTGACTTTGACAATGGGTTTGGTTTAACTTGACTACTTGGCCTTGTGTGTGATCATTAGAGTTAACCTTCTCTGGTATTATCCTGTTTTTGAAGGCATGACACATGAGACCATGAATACTTTTAAATGTCTTTGGGTTAATAATTCTCAACCTAGAGTGTGGACCATGTCCATCCTGACAATGTAGAGTTCTTGCTCCTTTTGGCACTAAAGAAACTGAGAACTTGGAGAGATTTATTTATTTCCTCCAAGTCTCTTATTAGTTAGAAGAGAGCCAAGATTATACTCATGTTTATGTAGCCCAATACTATGTCTTTTAAATAATTATTAGATTTTTATTAAGTTCTATGTGACCCAGATTCTATGCAGACAAAAGAACTCATTTGGAGGCACTTAAACAATAAAGACCGAAGACCAGAAGAGTTGTGGGATGACATCAAAAACATCATACAGGTAGAATGCAAAAAGTCATTGAGAAGACAAGAAAGAAGGAAAAGGTTGAAACGGATGCCAGAAGAGATACTGAAACTTGTTCTCCAGCATAGAGATGCTAAAGCAAATGGAAAAAATGAGGAGGTACAAGAGCTGAACAGAAAATTTCAAAGATCAGCTTGAGAAGATAAAGCCAAATATTACAACAAAATGTGCTAAGATCTGGAGTCAGAAATCCAAAAAGGAAGAACATGCTCAGCATTTCTCAAGCTTGGGGAACTAAAAAAAAAAAAAAAAAAAATTCAAGGCTTGACTTTCATTATTGAAAGATTATCTGGGCAAATTATTGAATGATGCAGAAGAAGATAGAAGGGAAAAAAAAGAAGACGATGGAAGGAATACACAGAGTCACTGTACCAAAATGAAAATGGTTCATGTTCAACCGTTTCAAGAGGTAGCATATGATCAAGAGCCAATGATACTGAAGAAGTCCAAGGTGCATTGAAGGATTTGGCAATGAACAAGACATCAGGAATTGATGGAATAAAAATTGAAATCTTTCAAAAAAGTGAGGCGGCACAGGAGGAACTCACTTATCTCTGCCAAGAAATTTAGAAGACAGCTATCTGGCCGACTGATTGGAAGAGATCCTTATTTGTGTCCATTCCAAAGAGAAGTGACCCATTCAATGGAATGCAGAAATCATCGGATATATTTTTGATAACCCATGAGAGTAAACTTTTACTAAAAGTAATACAGAAATTGCTACAAGCATGCATTGACAGAGAACTTCCAGAGGTTCAAACCGGATTCAGAAGAGGACGTAAAACCAGGGATATCATTGCTGATGTCCGATGGATCTTGGCTGAAAGCAGAAAATATCAGAAAGATGTTTACCTGTGCTTTTTGACTATGCAAAGGCTTTCGGTTGGGTGGACCATGACAAGCTATGGACAACATTGTTTAGTATGAGTATTCCAGAACACTTAAATTGTAATCATGAGGGATTTGTACCTGGATGAAGAAGCAGTTGTTCGAATTGAACATGGGAACACTGAATGGTTTAAAATTAAGAAAGGTGTGCGACGAGGTTGTATTCTTTCACCATACTTCTTCAACCTGTATGTTTAGTAAATAAGCTGAGAAGTCGGGTTCTATGAAGAAAAATGTGACATCAAGATTGGAGGAAGAGTCATTAACAACCTGCAATATGCAGATGATACAACCTTGCTTGCTGAAAGTGGAGAAGACTTAAAATTTTTACTGATGAAGATCAAAGAGCACAGCCTTC
>NW_006408607.1:973027-988620 GCF_000296735.1 Chrysochloris asiatica | reverse complement strand
ATCCTATCCTATATTGTTTCATTGCCATGGTTACAATCCAGTTCATGCATCATCAACCAACCAAAGGGCATACCCTGCAAGCCTGCCCTCCCAACACCCCTGTCATCAGCACACAGCCCCTCTCCCTCTCTGGGTCTAAAGTCCCCAGCTGCTCCATCTCTCCACATCATCAACTCTTGCCTCCATCTCTGGTGTCACTGCTTCTCTTGGTAGGGTCCCACTCTCCCTTCTTCTCCCTTGTTGGTCCCAGGGACCTCTACTCCTAGACTGCATAATCACTGCCCTCCTTGCTACAAAACATCTACCTTTACATTTCTTTTTTTTCTTTCTTTCTTTCTTTTTTTTTTTTTTTTTTTTGAGAGATGATTGCAATATATTGCAAGGGAGTTATTTTTTTACATTTTAAAAAGTAGGTAAAAAAACAGGTGAAAGATCAAACTAAAGAATTAAAAATGTGAGGGAATTACAGAACAAACTGAACACTTTATAAGGGTTCCTAGTGTTCTTAGCATATGAGACGCGCTCAGCCTCGTGATCATTGTGGAACTAAAACCCAGGCCGCCATTAAACTTTCTCAAGTTGTTCCAGTATCACCCCCACCCCTTGGAAAACTCTAGGGCCACATCCACTAAAGCTAACTAGGCCTACAATCTCACCCCTGGTAATAGGAATCCCCAGAAATACCCACGTGCAGCCCAAATGACAAGAATAAGTACCCACACAGTGTACACAAAACATAAGCCCTCCACCAACACTTGAATGCACGAAGGGTGGCGCGCGCGTCCCAGCAGTGGGAGACTCCTCAGCCGGAAAGAGCCACTCAGCATCCGGTTCCGGCGCATTGACGCACAACATGCCAGGAACAGTGAGTGCTCCCATCTAGCGCCTTATAGGGTCGCACGAGGCTGCAGGCACGCCCGACTGGTTAAACTCAGTTGAGTAGGGTTCAAATGGACAGTTGGTGCCTTCTTCGTATTCAGACTTAACGGAGATGTCAGGAGGTTCGCAGAAGAACCTCATGGCATCAGAGGATGGCCAGGGCTCCAGAGAGAATCCCTCGGCCCAGGTGTACTGGGTGTAAACTTCCGGGGAAGCCTGATAGGGGTTGGAGCCGCCAGTGGGTTCTGCCCCTGGGGAGATGTCGGCAGGGACTGGAGAGTACACGTTGGAGGGCCTTCGGCCTTTCCGGACAGGCTGTGGTTGCTTTCCTTGCTGTCGCTGCTCCCGGGTACACTTAGAGTGGCAATTTTTGAACCATACCTGAACTTGATGTCGCTGAACGCCGATTTTGTCAGCCAGGGCCTGCCGCTCTTCGTAGTCCACGTAGTGACTCTTCTGGAAGTGAGACTCTAGCAACTGCAACTGCTCTCGGATATAAACGGTTCGGTCTTGGCGCTTCTGCGAAGGAAGCTGGCATGGCTCAGTGTTAATAGGAATCTTGGGCTCCTGATCCAACATCCTCCCCTCCTGCTCTAGTCTCTATGAGATTAATCTACCTTTACATTTCTAACCCTCATAATCAGTCCTGATAACAATTATTCACTATTGTATCACAAGAGACCTATCCACATTTCCTTTCATCAGCCCCGCCTATACAGATTGGCTACTACTCAATGGAGATTCTACCTTCCTCCACACCGTCTGGATCTAGGTTCCCTCTTGAAAGCTTGTAAGCCAGTCAGTTCTTGCCTTTGTAGCTCCCCTACTTTGGGTAGCCAATGTCCAAGTTGCCCATCCCTGTCTACTAGAATTGATGCTTTTGAGTTATTGTGTTGGAGGAAAATATTGAAAGTGCCATGGGCTGCCAAAAGAACCAAGAGATCTGTGTTGCAAGAAGTGCAGCCAGAGTGCTCCTTGGAGGCCAAGATGACCAAACTTTGTCTCTCATATGCCGGGCATAGTGTCAGGAGGCACCAGTTGCTGGAGAAGGATATCATATTTGTTAGTGTGGAGGGTCAGAGAAAAAGAGGAAGATCCCCAGAGAGATGGATTGGCAAAGTGGCAGCATCAGTGGGCTCAAACGTGGTAATGATTGTGAAGTTGGCCCAGGACCAGGCAGTGTTTCGTTCTGCTGTCTCTATGAGTCGGTACCTACTTGGTGGCACCTAACAAAAACAACCTGTGAGGGGAAGACTGGCCTTCTAGATCTGAAGATCAATAACTGTATCTTATTCACTTCTGGACACATGGTGGTGGTGATGATTTGCCATGGAGTCAGTTCTGAATCCTAAACCCTGTATAGGGTTATAGAGATGTAAATCTTCATGGGATCAGAAAGCCTCATGTTTCTTCCACTGCTGACCTTGAAGTTAGTAGCCTAACTCGTAATCCACTACACTACCAGACCTCCTATTTTGGACACATAGCGTCATAAAAAATATGAATTGAGCAGAGAATTATTGATCTCAATGCTTTCTATTATTTCAGATTGTGTGATAAATTAAGCGAAATTCTTTATATATGGTTCTGAGCTATATGTATTATCAGAAACAAAGTCAACAGAAATTCATTTGGTTAAAGAAAGAATATTTATTGAGTAACTACCAAGTTTCTATCAGCTGTCTGTTGCTACGTAATAAGTTATCGCCAAACTAAACAAAACAGACATCTGTTTCTGAAGGTTAGGCATTAGGGAATGGAAAAGTTGGGGTTTCTGACTCAGGATCTCTCATAAGTATTCAATCAAAATGTCAGGTTACGGCTATAGTCTTCTCCAGGCTAAACTAGAGGAGGATCTCTTTCTAAGCTCATTCACATGGGTCTTGGCAAGTTTCAGAATATGCACTTCCAGACTGACTCAACGGGTTGTGGGAAGGTCTCAAGTTCTAGCTAAACGTTGACTGGAGACATCAACTCTTTGTCATGTAGCATTCTCAACTTGTCAGCTTGCTTCTCCCCAGAGTGAGGGCTCTGAGAGATAAAGATAGCAAGACACAAGCCACTGTATATTCATAACCTGATATTGGAAGTGACATCTCATCACTTCTGCTGTATTCTAATGACTAGAAGGTCATCACTAGGTCCAGTCCACACTCTGGGGAGCACATTACAGAAGGGCAGGAATTCCATAAGGTGGGGAGCATTGAGAGCTAGTTTACCATCTGCCTACCAACAAGGTCTCAGTCAGTGAACAAGTAGACTGAGGACCAACTACATGCCCAGAATTGGTAAAGAGCTTTTGCCTAACAGTGATAATTTCTTTATGGCAATCAAAATTTAGGTTAGATTCATATCCTGCTCTCAAAGGGATTGCAATGGAAGGAGGAGATGGTTTGTAATTAATAGAAATGATTAATGCAAGGCTATAAATAATTCTTTGTGAAGAATTTGGACACCATGTGTCCAAAAGCGTGAAAATAAGTAAATATTGTTTTCAAGGAGTTTTTTCTTTTTTTAATTGCAGATGAAACATATCTGAATACCTAAGATTTAAGCTAAAAAAACCACAAGTGATACACGAAAGACATTGTACAGCACTTCTACAGAAAATAAGTCAACAGTGCAACAAGTTCAGTAGAAGGGATCTAAGGATTTAAAGTAGTAGTTGAAAATGAAAACATTGTATGGCAACCAAGTCAGAATTTTTAGGTTTCAAAGAATGACTCCTAATTACTGCCATACATTTTAATTCATTAAACATTTACTGTGCACCCCCTGTGTATGAGGCGCTGTGGAAACATAACAAACAGAATCATCTTTTATCCTCACAGTAACCCAGTAGGTAGTTATTATAACTTCCACAGTTAAGGATGAGTTAACTGAGACTCAAATATACAAACTAAGGTGATTCATGGTAGAGTTGAGATTTAAGTTTGCAGTGTCAAGCTGTAAGTACAATATCATTCAGTCATTTATTTCCCTTTATTTTACTCAATAAATATTTACTGAACATATTCCAGACCTCATTTAATGTCTTAGAGAAATATAAATAAATAGGGATGATGAGGAACCTGATGTTTTGTGGTTTCTGTTCTAGCCATGGAGTCCTGGTGTGGAACTGAAGGATAATCACTGGGCTGCGAACCACAGTGTCAGCAGTTCAAAGCCACCAGCTGCTCCTCAGAAATCCTATACAGAGTTGCTATGAGTCAGAATTGACTTGAAGGCACTTAACAACAACAACAAGGAAATAAGGGTAGACAATTAAAAACTGGAATAAACCCAAAAAATACATGGTAGAGATATATGATTTATCTAGGGATATGTGATTTATCTAGCTTCCTCTATTGGAATGTAAAGTCCTTGAGAACAAAGACCTTGTTTGTCTTTTCACCACCGGATTCCCCAGTGGTTGGAGTAGGAGCCCAATCAATATTTCAATTAGCCAAAAATAAAATAGAAAGTGATAGAATGTACCAAGTAGACAATAAAATGATGATGTGTTAGTGAGAGGCTGAGGAATGACTTTTGGTTAGGGAGTGAGGGAAAGGCTTGCAGAAGGAATTGGCATTTAAGGTGAGGTCCATATTGTACTGAAGAGTAACCCAGACAGAACTGAACAGTGAGTGCAAAGGACCTGCAGCTTGGTAAGTTGCAACAACAGAAAAGAGGTCAGCGCAGTCACATAAAGAGCAAAATGGGTAAGAGTGGGGTCCAAGACAGAGGCAGGGGCAAGACCAGATGGCCTGGGAGCCCATAGAGGTGGAGTTCAGCTTTTGTTTAAAATAGAATAGGAAGAACTTTTTAAACGGATCAAGAAAATAGCAACAAGACCTTTTCAATGGTCTAGGTAAGAAGGACAAGAGTCTTATATTAACAGGTAGTTATGGATATGACACTGTAGGATAAGCACTGGATGGCTACCAACAAGGTTAGCAGTTCAAGTCCTCCAGCAGCTCCTTGGAAACCCTGATCAGGGGCGCTGTGAGTCAGAATAAAGTCAATGGCACTTAACCTACAACAAAAACAACATGGAAGTAAAGGGAATGGGGCAATGTTGAAATGTCTTAAAGGGTTAAGAGTGGGGGGAAAAAGGGAGTTGAAGGAAATTGACAAATCAAGAATGTCTCTTAGCCTTCTGGTCTGTGCTTATTGAGGTCTGTGAAGCTGTTTCCTTAAATTTGGAAGACTGAGGAATGATTAAGGTGCTGAGCAGGCAAGAAATCTCTGGTTCTGTTTGATCATGTTAAATGTGATTTGCTTGTTAGACTTCAAGAAACCGTATTACAGCAGGAATGCACAGAAAAAAAAAAAACCAAAACATTGTTGTCAACTCAATGCTAATTCATACTGATCCTGTAGGTCAGAATAGAACTGTCCCCTAGGGTTTCCAAGGCTTTAATTTTTGTGGCTACCACTTGTCTGTCAGTTATACTGTAGTGGCTTTCATGTTGCTGTGATGCTGTAAGATATGCAACCAGTATTTTAAATACCAATCGGGTCACCCATAATGGACAGGTTTCAGCTGAGCTTCCAAACTAAGACAGACTAGGAGTCAGAATGCATTAGACAGCACTTAACACAACAGCAGCCTAATCAGCATGTTGTTGTTCCGACTTATAGCAACCCTGTACAGGGTTTCCGAGGCTGTAAATCTTTGTGGGAGCAGAAAGCCTCATCTTTCTCCCGCAGGACAGCTGGTAGTTTTGAACTGCTGACTGTGAGATTAGCAGCCCGATTTATAATCATTACACTACCAGATGGGACACGTGGCACTGTAAGATAAACACTTGACTCTTAACCACAAAGTTGATGATTCAAACCCACCAGCTGCTCCTCAGAAACACCAAGACCACTATGAGTTGGAACCAAATCCTTGTTACTTAAACAACAACTTAGCATGTATCTCAACCTGTCTGGATGGGGCTGGTGAAAGGAGATGGGGATATGACTCTTGTGACTCATTAGTGAATAATTGCTATCAGGACTGATTGTGAGTGTTGCAAAAAAAAAAAAAAAAAAAGGTAAATGTTTTGTAACAAAAGGAGAGGAGTGGTTGATCTTGCAGTCCAGGAGTGGAAGACCCTGGGACAATCAAGGGAGAAGAGCAGAGTGTGGGATCCTATCCAGAGAAGCAGTAACGCCAGAGATGGAGGCAGAGACAATGATGTGGAGAGAAGGAGCAGCTAGGGACTCTGGGCTTATGGAGGAAGAGGGGCTGTGTACTGGCAGCTGGGGGGCAGGATTGTAGGGTGTACCCTTTGGTTGTTTGAATGGTTATATAGTCTTGAGTGCCTCGGTATACATTAAAAAAAAAACAAAAACAAAAACCAACCAACAAAAAAAACAGAAGCAATGGAAGCAAATACTGTTGAATGATGATGCATGGAGGAGATTGTAATCATTGCAATGAAACAAAATATGATAGGATGAATGTAAAGCTGATGTTCTCCCATGTAAACTATCACCCAATTTATAATAAAAACATTTTTAAAAAATTATATCAAGCAGAAGATTCTGTACTTGAGCCTACATGTCACTTGAGAACATATGTCCAAAGTACAATATGAGGGGGTTTTGTTCTATGTGTTGTTGTTTTTGTTGTTGTTAGTTGTCATTTGTAGTTGTAGTTAGGTGCTGTGGAGTCAGTTCCAACTCACAGCGACCCTGTACAAGGTTTCCGAGGCTGAAAATCTTTACAGGAACAGAAAGTATCATCTTTCTCCAGCGGAATGACTGGTAGATTCGAACTTCTGACCTTGCGGTTTGCAGCCTGATTCGTAACGACTACACTACCAGAGCTCCTTAGTCATCTTAGTTGTCATTTAGTCATGTCTTATTTACAGTGAATTTATGTAGAGCAAAGCAAAACCTTGTCTGGCCCTGTGCCATCTTCATGATGATTGGCATGGTTAAGCCTAAGGTTACAAATGTGGTATCAATCAAGCTCCTTGAGGATTTCCTTAATTTTCCTTCATTGTCACTGTCTCTCTACTTTGGTAAGCTAAGCATGGTGTCCTTTTACAGGTCACTCCTGCTATCCTGTCCAAAGTACTTGAGGCAAAGCTTTACTATACTTGCTTCTAAGGAGCTTTCTGGTTGTACTTCTTAAAAGACAGATTTGTTCATTCCTCTGGCAGTTCATGGTATATTCAATATTATTCACCAATACTGTAATTCAGGGAGCTCTGGTAGAGTAGTTGTTACGAATCGGATTGCAAACCTTCAGGTCAGCAGTTCGAAACTACCAGCTGTTCCACAGGAGAAAGATGAGGCTTTCTGCTCCCGTAAAGATTTACAGCTTCGGAAACCCTGTGCTGGCTCACTATGAGTCACAACCAACTCCAAGGCACAGAACAACAACAGGAACTGTAATTCAAATACATTGATTTTTCTTCAGTCTTCCTTATACATTGTTCAGCTTTGGCAAACACATGAGTGATTAAAAATACCAAGGCTTGGATCAGATGCACTTTAGTCCTCAAAATGAAATCTTGATTTTGTACACTTTAAAGAGGTCTTTTGCAGCAGATTTTCTCAAAGGAATACATAGTTTGATTTCCTGATTGCTGCTTCCACAGGCATTGATTGTGAACCCATGTAAAATTAAATTCTTGACAAGTTCAATATCTTCTCCATTTATTGCGATGCTACTTTTCGGTTCAATTATGAGAATATGTGTTTTCTTTCTGTTGAGGTATAATTTGTGCTGAAGGCTGCTATATTTGTTCTTCATCAGCAAATGTTTCAAGTTCTCTTCACTTTCAGCAAGCAACGATGTATCATCTGCATATTGAATCTTGTTAATAAATGTTCCTGCAATGCTGATGCCATATTCTACCTCATATAGTCCAGCTTCTTTGCTCATTATATGGATTAAATAAGTATAGTGAAAAGATACAATCCTGATGCACATCGTTCCAATTTTAAACTGCCTAGTATAACCCAGTTAAAACAATATCTATGAACAATTTCCACATAAGCAAAATTAAGTGTTATGGAATTCCCATTGTTTTCAATGTTATTTATAATTTAGTATAATCCAAAATTAAATGCCTTTATATAGTCAATAAAACAAACAAACAAAAAGGCTTTCTGGTAGTCTCTGCTTTAAGCTAAGATACATTTGACTTCAGTAGTGGTATGTATCATTCCAGATTCTCTTCTGAATCCATCTTAAATTTCTGGTGGCTCTCTGTCAATACACTGTAATCATTTAAAATTATCTTCAACAAAATGTTACTTATGTATAACATTTATAATGCTTCTGTGTGCCATGGAGTCGGTTCTGACTCATAGCAACCCTGTATAGGATTTCTGAGGCTATAAATCTTTATAGGAGCAGAAAGCCTTGTTTCTCCCACAAGTAATGGATTCAAACTGCAGACCTTGCAGTTAACAACCTAACACAGAACTCACTACACTACAGGGCTCCTTGATATAATGATATTGCTAAATAATTTCCACATTCTGTTGACTCACCTTTCTTCAGAATGGGCACAAATATGGATTACTTCCAGCAGATTACCCTGGCATAGATGACTGGGCAGTTCCAGTGTTTCCTCCTTTCCGAACAGTATATATGGCAACTCTACATATTAATCTCACCAGATGGAACACACAGTAATCAAAATGGCTATATCTATGGGAAGAAATTATTAACAACCTGTGATAAGCTGAAAGTGCTTGCTGAAAGTGAAGAGAACTTTAACATTTACTGATGAAGATCAAAGAGCACAGCCTTTGATATGTATTACATCTCAATGTCAAGAAAACAAAAATCCTCACCACTGGACCAATAAATTCTCATCAACGGAGAAAAGATTGAAATTGTCAAGGACTTCATTATTCTTGGATCAACTATCAACACTCATAGAAGCAGTAGTCAAGAAATCAAATGACGTGTTGCATTAAGCAAATCTGCTGCACGAGACCTTTTTAAAGTGTTGAATAGTAAAGATATCAGCTTGAAGACTAAGGTGCACCTGATCCAAGTCATAATGTTTTCAATAATCTCTATGCATGTGAAAGCTGGACAGTAAATAAGGAAGACAGTAGAAGAATTGATGCATTTGAGTTATGGTGTTGGAGGCATGGGCTACCAAAAGAGCCAAAGAGATCTCAGTTAGAAGAAGTGCTGCTAGAGTGCTCCTTGGAGGCCAGGATGGCCAAACTTTGTCTCTTATACTTTGGACATATTGTCAGGAGAAACCAGTCTCTGGAGAAGGATATCATGTTTAGTAAGGTAGAGAGTCAGAGAAAAAGAGGAAACACCCAGAGAGATGGATTGGCAAAGTGGCAGCTTCGATGGGCTCAAGCGTGGCAACAATTGCCAGGATTGGGCAGTGTTTCATTCTACTGTGCATAAGGTCACTATGAGTTGGTACCGACTTGATGGCACCTAACAACAACACCAACAATGGGAAGAGACAAAGGAGAAGTTCAATAGCATTAGTCAGAACAAGGCCAGGGACCAGCTGTGGAACACAACATAATTGCTCATTGGCAAGTTCAACGTAAAGCAAAAAAACATTAAAAGAAACCCTTAAGAGTCAAATTATGACTTTGGTATGTCCTACTGAATTTAGAGAACATCTCAAGAATAGATTTGATGCAGTGAACACTAATGACCAAAGACCACATGAACTGTGGAAGGACATCATATATATAGAAACCAAAGGTCATTAAGAAAAAACAAAACCAGAAAATAATGGTAAGATCAAAGTGGATGTCATGTAGACACTCAGAAACTTGTCCTTGAACATAGGGTAACTAAAACAACTGGAAGAAATTTTAATTCAAGACACACCAGAAGATTTCAAAGGACAGTTTAAGAAGAAAAAATAAAATATGTAACATGCAAAGACCAGGAGTTAGAAAACTAGAAGAAAAGAACACTTTTGGTGTTTCTCAAGCTGATGGAACTTAAGAAAAATATGGAAGGATTCTCAATGTTGTGTCATTGAGTTGATTCTGACTTACAGTGACCCTGAATGAGAAGGTAGCATATAACCAAGAACTGATAGTATTAAAGGAGGAGTCCAAGTTGCAGTTCTGGTGTGGCACTGTGGGTTAACGTGCCAGACTGTAAAGCCGTTTGAACTGCAATGTTGGCAGTTCAAGCTCACCAGCTGCTCCTCAGAAACTCTGTACAGGGTCGCTACGAGTCGGAACCCAACTTGACGGTACTTAACGATAACAACAAGTTGCAGTGAAGGAATTGGCCTAAAACCAGGCACCAGGAAATACATTTCGGTTCTTTTAATTATTATAAAATGTTAAATTAATGAATTTCATGTGAATTTTGGGGAAATGCATTAAAATTATCAAGAAAAATAAATAAATACTGTCCAGAAACTCATCATCCTGCAATAACCAGCATGTTTTCTTCCTTGTCTTTTAACTTGATGAAACAAAATGAATTGCTTTAAACAGCATTAGATCCCCACAGTAGTTTTGATTCCTGCCCTTTTACACTAGGCTTGATATACGAAGGAGCCCTTGGTGATGCTGTTGTTAAGTGATCAGCTGCTAACCAAAAGTGGGTGATTCGAACCCACCGGCCACTTGATGGGAGAAAGATGTGGCACTCTACTTCCATAAATATTATAACTTTGCAAACACCCTTGAGGCAGCTCTGCTCTGTCCAGTGAAGTCACAATAAGTTGGAAGTGACTTGGCAACAAGGGGTTTTATATATTGTGAGGGAGCCCTGGTGGCACAATGGTTCAGCATTTAGTTGTTCATTAAAAGGTTGGTAGTTCTAACCCACAAGTATCTTTACATGCCGATCTACCCCTGTAAAGATGACGGCTTAAAAAAACCTCTGGGTAGTTCTACTTTGTCAGATGGGATTTCTATGAATCAATAATCAACTTGAGGGCATCCAACAATAACAAGAATAGTGTATATTGTGAGAAGACCCTGGGTGATGGAAATAATAAATGCTCTCAGCTGTTTATTGAAATATTGGATTTTGAGTCTATTGAGAGGAGCTGCAGAAGAAATGACTGGTGATCAACTTCCAAAAACTCAACCACTGAAAAACCGCATGGTGCACAGTTCTGCTCTGACCCACATGGAACTGCAGTAAGTTGTAATCGACTCAACTGCAAATGAATACATTCTGAGCATTTCCATTATCAATAAACACCCTTTGAAGGTCCAAGTTTTAATTATATAACATATGTTTAGCTACTTCCCTATTGTTTGTGGCCCTTTGATTCTAACAGAGATTTAAATTTTGCAGAAAGCAAACCAACTTTTGATTCATTCATTGGCCACTATGATGGTGTTCTTTGACACTTGGGGCTAGCCTCGCTTCTAAATACGTTTTTAAATCAAGGGATTTGACAATTGAGAGAAAGGTGTTTGACAGCTAATTGAGGCAAAAGTCATTTGGGAAATATTCACTGGGCAAAACAAGGAAAGTGGTAGGGTTCTCAGTCTCCACCACCAGGTAACTTCAAAAACCTGCTTTGATAAGGTTCAATTAAGACGAGAAAGATCCGGTGACGTAGCAGGAAGACCATAATTCCTGCAATAACAAATGTCAAATGTTGCCATTTTAGCTGTTCTGAGTGACTACTTTGTTATTTCTAAGGATTTTAAGGGTAGTATTTGTCAATGACAGTATTCGTGACTTTTCAAAGTAATTAACTTTGCATCCAAAAATAAACTTAATTGTTTAACCACCGGTGTATTAGACACCATAGAGATTCAGAATGAGATGTACCTATTTCTTTGGAAATAAATCTGAGTCCTTCAATCTCTGGATTTATTTCTCTAGGAACCATGTTATTGTCTTGTAAAATGGTCCACCTCTCCCATTATCTCCTAAGTAGCAGTTAGACTGGGAGAAAACAGTTCTATCGATATACGAAGTTCGAGGCAGATGCCAAGCTAATTGATCTGAGAAGGTTAAATGGGAGAAAATGCTTCTAAGAATCAATAGAGGTGCTAATTCGGCTAATTGTTGGATAGTGTTTCTTTTTAAGTGAGTGATTTTTCCCAAAGACTATTTATCATGTTGATTTCCCCCCTAAATTTATCAGTTTTAACTTTCTAAACCTGTATGATACTACTTTCCAATGTGTCTTTGTGCAAAAGTGTTTCTTGCTGACCTGGTGATAGGTAACATTCCCGGATATATGCAGATCTTATACAGTACATGCTAGGGTTGGACTTTTACCCAGATGGCTCCAGCAGAGGTAATTTTCTGCCAACCATGTCTAAAATAAAAACAAGAGTTCTCATCTTGCTAGAGCTGATAGACCAAGAAACACAAGTTCAGCATAGTAGCTAAAGTCACAAGGTCAACCAATAAGCAAACTAAAGTTTACCATCACTATAGGATAAGTACTAGACTATTATCCTAACTGCAAGATCAGAGGTTCAAACTCACCAGTCACGCCTCTGAAACCTTATGCAGGGTTGCTATGAGCCGGAACTGACTTGTTGGTACTTAACAATTAAAACACTGGTAACAGGAAGGCAGAAAAGGTGGATAATGAATTATTTTTTTCTCCTTCCATAGGTGCAGAAGCTCAATAAATATTGTTTAAGACTGATAGATCAAGATATGATCAATAGTGGCTACAAATAGAGGACGTAAATGAGAGCAATAAAGGGATAAAGAGGAAGACTTTCCTTTTTTATATCCTTCTATATAATAATTTCCACCAACTCTGTCAGTTTCTACCATTCACCTCTGTGGGGGCTTTTGTGTTAGCGTAATGAGGGAATCTATGCCACCAATATTTTAAATGCCAGCAGGGTCACTCATGGTGAATAGGTTTCAACAGAGTTTCCAGCTAAAACAGACTAGGAAGGAGAGGTTCACCATTTCTGAATTGTTAGTCATTGAAAGCCATATGGAATAAGAGAACAACAAGGTCAGATATAGTGCTGGAAGGTGAGCCCCTCAGACAGGATAATATCAATACGCCTACAAGGAAGAACAGTTAATACCACTATCATTCAAACTTACGTACAAACCACAAAAGGCAGAAATCCACAAACATCATCAGTCTTCTTAAACTGATCAAGCATGCAATCAAGATGCATTGATAATTACCGTTCCAAATTTTGGAAACAAAGAGGAAGAATCAGCAGTTGGAAAATACAGTCTTGGTGATAGAAATGATCCTGGAAATCACATGATAGAATTTTGCAAGACCAATGACTTAGTCACTTCAAGTTGTTTTTTTTTTTTTTTTTTCAGCAACATATACCATAGACCACACCAGATAGAATACACAAAAATCAAATTGGCCACGTGTGTGGGAAGAGACAGTGAAGAATCTCAAGATCAGTGGCTAACTGTGAACAGTCTACCAATTGCTCAGATTAAGTTCAGGCTGAAGGTGAAGAAAATTAAAACAAGTTCACACAAGCCAAATTATGACTTGAACATATCACATCTGAATTTAGAAACCATTTCAACAACAGAATTGATGCATTAGACACAAATGACTTGAAACCAGAAGAGTTGTGGGACGGCATCAAGAATATTACACATGAAGAAAGCAAAAGATCATTTAAACCTCAAAAAGAAAAGAACAAAGTGGATATCAGAAAGGGCTCTGAAACTTGCTCTTGAACATTGTTGCTGTTATTATATTGTAAGGTGCCATCTAGTCAGCACAGATTCACAGTGACCCTATGTACAACAGAAGGAAACACTGCCTGGCCCTGGACCAACCTAAGAATCATTGCTACGTTTGAGCCCATTGATGCTGCCACTGTGCCAATCCTTCTCGTTGGGGGTCTTCCTCTTTTTCTCTGAACCTCCACCTTATCAAACACAATATTCTTCTCCAGCAAGTGTCACTCCTGACAATATGTCTGAAGTATGAGAGATGAAGTCTGGCCATCCTGGCCTCCAAGGAGTATTCTGGCTGCACTTCTTCCAGTACAGATCTATTGGTTCTTTTGGCAGTCCATGGTACTTTCAATATTCTCCTCCAACACCATAACTCAAAAACATCAATACTTCTATGGTCTTTCTTATTTACTATACAACTTTTGCATGCATATGAGGCTACTGAAAATACCATCACTTGGGTCAGTCACACCTTACTCCTTTAAAAATGTCTTGTACTACAGATATGCCTAATGCAATAAATACATAGCTTGATTCCTGACTGTTGCTTCTATGGGTGTTGGTAGTTGACATAAAAATGACATGAAGTCTTGAACAATTTCAATCTTTTCTCAATTGCTAAAAATGTTATTTACTGATCCCATGGTAAGGATTTTTGTTTCCTTTACATTGAGATGCAATCCATACCTAAGGCTGTGTTCTTTGATCTTCATCAGTAAGTATTTTAAGTCCTATTCACTTCAGCAAGCAAGGTTGTATCATTTGCATATCACAGGTTGTTAACGAGTCTTTTCTCATCCTGATGCCACATTTTTCTTCATATAATCCAGCTTCTCGAATTATTTGTTCAACATAGAGGTTGAATAAGTATGATGAAAGAATACAATCCTGTCACAGACCTTTCCTAATTTTAAACCTCTCTATGTTACCTTGTTCTGTTCGAACAACTGCCTGTTGGTCTATGGACAGTTTCCTCTATGTACATGAGCACAATTGAGTGTGGTGGATTACTCATACTTTGCAATATTATCCATAGTTTGTCATGATCCACACAATTGAAAGCCTTTTCCTAGTCAATAAAGCACAGGTAAACATCTTTCTGATATTCAGCCAAGATCCACCTGACATCAGCAATGATATCCCTCATTCCATGTTCTCTCCTGAAACCATCTTGAACCTGGAAGTTCTCTGTAAATGTATGCTTGTAGCCATTTCATATTGCCTTTAGTAAAACATTACTCGCATGGGATATCAAAAATATTCTCTGATGATTTCTGTGTTCCGTTGGATCTTCTCTCTTTGGAATGCGCACAATTTGGCTCTCTTTCAATCAGTTAGTCAGAAAGTTGTTGTCCAAATTTCTTGGCATAGCTGAGTGAGTGCCTGCAGTGTTGCATCACTTTCTTGAAAGATTTAAATTTGTATTCCATAACTTTCTGGTACCTTGTTCTTTGTCATAGCCTTCAGTGTACCTTGGACTTCTTCCTTCAGGATCACTGGCTCTTGATCATATGCTACCTCTTGAAAAGTTTGAACCATTTGATTTTGGTACCGTGACACTGTATTTCTTCCACTTCTTTTGATGCTTTCTACATCATTCAATAACTTGCCCAGCGAAGTTTTTCCTCAGTTCCCTCAGCTTGAGAAATCCTGAGCATGTTCTTCCCTTTTGGTTTTCTAATTCCAGGTCTTTGCAAATTTCTTTGTAATATTTTACTGTCTTCTCTAACTGACCTTTGAAATTTTTTGTTCAGCTTTTGTGCCTCCTCACGTCTCCTATTTGCTTTAGCATCTCTTCATTGGAGAGCAAGTTTCAGAGTCTCTTCTGACATTCATTTTGGTCTTTTCCTTTTTTCTCATCTTCTTAATGACATTTTGCATTCTTCCTGTGTAATGTTCTTAATGACATCCCACAACTCTTCTGGTTTTCAGTCTTTAGTGTCTAACGTATCAAATCTGTTCTCTAAATTTAGATAGGATATATTCAAAGTCATATTTTGGCTCTCATGATCTTGTTTTCATTTTCTTCAGCTTCAGTCTGAATTTGCATATGAACAAATGATGGTCTGTTCCACAATCTGCCCTTGGCATTGTTTTGGCTGATTATATG
>NW_006408607.1:954622-969001 GCF_000296735.1 Chrysochloris asiatica | reverse complement strand
AGAGAATACCAGAAAGATGTTTACTTGTGCTTTATTGACTATGCAAAGGCTTTTGCCTGTATGGATCAAAACTAACAATGGATAATATTTTGAAGAATGCTTAATTGTGCTCATGAGGAAACTCTATACATACCAAGAGGCAGGCAGTCTTTCAAACAGAACAAGAGGATCCTGAAGGTTTAAAATCAGGAAAGGTATACACCAGGGTTGTATCATTTTACCATATTTATTCAATCTATATGCTGAGCAAATAACCCAATAAATTGGATTATATGAAGAGGAACATAGTACCAGGAATGAAGGAACCTACAATATGATAAACATTGCTTGCTAGAAGCAAAAAGTACTTCAAATAGTTACTGATGAAAATCAATAACTACAGCATTCAGGATGAATTGCACCTCAATGTAAAGAAAGTGAAAATTCTCAAAACTGGAACAGTAAATAACATCATGATAAATGGAGGGAAAAAAAAATGAAGTTGTGAAAGACATCATTTTGGGTGATTCCACAATCAATGCTTATGGAAGCAGCAGTTAAGAAATCAAAGGAGCAATTGCAGTAGAAAATTATGTTGCAAAAGGTATCTTCCAAGTATTTAAGAGCAAAAATTTCAGTTTGAGGACTACAGTGCACCTGACACAAAACACAATACTTTTTATCACCCCATATGCATGTGAAAGTTGGACAATAAGGAAGACCATAGAACAGTTGATGCTGCATTTTAATTGTGGTGTTTGTGAAGAACATTGAATGTACCATGGACTTCCAGAATTACAAACCAATCTGTTTTGGAAGAAGTACAGCCAGAACGCTCCTTAGAAGCAAGGCTAGCTAGACTATGTCTCTTGTACCTTGGATATGTTATCAAGAGTGGCTAGTCCCTGGAGACGGACATGATGCTTGGGAGGTGGCAGGCTGGCAAAAAAAGAGGAATAACCCCCAAAATATGTATTGACACAGAGGCAATAATAATGGACTCAAATATAATTGTGAGGACAGTTCAGGATGTGGCAATGTTTCATTCTTTTGTGCATAGATAGGGTAACTATGAGTCAGAACTGACTCAAAAGCATTCAACAATATCGGTCATTCTGTCATATTGTGGTGACTCAGATGTTGCTATGATGCTGAAGCCATGTCACCAGTCGTTCAAATACCAGTGGGGTCATCCATGGTGGACAGATTTCAACAAAGCTTCCAGATTGGTAAGAAAGACCAGGTGATCCACTTCTACATGAAAACCCTATGGATCAAAGCAAAATACTACCAGATATCCTGTTGACAAATGAGTTCCCTACATTGGATGGCATTCAGACACACAGTGGCAGCAACAATGGAGTCCAGCATAGTAACTACAATGAATATGGCTGAAGACCAGGCAGCATTTTGTTCTGTTGTACTTGGGGTCACCATGAGGTGCAGTCGACTCAATGACAAAAACAACAACAATAAATATATGATCATTTAAAATAGCAATAATATAAACACAAAGGGTTTGAGAACATGAAAAGAGTAATTTGAAGACTCAAAGAAAAAGGAAACCTGTTGTTGTTTTTTTAGGTGCCATTGAGTCAGTACCAACTCATAGCGACCCTATGCACAACAGAACGAAATACTTCCTGATCCTGGGCCAACTTCACAATCATTGCCATACCTGAGCCTATCGCTGCCACCACTGTGCCAATGCGTCACGTTGGGTGTCTTCCTCTTTTTCTCTGACCTTACACTATAGCAAACATGTGATCCAGTGACTGAAGTATGACAGATGAAGTTTGTCCATCCTGGCTTCCAGGAACACTCTGACTGTACTTCTTCCAAAACAGATCTGTTTGTTCTTTTGACAGTCCATGGCACTTTCAATATTCTCCTCCAACACTGTAACTCAAAGGCATCAATTCTTCTACGGTCTTCCTTATTCACTGTCCAGCTTTCACATGCATATGAAGTTATTGAAAATACCATGGCTTGGGTCAGGCACTCCTTAGTCCTCAATCTAACATCTTTGTTCTTCAACTCATTGCAGAGATCTTGTGCAGCAGATTTACCCAAAGCAATAAATACGTTTGATTTCTTGACTGCTCCTTCCATGAGTGTTGATAGTTGATCTAAGCAAAATGAAATCTTTGACAATTTCAATCTTTTCTCCATTGATAAGAATGTTGTTTATTGGTCCAGTCGTGAGGATTTTGTTTTCTTTACATTGAGATGCAATCCATACGGAAGGCTGTGGTTTCATCTTCATCACTAAGTATTTTAAGTCCTCTTCACTTTCAGCAAGCACACTTGTATCATCTGCATATCGCAGGTTGTTAACGAGTCTTCCTCCAATCCTGATGCCGTGTTTTACTTCATATAATCCAGCTTCTCAGATTAGGTGCTCAGCATACAGGTTGAATAAGTATGGTGAAAGAATACAACGCTGGTACCCACCTTTCCTAATTTTAAACCATTCTGTGTTTCCTTGTGCTATTCAAACAGTGGATCATAGCATCCTATAATGTAACTGCTAAAAGGGACCTAAGAGAGCATAGTCCTATTTTACTCATTTACAAATGGCAAACTAGGAGACAGATGGTTGAATAATTGACAGCAATGCAAACACTAAAACTCTAAAAGGACAGCGAGCAGTATATTTGATTGATATGCATGATATTTTCTTGGAATAATACTTGAAAATTCTCCTTACTAACCCCCACCCTCAAGACCTCTCAAGCCTACTCACTAATGCCTGAAATTCTTTTAAGAAGCCACTAAGCCTTTCATTCCAAAATGAAGGATACCCTAGGGAAAACTTCACATATTAACTCAGGGTTCTGATTGAGTGATTCTGACCTAAATTGAAACAAAGTTTTAAATGTCTCATATTGGAAGAGTGCAAAACACTGAATGCTAAGCTAGAGGAAGCTATAGCAACTTGAGCTCAGAAAGCGGAGGCCAATGACATTCGATGCAAATACATTATATCACAACTGTTTCCTGCTGGGTTCCTGCTGCCCAGTCTTCTCTAGCTTCCTGATTTCTTTCTGTGCAATGGCCCATGATGTTATACTTGATTTTATGGATAAAGTCAGCATCAGAATTGGATTTCCAAACCATTACTGTCAGATTTTGGCTGGAATCTTTGGCAGATGTCCATGCTGTAGTTTTTCTTGAACAAAAATATCAGTTGATGGCTTACTTGGAAAAAAAACTTTTCAAAGTCTTTTCCTGAAGTTGGACCTCACTGGTTAAAAAGAATCCGTGAAGGCACAGAGTCAAAAACAAGTACCTCCCTGCCATCAATGTCTTGTAACTTTCCTCACCATCATCACCTTCAGCCCCATCACGATATTTACACTGCCATTGACCTAAAATAACGTATTTCACTTCTCTGTGATAGGCCTGCTCATCTGTAAAATGATTATATTGAACTTTTCCTTGCCCTCTGTGTGGAGTTTTTGCTTTGTTGTTGTTGTTGTTAGTCAATTCTGACTCATAGCAACTCTCTAAGTCAGAGTAGAATTCCCATGAAGTTTTGTAGTCAGTAATCATTACGGGAGCATAGCCCCAAATGTTTTCTCCCAATGAGCAACTGGTAGCTTTGAACCATTGAACTTTCAAATAGCAGTGGAACACTTCATTACTGAAACACTAGGGCTCCTTCCTCATGGACTATTAGCATGTAAATGTGGAGGAAGAATGAGACACAGATGCACGGGAAGCGATTACAAAGCACAAACCTGTACAAGCAAAATCAGCAATGATTCCAAGACTATGAGCTACTTGAGGCAGGAATCCCACAGCATTGCCTGGAGTGCTATATCTCGTAGACAGTCAAACATTGCTTTATTTTTATGTAGCCAAGAAAATGAAGCATTCATGGTTTAGTGGTAGAATGAGTGCCTTCCATGCAGGAGACCTGTGTTTGATTCCAGCCCAGTGCCCCTCTGGTAGACTTAACTACCATCTATCCTAGAAGCTTGCGTGTTATTGTGATGCTGACCAAATTTCAATGGGTTTCCAGCCTAAGACATATTAGGAAGAAGGGCCTGTTGTTCTACTTCCAAATATTAGCCAATGAAAATTGCATGGGTCTCAATAATCCAATCCACAACCAAATATGGTGACAGTGTATGATTAAGAAGTGTTCTGTTCTCTTGTACATGGAGTCACCATGAGCTAGAGGTTGATAGAATAGCATCTAACAGCAATCACTGTTACTGAGAACATTGTTGTTGTTGTTAAGTGCCATTGAGTCAGTACCAACTCATATGCACGATAGAATGAAACAGTGCCTAATCCTAGTCCAACTTCACAATTATTGCCACACTTGAGCCCATTGATGCTGCCACTTTGCCAGTCCACTTCACTGGGGGTCTTCCTCTTTTTCTCTTACCCTCCATCTTACCAAACATGATATCCTTCTCCAGCGAACGGTACCTCCTGACCATATGTCCAAAGTATGAGAGACAAAGTTTGGCCATCTTGGCCTCCAAGGAGCACTCTGGCAGTACTTCTTTCAACATAGATCTGTTGGTTCTTTTGGCAGCTCATGGCACTTTCAATATTCTCCTCCAACACCATAACTCAAAAACATCAATTCTTCTATGGTCAATCTTATTCATTGTCCAGATTTTGCATGCCTATGAGGTTATTGAAAATACCATGGCTTAGGTCAGGCACACCTTAGTCCTCAAGCTGACATCGCTGCTCTTCAACAGTTTAAAAAAGCTCTTATGCAGAAGATTTGTGTAATGCAATACGGCATTTGATTTCTTGACTGCTGCTTCCATGAATGTTGATGGTTGATCCAAGAACAATCAAGTCCTTGAAAACTTTAATCTTTTCTCCATTGATAAGAATGTTGTTTATTAGTCCAGAGGTAATGATTTTTGTTTACTTTACATTGAGATGCAATCCATACTGAGGGCTGTGGTCTTTAATCTTCATCAGTAAGTATTTTAAGTCCTCTTCACTTTCAACAAGCAAGGTTGTATCATCTGCATATCGCAGATTGTTAACGATGCCAATCCTGATGCCACTTTTTTCTTCATATAACCTAGCCTCTCAGATTATTTGCTTAGTATATAGGTTGGATAATTATGGTGAAAGAATGCAACCGTGTCACACGTCCTTCTTAATTGTAAACCATTCAGTGTTCCCGTGTTCTGTTTGGACAATTGCCTCTTGGTCCACATACATATTCTTCATGAGCACAATTAAGTGTTCCGGAATACTCATACTTCACAATGTTGTCCATAGCTTGTCATGATCCACACATCGAAAGCCTTTGCATAGTCAATAAAGCACAGGTAAACATCCTTCTGATATTCTCTGCTTTCAGCCAAGTTCCATCGGACATCAGCAGTAATATCCCTCATTCCACACGACCTCTTATGAATCTGGTTTGAACCTCTGAAATTTCTCTGTCAATGTATGCTTGAAGCCATTTCTGTATTACCTTTACTAAAACTTTACTTGCATGTCAATGATACTGTCCGATGATTTCCGCATTCTGTTGGGTCACATCTATTTGGAATGGGCACAAATACTGATCTCTTCTAATCAGTCGGCCAGATAGTTGTCTTCCAAATTTCTTGGCAGAGATGAGTGAGTGCCTCTGACCCTGTATTCACTACTAATTAGTTAGGATTTCAATCAACCTCCAATCAACCCACCTCAGTTAATCTCAGCTTTTTCCCTCTGACATATTATCTCTCCTTCTGCATCTGATGATTAGAAGGGAAAAAATGAGTACAGATTGTGTGAAAACACTTTGAATTTAAGGAATGCATTAGGCAGAGGATTGAATTGCACTTATAAAACATATTGTACCTCAAAAGGTTCCATGTGGATATGAGAGACCCAGAGACACCGAGCAAGACCTAGAAGCCTCCATTTTCAAAGAGACAAGGTGTGGTAACAAATGTATTGTAAAACAGTATGCATAATAAGAAAAACACAAACATACAAATGACTAGCTCTACCAAAGGGCGCCAACGAACTCCCCATAGGAATAAAAGGCAAGTGTCAGAGTTTTTCTTCTGGAAAAAAAAGAAAAAAAAAAAACAAAGACAAAAAAGTGAGTAACAAAAGATAAGACAAGAATGAAATTAAAAAGGTCTAGCTAAGGAGCTCTGGTAGCGTAGTGGTTACGAATCGGGCTGCGAACCTTAAGGTCAGCGGTTCGAAACTACCAGCCGCTCCGCGGGAGAAAGATGAGGCTTTCTACTCCCGTAAGGATTTACACCCTCAGAAACCCTGTACAGGGTCGCTATGGGTCGGAACCGACTCGACGGCACTTAACAACAACAACAAAGCTTTAAAGTCACCTGATTGAGTATCAAGGAGTCCTGGTGTGGCGCTGGACCTGAAGGTCAGCGGTCCAGCTTACTAGCCACTCCTCAGGAACCCTATACAAGGTCGTTATAAGTCGATATCAACCCAGATGACACTTAGGAACAGCAACAGCAACAATTCAATACCAAAGTTACATTGTATTTCTCAATATCCAACTTCCCTTCTCCACAACTTTAATCAAGTCCAAAAGGAAACATGTGAGTTTAAATCACCACTACAAGACCTTAATTTAGCCCGGGGAAACTGGAATCATTGAGCTTCCATCCCCTGAGCAGAGCAGACAAGCCAATTTTGCCTTTAAAAAATCAACAGGTAGAAGCATAACAAAGGTCGTATATTATGAGGCTGCAGATGGAAATTCAGCCCCAGCAGTTACATCGACACAGTTATTACTGTTATTACAGCTAAACCTCCTCATTCTGCTGACATTATTAACCAAGACAAACGCGGCCCTGCAGCTTTATTTCATGGGGTAGATCACCTATTAAACCAAGAACAATGTCATTGTCTTTTGCAGCACTTCCAAAATTGCTTCCTGCCTCTAAGAGGTTTCCTGGGCTTTTTCCCCCTTGCCATCAGTATAGATCCCATCCATCTTGTGCATGCTGCTACCTGGCCAGATTCTGTTTTGCATAGTCTATTGTTCCCCTGCCATCCTCACTCAGGTAAAAGGCATGCGATAATTGAGATCATTTGTGGAATCATCATCAAGGTCTCTAGAAATCTTATTTAGCTGCTTTCCAACTGAAGCAACCCTTTAAAAAGCCCAAAGTTTATCACTGTATTGTTTCTTCCTCTAATCAAAAAACCCTGGTGTGGCACTGTGGGATAAGCACTGGACTGCTAACTACGGTAACTGTAAGGTTGGCAATCCAAATCCACCAGCTGCTCACAGAAATCCTATTTAGGGTCACTATGTGTTGAAACTGACTTGTCAAAGTACAACAGCAACAATCAACAATGCTTGCTTCAGCATCCATTTGTGCAATGTGTTCCAGAATTTGGGAGTGGCGCCATAATCTGGTAGCAGAAACCAAGACTCAGAGATTATAAGTGAATTCGCCCCAGTTACATGCCTGAACAGGGGCTCCCATTGAGGCCATATATAAAGATAAGTCAAAAAGTATTGTCACCAGGGTTCCAATTCATACACACACAGACTTATTCTAAGCAAACTATGTTTAAACATGTGTCTTATCAGCCGAATGGCTGAGGACAACTTTTCTCCATAATACATCTATCTTAATCTTATTAAAATGCCTTCAAGAAAAAGGTCCAATGAAAATAGCAGCTTCTGAAGGTATCTGTTGAGCCAATTCAATTCAAAGAACAGGAGGTCCGCTTAAAATATTGTGGCAACTGTTCTTTGAGACCCCAAAGGGGAAATCATGATAGATTTTCTCAAAGGACACAAGACAGCCACCGGAACTTATTTTAAAAGGTTTAAAAAAGCTGAGAACTGCATTGATGAGCAAAATGCCAAGAAAGTTGCCCTAAGGAATTTTCTTCCATAGAGACAAAGCTCATTCTTTTAGGGTAGCCAGGACTTTCGTACACAATAGGAAACCTCACCTCTTTTACCTTACTGCTCTTGCCACTTCAGGTTTCTTTTTGTTCCCAAAACTCAAAGAACAATTCAAAGAACACAATTTGAATCCCTTGAGGATGCAAAAACTGTCATGTTGACATGGAGTAAATCAAAGCGTGCAGAATTTTTTGGGGGAAGGCTTAGTGATAGGAAATGCCACCTTCAGAAATGTATGATCCTAGATAGAGGATATGCTAAGAAACAGCTCCACAGTTTTGCTTAATAAAGGCTTCTATGATTTTATAGCAACACTTTTTGACATCCTCATAAACACTTTTTCATGGCTTATCTAAAGAAAATGTCTGCTCTATAGAAATAGGAATGCAAGTGGTTATTTGATGCATGGGCAAAATCTAAAATCCACACCACCTTTATTTGGTTTCTGGAGTTTTGCAAGGAAATGTCTTGTATAAAATCAAACCTTTCTTAACTCAATTAATTTACTGAATAAATGTAAATATCATTTCCACACTCCATTCACCTTGGATTTATTTCAATCTGATAATGTTGCCTTTTTGTCAAAGGGGGAACTGGAATCATTAACTATTTTGATGGAGCCTAGGTTTACCATGTAATTATAAATAAAAATCACATCGAAGTAATTATGGAAAGAATTCTACGACATCTTTTCTCTTATGCACGGTAACCACAAGACACAGAGTTCAGCAAGAAGTTTAGGGCAGCCAAAGCCTTAAGAAAAAGAGGCCTGCTGGTACTGTAGGGTAAGCACTGCACTGTCATCCAGAAGGCTGTTGGTGCAAATCCACCAGGTATTCCATAGGACAGAGATGAGATTGTCTGCTCCCATAAAGACTTAAAGTCTTAGAAAACAAATAGATCAGATCTTCATGAGACAGAATGAGCTCAGTGGCAGTGGGCTTGGTTTTGCATTTGGAATCCTTAAGAAAAGGGAACTATCATTTAGTATGTACAATTCCAAATGATCAAAGCTCTCCAAAGAGAGTTGCCATATGGCTTGGGCTTTGCAAAGCTTTTCTTGAATTTTCTCTTCTAATAAAACATAAATGCATATCACTATTGAACAACAAAAATAGCAGGACTTGATGTTCCTATGGACTCAAGATTAGGAACTTGACATACCAAATGTCTCTGTGGGCTGCCTCTCCTTTGGTCTCCACACTGACAGTGGCCAACTGCAGAGCAGCCTGATGAGTAGACAGAGGTCTGTGTCTCTGCGCTTCCTTTGCTCTGTGGGCAGTTGGACTGAGCCAGGGCCAGACTTGGCTCCCAACTCTTTGCCTTTTGGCAATCAGCCACCTGGAGTCCGTTCAAATGAACAAGCTACCTTTTCTTCCTACATATTGGTTTCTCCTCCATTTGAAAACAAAACTCTTCCCCCATCTGCTTGCTTTGGGGATTGCCATAATTGCATGGAGGATAATTGGCGGCAACACAATCTGAGGAACACCCCATTGATTCAAAGCAGAGTCTCAATAAACGTCTGTGTTTCATCGTTTTGCTAAATGGAGCCTGTGTCCCCGCCAGCTTTTCTAATGCCGGAGTGGAAACTAATGGGAGGCATATAAAGAGAAGGGGAGGCATTGAATAATGCTCTGCCATGACCCCTTTTGCTTCTAAGAAGCCTCTACTGTCAAGGGATCCACTGACTGATCTAGATCATCCCCCTCCAACCAATAAGCACTGATACAAATGATGCCAGAATGGAGCCCTAAAATGACTATGACAGCGAAACCACTCTCCGGACTCCACATACTAAATGATGGCCCCAGATCTGAGGACTTAGCTGGTCAACTCTCATAAAAAAGAAAAGCTCTAACATTTGCTTTCCCAAACGGTCATTGTCTGCTATGAAACAAGCCACTTGGATTTGTAAACAAATCTATGAACAGAAAATATGGGCACAAGAGGACAAGCTTGTCCCTCACACACCTGGGGGGAGGGGAAGTCCGATCTTTGACACTATCTGTGTATCCCTGAGTGTGTTCTTCAATCTCTCTCAGCTTCAGTATTGCTTCTGTAACATAGGGTTTAAGGATAATTTCTGACTGACTGGCGTTCTGTCAGTGAGATAATCCATCAGAACAGAGCCTGATACATGGTAAATTCTGTAAACCTCATCTAGTATTCCTTACTAAGGTTGTTCATTCAACAAACCTTTATTGAGCATTCACTCACTAGCTAACCAAACCTCTGCCATCACGTTAATTCGGACTCATAGTGAACCTATGTTGTTGTTGTTGTTAAGTGCCGTCAAGTCAGTTCCGACTCATAGCGACCCTGTACAGGGTTTCCGAGGCTGTAAATCTTTATGGGAGCAGAAACCGATACAAGGTTTTCAATACAGCAAATCTCTATGAGTGCATATAGCCCCATCTTTCTCCCCTGGAGGAACTGCCAACCTTGAGATTATTAGGAGCCCAATGCCTATCCCCCAGTGCCCCCAGGACTCCTTTGGCTCTCCCTCAAGAACTGCTTTATGGACTGAGTGAAAAAGAGAGACAAGATTGTTTGTCCTTATGAATCTTAGAGGCATAGGGGACAAGAGAATCTTAGAGGACAAACTATAATAATGAAATAAATTAATAAATAAGATCATTTGAGATAGAAACAATTCTTATGAAAAAATAAACAGAGCGACAAGGGTCCTGGTGAGGCACTCACTGTAGGATAAATGCAGGACTACAAGGCGGTTTGAACCACAAGGTCAGCAGTTCAAACTCACCAGCAGCTCCTTGGAAACTCTATGTTGGGTCACTGTGAGTCAGAATCAACTCAACAGCACCTAATGATAACAATACGTCTAAAGAAGAAATACCAGAGTTGGGATCTGAAAGATTAGACAGAGGAAAGTGAGGCATAGTACCAAGGCCGGTGGTGGGCATGGTTATGACAGAGCTAAGGAAATAAAAGAAGACTGACGTGACCACAATGGAGTGAACAAGGAGTCAGAAAGACAGGAGATGGAGTCAGAGAGCTTGGCAGAACCCCGTCACTGAAGGTAAGTAGGCTTCTGTGAGCAGTAGAGAGCTTTTGGAAGCTCTTCATCAAGGAGATTCTGCTAAATGATTTATATTCTCAAAGCCTCACTCTGGCTTATTTTTGAACAAAAGACTGTCATAAGCAAGAACAGTCGCAGACCAACAAGAAGCTGGAGCAGTGGCCTTATTAAGAAATGATTGTGACTTGGACTAAGATGGAGAGAACTAGACAGCATTTGAGTCAAATACCAATTTAGCAATGCAAACCAGCAGTACATTAATCTTAAACTCAATTTACTGGTATCAGTCCTGAATTCACCTATCTGGGAATATGACAGGAGGTAATGGCAAAGGTTGAAGTTAGGTATATCTTTTTAAAAATAAATAAGAGATTTCTCTTCACTATATCACATAAAAGGAGCTCTGATAGCTTAATGGTTACTAATCGGGCTGTGAACCACAAGGTCAGCAGTTCAAAACTATCAGCTGTTCTGTGGGAGAAAGAGGAGGCGGTCTGCTCCCATAAAGATTTATAGCCTAGGAAACCCTGTACAGGATCTCCATGAGTCGGAACCGACTCCAGAGCACATAACCACCTTATCACATAAAGAAAGTGGGATAGTAGAAAGCATCCGGGATTTTTAGTCAAAAGAACTGAGAATGATCTGGGCTCTGCCACTCACTAGCTTTGCCATTTGATCTAGTCACTCAATGTGCAGCCTCAGTTTAGAGAAATATAGATGTTCATGCCAAACTGATAAAACTGAGAAGATATGTGTAGAGACAGATCTGTGAGCTTTATTGTAAAGAAATATTTCTAAACAGAGAGATGAAACATATGGCGTCTGCTTTCCTGAGTTGTCTAGTGCCCATCACAGGAGAAGCTGGGCTACAGCTTTTTTGAGTTTTCAAGAAGAATGTGATACCCAGCTTTGGATGGCTCTGTTGTCTTTCTAGACAGGAGAATCATGACCCGTTTTGAGTTGGAGGAGATGTCTTGGCAGAAGATCAAAAGCAAAATCAGATTCCAAGAGACAGAACCATAAGTAGATGGGATAATACTCATGGGATATTGTCAAGCTGGAATAACTAAGGATAAGAGGAAGCAGATTACAAGTCTGTAGTACTCTCAGGAAGTAAAGAGTTGAACTGGTAGAGTGGGAGAAATGGGGGCAGTTGTGGAGATTTTGCCACCTACAGGTTACTGGAAATTTTGTTTGCTAGGTGAAGTATAAATTGTCCAATAGGAAAAAGAAAGAAAGAGAGAAAGAAAGAAAATGCCTCAACGCCTTAATGAAAGCAGGTTTCAAGTTCTGTAGCTCACTAGTCATGCACAGTGGAAACCCTAAATAAATCAGATTGTAAGTGCCTCTGAGTTGCATTTGTTTCTCATAGTGGCTCTTTCTGGCAGATAGCCATGTTTCTAACCAGACCAGTAACCTAAGACAAATAAACCCACTGCCACTGAGTTGATGCTGACTCATATTGACTCAATATATGGTTACCAAAACTGGAAATTTTTATGAGTGTAGTCTATTTTTTTCCTGTGGAGTGGTTGGTGGATTTGAACCATCAACCTTGTAGTTAGCAATCCAGTGTTCCTTAGCCAGACAAGTAGGAGAGTTTAAAAAAAAAAAAAGATAGTACTCTTTACTCAGTGGTTTCTTGTTTGTTTACTTGTAATAATAAAGCTTTAACATAAACCTTTCCGTGAGTATACATTTAATTTTACTAGACAGAGATAGTAAACAATCATCCCAACTTATTTGCATTTTTCTTCTTTAGCTGGGAAAGGGACGCTAATCCTGGAATTAACTAGGTACATTTAAAACACATGTAAATAGAGTTTTGTGAGTTGTCTTGTGTTAGAAATTAAGTTAAGCAATGTCAAATTCTATGTAGAAACAGTCAGAGTATCAGAATATTCTGTCTCTCTCTCTTTTTTTTTTCAACAAGAAATCATTGTTACTCTCAGAGATCAAAGCAGTAGGCAAATAATTATCTTGGTGGGGGTGATGGTGGGCTGTTTAGTCGATTCTGACTCATAGGGATCCCTCCATAGGATTTCCAAGGCTATTAATCTTTATGGGAGCAGAAAGCTTTATCTTTCTTCTCTTGAAGCCGCTGGTAGATTCAAACTTCTGACCTTTCAGGTAGCAGCCCAGCTCATAATCCACTTTGCTACCAGAGCCCCTTAATCATTATCCTAATGCTGGTGAGAGAATAATGTGAACTTTGAATCCACAAAGTAGAACTGACAGTGTTTCTTTTATGGCATCAACTGCTACCATGTGCATTTCACTATAAATAAGTGCACTCATATATGTCACATCAAACCACATTAGGAGACTTTTATTAGCACCAGCACTGTGTCAGCCCTGAGACATATATTAATATGTTAGTGGATATGTGTGACTCTGCGCTTATATGTTTAATCATCTATCTTCCACACTAGATGGAAAGTCCCTTGAAAGCCCTCTTAATATCCATTGTGCTATCAAAATCCAATATATTGAGGTACCCACAATCCAAATAGCTCACTGCTCCTCGAGCTATGAGTAAATGTTTTCTGATGGGGAAAATGATTTCAACTGAGATTGGAAGGAAGTAAGGAAGGACATTTCAAAGGGATGAAATGAAATGTATAAACACATGGGAGTAGGAAGTCTCTAATCTGAAATTGAAAGATGGCAACCTTGAAATTAAGACAAAAAAAAATTAACTGGAATTATGGGATGACCTTAAGAATATGATTCCCAACCTACCTTTCCAGACTTTGAGATAAGTTGGGATTCTGTCAGAAAACATAAATCACTCCAGGTGATCTAATCAGGAAAGGATTGGATTTAGGGAATTGGGAGTTTATAGGATTCGTGAAGCATCTTGGGAAGCAGCATCTAGGCTGGAGCTCCAGGACCATCTCCCAGAACCACAGAGAACTGATCTACCAAGAGAACTACTGTATCTCACAGCACTGGAGCTATGCCAGAGTCAAGAAATCTCTGTGTCTTTGCGGTTCCGTCACAGCTGCCTGTGGATACCCAGGAAGCTGATGGAAACAGTAAAATTCTACTGAAGAAGCACCTAACAATCCATGGCTTTGCACAACAAGGACAGGAAGATGGCCTTCAAGTCACTTGCATCTTCCAAAGGTTGCACAAGATCACTCATTGGTAGAATCAAATTCAAACCCACAACTCTATCTACAAAGTATTCAGTGAAATGATAGTTTCATGTCATTTTCAGCTTTTTAAACTTCTCCAACTAGGAGAGGGGAAGTGATCCAAACCACAGTATCTAAACCAATTATTAAAGTGTAAAAGTGATGAGCTGGGAAATTTGAAGCAGCAACTCTATAAAAGATGAAATAAACACAATCTAAATGCAGACAAACACAAATACACAAAGGAGATTTCATGGCTTGTTGTTGTTGTTGTCAGGTGCCATCGAGTCGGAACCGACTCATAGTGACCCCATGCACAGCAGAAC
>NW_006408607.1:945805-953307 GCF_000296735.1 Chrysochloris asiatica | reverse complement strand
TGTCTTCCAAATTTCCTGGCAGAGATGAGTGAGTGCCTCCTGTGCTGCCTCACTTTCCTGAAAGATTTCAATTTTTATTCCATCAATTCCTGGTGGCTAAGATGAACTAAATATGAAATCAGACTTTATTAGTAACAAAAATCATTTGAAAAAATATATTGCCTGTCTTAGAGTGAGTGAATGTGTGTATATGGGTGTGTTTTAAGGAAGTGTCTCTATTTGGCAAAGGAAGTGAGAATGGTTGCACAAATTGAATGCCATCAATGTCACTAAATTGTATGTGTAGAAATCGATATCATCTCAACAACAAGAAGAAGAAGAAAACAAATTATAGAAAGAAAAGAAAACTGCTTTATGACTGATAAGGACATGTATCAGTTGGGAACTATAAAAAACAGATAAGAAACAAGCATCCCTGAGCTTAGCACTGCCTATTGTTGTCATTGTACATGTGGAGTGCTACATCCTGGAGCTAGCCTTGGAATTTCTTAAATTAATTTGGCATTTCAAGTATCAGTTGCAGTTTTAGGTCAATGACATCAGTTTAAATTTCTATGGGGTTTGTTCAATATCGTGCCTCGAGTTTGGGTATTGGCGAACTGTCATTGTCATTGTGTATCTAATTTGATGGGACTCTAGTAGTACACAACTTTCACTAAAATATCCTGAGCATCTTTTAGAATCCCTGACTATTTTAGGAAAAGAAAACGTTTCTGTATTCGAAAAATAAATAAAAATGGCCATATTTTTCATGAGGTTTTCATGATTTGCAGCTGAGTGAGAACAAAGTCTCAATCATGCTACTACTACGTTCTTCTCTGAACACACCATCAGGTGGAAAGGAAACAACATATTTGACCTGACCTCAATCCCTATGCTGCTTTCTACCAGTGGTGTGACCCTTGGCTACTTATTTAACTGCCCTGTGTCTCAGTTTCATCTTGTGTAAAATGAATAAGACATGAATTATACAAGGTGGTTGAAGAACATATCACAGTATTGCTGGTAATGTTGTGTGCCAACAAGTCGGTTCCAACTAATAGCTGTTGGTGGGTTTGAACTGTGGACCTTGCAGCTAGCAGTCCAGTGTTAATCCTACAACATCACACCAAAGCTTTATAGTTGTATGCTGGTAGTGATTATGTGTCATTGAGTCAGTTCCTACTCATAGTGACCCTGTATAGGATTTCAGAGCCTGCAAATCTATATGGCAGGAGAAAGCCTCATCTTATTCCCACAGAACATCGGGTGTACTCAAACTACTGGCCTTACTTACTGATGATGCACTATGCCACCAGTGTTCCTTTTATAGAAATTTGTTGTTGTTAAGTGCCATTGAGTTGGTTTTGACTCATACCGACCCTGTATAAGGTTACTGAGAAGCTGCTGGTTCATACCAGCTTTGCAGTTCAATGCTTGATCCTACAGCACCACGCAAGGACTCTACAATTGTTGTTGTTGTTAGGTGCCATTGAGTCAGTATTGACTCATAGTAACCCTATGCACAACAGAACAAAACACTGTCGGGTCCTGGGCCAACCTCACTATTGTTGCCACGCTTGAACCCATTGATACTACCACCTTGCCAATCCATCTCGCTGGTGGTCTTCAACTTTTTCTTTGACCCTCCACCATACCAAACATGATATCGTTCTCCAGTGATTGGTCCCTCCTGACAGTATGTTCAAAGTATGAGAGACCAAGTTTGGCCATCCTGGCCTCCAAGGAGCACTCTCACTGTACTTCTTCCAACACATATCTGTTGGTTCTTTTGGCAGCCCATGGCACTTTCAATATTTTCCTCCAGCACCATAACTCAAAAGTGTCAATTCTTCTTTGGTCTTATTCACTGTCCAGCTTTCACATGCATATGAGGTTATTGAAAATACTATGACTTGAGTGAGGCACACCTTAGTCCTCAAGCTGACATCTTTGCTCTTCAACACTTTAAAAAGATCTTGTGCAACAGATTTGCCTAATGTAATATATCATTTGATTTCTTGACTGCTGTTTCCATGAGTGTTGATAGTTGATCTGAGAAGAATGAAGTCCTTGACAACTTCAATCTTTTCTCCATTGATAAGAATGTTGTTTATTATTACAGTGGTGAGGATTTTTGTTTTCTTGACATTAAGATGTAATACATATTGAAGGCTGTGCTCTTCGATCTTCCTCACTTAATGTTTTAAGTCTTCTTCACTTTCAGAAAAGCAAGGTTGTATCATCTGCATATCACAGGTTGTTAATGAGTCTTCCTCCAATCCTCATGCCATGTTTTTCTAATTATAACCCAGCTTCTCAGATTATTTGCTCAGCATACAGGTTAAATAAGTATGGTGAAAGAATACAACCCTGTCACACACCTTTCTTAATTTTAAACCATTCAGTGTTCCCATGTTCTATTCGAACAACTGCCTCTGGGTCCATTTACAGATTCCTCATAAGCACAATTAAGTGTTCTGGAATACTCATATTTTGCAATGTTGTCCATAGCTTATCATGATCCACAATATCAACAGCCTTTGCATAGTCAATAAAGCACAGGTAAACATCTTTCTGATATTCTCTGTTTTCAGTCAAGATCCATCAGACATCAGCAGTGATATCCCTTGTTCCATGGCCTTGAACCTTTGGAAGTTCTTTGTTGATGTATGCTTGCAGCCATTTCTGTATTACCTTTATTGAAACTTTACTTGCATGGGATATCAAAGATACTGTCCAGTGATTTCTGCATTCCATTGGGTCACCTCTCTTCAGATTGGGAACAAATATGGATCTCTTCCAATTAGTCAGCCAAATAGTTGTCTTCCAAATTTCTTGGCATAATGAGTGAGTGCCTCCTGTGCCACCTCACTGTATTGAAAGATTTCAATTTGTATTCCTTCAATTCCTGTTGCCTTGTTCTTTGCTAATTCCTTCAATGTACCTTGGACTTCCTCCTTTAGTATCATTGGCTCTTGATCATATGCTACCTCTTGAAACAGTTGAACATCATCAATTTTCTTTTGGTACAGTGATTCTGTGTATTCCTTCCATTTTCTTTTTATGCTTTCTGCATCATTCAATAATTTGTCCAGAGAATCCTTCAATAATGAAAGTCGAGGCTTGAATTTTTCTTCAGGTCCCCCAGCTTGAGTTTAGCTTTAATACATTTTAGCACTCTTCCTCATTTAGTGTGTCTAGTCTTTCTTATACTCTTTCTCAATTCCTTTCTGTCTTTTTTTTTTTTTTTTTTCATTTAACTATGGTACAAATGACTCACATGTTTGGCTCCTAACTCAAAAGTTGGAGGTTCAAGTATTCCCAGAAGTATCCTCAGAGAAAGGCCTTTTGTATACTTGTGAAAAATCAGTCATTAAAGCTCTATGGAGGACTTCTGATTTGGAGGCAGGAAAAGTAGAATCAGGTAGGACAGGCTCCTTGGGAAACTCATGGAAAATCCAGAGAAGGTGCTTTCATGGAGCAGCTCCAGACTTCTGGATTTAGTATAAGGTGTAGGGTGTCAGTTTCACTCACCCACCAATGGAAAAATCACTGTATAAAGGAAATGCTACAATATCAGAATTAATCGAGATGCTGGACTCTCCATGAGGCCACACTGCCCAGTCTGAGATCAGAGATCAGGGCCACAGCCAGACTGATACAGTGATAAGGCACTAAAAATCACACAGCGACATTTGAAAAAAGAGGTGTGGGGGAGTCTACACATTTCTTTCCTCTTCTCCCCTGTGGTACCTCCTCTGCCTAGCTTGGAAACCTTCAGGCAGGTGGGAGCACACCCTCGAAAGTGTCCAGCATTCAGCCCACAGTTTTCCCATTGCACATAGAGGAGGTGCCCCATTGGTCCCAAGGGCTGATCCTTTGGTGGCTGCTTATGACATCTGACTCTGGAACCCAGCCCTAAATTTGACTGGTCAACTGTCTACCCAGCAAGAAAAAGCAAGTCTGGCCATACAGGAAAACCATAAGAACACTATAAAACACCAACAAATAAGGCAAGAGCCAACATCAATTAGTACACACAAGGACACAGCTATTTTGAGAATTACACTGTGCACATGCAGATACCTAACTGACTTTAAGAGATAAAAATAGTGGACAATTTTCTCCCATTAATGTCTCAATATCAATCTGTGCACTTCCACGGTGGTGACTAGAGGAGGGGCCTGAGAGTGGACTGCCTCAACCACTACTGGAGGTTTCTACTGTGCATACAAACTGACCTGCAGGTCAGTAGCCTATGGTTTTATTTTTTGTTTTGAGTGGTTGTTTTTGTCTCTGCTTTTATATTGTTTCTATTTTTTGATCAATTTGATCACACTTTTTTTCCTGGGGGTGGGAGATTTCTCTCCCTATGTTACCCAAGAAGGGACAGCAACAATGGCCATATAGCCAAGCTACAAGCATACTCCATAATATTCTACCATTGGGATAGGAACTATTATCAGGTCCTAGGCATTACATGTAAAAAGGGAAAACTATCTCCAGATCACATCCACCAGGAAACACTCAACACAACATACATACATTTAATCATTTAAAACACACCTAACTACTAAAAATGTCCAAGAAAAAGCAACAAAACATCTCAGCACATGTCCGAAAAAAGAAAAAAGTAACTGAGACAAATGAGCTCAAAGCAGACATAGACTTTCCACAAGAAGAAAAGCAGACTTTGGATTTGCCTGAGAAGACATTCAGAAGAATGATATAGAGACAAATTCAAATGCTTCACAGAGAAGTGGAAGAAAATAAGGAAGAAGTCAGGAAAGTGTACAACAATCAAACAAGATAGATACGGCATTGGAAATAATCCAAAACCTGCAAGAAGAGGTCCAGATGATTAATAATAAAATATCACTTTAAAGGCAAAGGAGTAAAACTGAAGAGATGGGAGCCAGCACCAGCAAGCTGGAAGACAAATCTCTCAACACTACTAAGATAGAACCGCAAGCAGTAAAAAGGATTAAAAATTCTGAAGAGAGTCTAAGATTCATGCTGGATAACATAGAGAGGAATAACTTCAGAATTACTGACATTCTGGAACAGGAAGAATTAGAGAAGTCCACAGAGGATATAGCTGAAGAGCTACAGGAAGAAAATTTCCTTAACAGTTTGAAGGATGAGAAGATAAACATTTAAGAAGCTGAAAATACCCCAGGAAGGATAGACCTCAAAAGAAAATAACCAAGACATATCATAATCAAGCTCTGAAAAATCAAAGACTAGGAAAGAATCCTAAAAGCAGTCAGGGAAAAAGAAGTGTTACTTACAAAAACAAGCTAATCAGATTAAGCTCTGACTTATCAGCAGAAACCATGCAGGCAAGAAGGCAATAGGGAGACATATATAAAACTCTAAAAGAAAAATACTACCAATCAAGAATCATCTATTTAGCAAAACTGTCAATCAAATATGATGGTGCAATCAAGACATTCCAGGATAAACAGAAGCTAAGAGATTTTTTCAAAGGCAATCCAGCACTTCAAAACATCCTAAAGGGAGTTCTTCTAACTGAAAACCAACAAGAACAGACAACAACCAGAAACTGACAGACGTGGCAACACCACCTGAAACTCAGATGGTATATAATAGAGTCCAGAATAGAACAAAATAAGTACAACGAATTTAAAGGAGCTGCAAGGTCAACCAAAGATCAAAATAATAACAATGTCAAAGAAGGGGAAAATATAGGAACAGAGATCTAGGTGGTGAGGAGGTCAGGTAGATTGCAGGGTACAACATACTCTCTTAAATGGAGGGAAAAGTTAATAGACTTTAGGGTAAACCCAAAGAAAGTTAATATTTCACAATTTACCATGAAAATGAAGATCCAAGTAGAACAAGGATACATTAAAACTAAGAAGAAACTGACAAGAAATAGCACAAAAGCCATGAACTCAGCACAAGAAGGTATGCAGAACAAAGGTACGAACACCACAAAAAAATAACATAATGACAGCAATTAATTCATACCTGAACTGACTCGACAGCACTTACCAACAACAACATTGATAATTACATTGAATGTCAATGGAATTAATGCACGAGTGAAGAGAGAGACAGTGGCAGAAATGATAAGAAAAGAAGACCTTTCAATGTGCTGCCAACAAAAGACAAACCTCACATATAAAGACAAAAACAGATTAAAAGTTAAAGGATGGGAAAAAATATACCAAGCTAATTGCAATAGAAACCAAGCAGGAGTGGCAACACTAATCTCTGGTAAAGTAAACTTTAAGACAAAAACCAGCATAAGAGTTAAAGAAGGACACTGTCTCATGATTCAAGGGTCAATTGAGCAAGACGACATAACCATAATATTTACACTCCCAAAGAAAGAGTACCAAGATATATAAAGCAAACACTACTAGAATTGAACAAAGAAATAGATAAATCTACAATTATAGTGGGAGATTTTAATAAGCTACTTTCAAAAAGCGATGGAACAACCAATAAGAAATTCGACAAAGTTACAGAATAACTAACCAGTACAATCAACCCACTTGACCTCATAGATGTGTACAGAGCATTCAACACAACAACGTCCAATACACATTCTTTTTCAGTACACATGGAACATTCTCTAGAATTGAGCATGTGTTAGGTCACAAAGCAAGACTATATAAATTTACAAACATCAAAATATTACAACGCATCTTTTCAGACCACAATACTAAAAAACTAGAAATCAACAATAAGAAGACCAAGGAAATAAAGTTGAATACATGGAAACTGAATAACATTCTGCTGAAAAGCGACTGTTATTCAGTTTAGTAGAAATTAAACATGAATTCACAAAGTTATGAGAACGAAAATACAATAGACGCAAATCTTTGGGACATGACAAAAGCAGTGCTGAGAGTTCAATTCATTGTAATAAATGCACACATTCAAAAAGAAGAAAGAACCAAAAGTAACACATTAACACAACATCTCCAACAATTAGAAACAGATCAACAGAGGGACTCAACAATCACCAAAAGAAAGAAATAATAAAGATCAGAGCAGAAAGAAATGAGATAGAAAACAGAAAAACTATAGAAAGAATCAATAGGACAAGAAGCTGGTTCTTTGAAAGCATTAATAAACTTGACAAAACATTGGCAAACCTAACAAAAGAAAAGAGGGAGAAGATACAAATAACATGCATTGGAAACCAGATGGGCAATGTCACAAAGGAAATCAAAAGGATAATAACAAAATATTATGAAGAGGACTTCCGGTCTTGGTGGGCAGCAGAGACAGCCAGGTAGGAAAGGCTCCATGGGGGAGGGATTAAAAAATCACAGAAGCTGTGTTCACAGAACAACACCAGAGCTGAACGTACCCCAGGAAGGATAGACCCTAAAAGAAAGTAACAAAGACATATCATAATAAAGCTCTCCATAATCAAAGACAAGGAAAGAATTCTAAAACCAGCCAGGGAGAAATGTCACTTACAAAAGCAAGCAAATCAGATTAAGCTTGGACAACTCAGGAGACTCCATGCAGGCAAGAAC
>NW_006408607.1:943362-944103 GCF_000296735.1 Chrysochloris asiatica | reverse complement strand
AGTATGTTGAAACAATACAACCTTGTCACACAACTTTCTGAATTTTAAAATATTCAGTGTTCCCATGTTCTGTTCAAACAACTGACTTTTGGTCCAGGTACAGATTCCTCATGAGCACAATTAAGTGTTCTGGAATACTCATACTTCTCTATGTTGACCATAGCGTGTCATGATCCACACAATCGAAAGCCTTTGCTTAGTCAATAAAGCACAGGTAAACATCTTTCTGATTTCAGCCAAGATCCATCGGACATCAGCAATGATATTCCTTATTCCACAGCCTCTTCTGAATCCAGCTTGAACCTCTGGAAATTCTCTGTCAATGTATGATTGTAGTCATTTCTGTATTTCCTTTAGCAAAACTTTACTCACATAGGATATCAAAGGGATTGTCTGATGATTTCCACATTCCATTATTCCATTGGGTCACCTCTCTTTGGAATGGGCACAAATACGAATATCTTCCAGTCAGCCAGATAATTGTCTTCCAGATTTCTTGGAAGAGATGAGTGAGTGCCTCCTGTGCCACCTCACTTTCTTGAAAGATTTCAATTTTTATTCCATCAATTCCTGTTGCCTTGATCTTTGCCAATTCCTTCAATGCACCTTGGACTTCCTCCTTCAGTATCACTGGCTCTTGATCATATGCTACCTCTTGAAATGGTTGAATAGTAACCATTTCCTTTTGGTACAGTGACTCAGGGTATTTTTTCCAACTTCTTTTGATGCTTTCTGCATCAT
>NW_006408607.1:937822-941565 GCF_000296735.1 Chrysochloris asiatica | reverse complement strand
AAGTCCAACCACATTCAATATACTCCTCTGAACCCAGGTTGAGGCCTGGTTGGCCAGCAGTATAGTATAACCTGGGGATTCCTGGGCCCAGAGACAGTGACATGACCACAGAGACCTAGAGCAGAGAGTGAAGCATCCAGCTGATATGAAGTAAGGAGGGATGCACAAGAACACCCATACTTGCTGATAGTACCAGCTTGACCTGACTTCAATGGCTGGATGATCAAAACTCGACTAGAAGTAAGAAGAGGGGGAAAAAAAGAGTAATCCTATACAGTTTGATGAACTTGACCTATGCTTATGGATGTAGTAGCTCAAAAGAGGAAATATACCTTTACTGAGAAGATCATTTCCACCCCATTTGTACAGAGGGTTGACAGGGATGGGCACCTTAGACATTGGCTACCCAAAATGGGGGACTACAAAGGCAAGAAGTGGCTGGTTTACAAGCTTTCAAGAGGGAGCCTAGTTCCAGAGGGCATGGGGAAAAATAGAATCTCCACTGAGTGGTTTCCAATCTGTTGGGATGGGGCTGATGAAAGGAGATGAGGATAAGACTCTTGTGTACAATGGTGAATAATTACTATCAGTACTGATTGTGATGTTCGAAAATGTAAAGGTAGATATTTTGTAATAAAAGGAGGGGAGTAGTTGATTTTGCAGTCCAGGAGCAGAGGTCCCTGAGACCATCAAGTGAGAACAGCAATGTTCAGGACCCTACCTAGAGAAGCAGTGATGCCAGAGATGGAGGCAGAGACGATGATGTGGAGAGATGGAGCAGCTTGGGACTCCGGATTCAGAGAGGGAGAGGGGCTATGTGCTGACTGCCAGGGGGTGGGTTCGCGGGGTGTAACCTTTGGTTATTTGATGATGCATGGAGGGGAATGTAATCATTGCAACGAAACAAAATACATAGGATGAATGTAAAGTTGGTGTTCTACCATGCAAACTATCACATAATTCACAATAAAAACTTAAAAAAGAAAACTCTGTGGAGTATCCCTTGAAGACTTCATTAAACCAAACAATAGTTTCATTCAATTACTAAAAACTGTCTGCCTTGAGCATTGTAGCTTTTAAAGAACAATCTTTATGGGATGAAACTTATAAAAGCATATCCAAAGGTTAGACAAGAAACTTAGAAGACACTGGGTTTATGTCAATGGGGATGGAACAGTTTGGCAAAAGAGCACAAGAATGGTTGAACAACACGAAGAATGTAATCCACGTCACAAGCAGAAACTGGTGGTACGTTCTGCTGTGCATACTTTCAATAACAACAAAATAAATCAAGTTAGTTACTGTTAAAAGCCCTATGCAGTACAGTTTTACTCTGACACACATGGGGTCTCCATAAATTAGAGCTAACTCAACAGCAATTTGAGTCTGTTTGTCCATAGTGTCTGACAATCTTCTGTCATAAATATTGTTATTATCATTGTTGTTGTTAAGTGTCATCGAGTCAGTTCTAACTCATAGCAACTCCTTATATAGTTTCTGAGGAGCAGTTGGTGAGATTTAATCACTGATCTTGTGGTTCAAACTGACCTGGCAGTCGAGTGCTTATCCTACACTGCCATACCAGGACTCCCTCATAAATATTAACTATTACAGTCTCTGGTAGTGTAGTGGTTACGAATCAGGCTGCTAACCACAAGGTCAACAGTTTGAAACTACCAGCTGTTCCGCGGGAGAAAGATGAGGCTTTCTGCTCCCGTAGGGATTTGCAGCCTCGGAAACCCTGTGCAGGGTCGGTATGAGTTGGAACTGACTCCACAGAACTTAACAACAACAATAATTACATTCTAGAAAACCCTATGCAATACTATTAAATTCTATAAGGTTTCTATGAGTCAGAATTGACTTCAAAGCACACAATAATAATAATGCTGAAGGACAGGATGGATGGATGGATGGATGGATGGATGGATGGATGGATGGATGGATGGATTGGTCAAAACAATCACTGGTATTAGGAGCCGTGTTGTCCAGTATCATGGGCTGTGTCTACATCTGTAATGCTGGCTGAAGAGTTCACAATGCAGGCACCAGTCCATGTTAAGCAATAAAGCAACTGTCATTTTCACTCCTGATTTAAACCAAACAGGACCCTCCCTCTTCCTGCCACAGGACACTTGACTTATATTTGAAACCCCAAGAGTAATTCTCCTTTCCAAAGGGCTTATTTCACAGTCGATTATGCTGTAGCAACCCCAGACATCCCATTTTAAACATGTATAGCATGTCCTTGAAGAAGCCATTGCTTCGACAGGAGGCAGTCAGTCACTCAAAATATTAAATATCACTTACTCTTTAAGACCACTTACATAGCCAAATCCCTCCTTGACAAGATCTGCTATTGGCAAATAAATAAATAAAATATTATAAATTAAAAGTAAAAAATCTTGACTTTGAGTAAGCAATTGGTCAATTACTGAGCCATGGCATTGGCTGCACAACTTCAGTGTTGGACAACATCATCAGTAAAACGTACAAAAATAGCTGTTTGATTACCAACATTTAAACAAATGCTTTAACCTAAATAAATACAGAGTTCTAACTCTCCCAATCTACAAAGACTTAGGGTCACAGCTCCCCCTGTTTTGGTGGATGTCCCATGCCTTGCACTGGCTTCTAATTGCCTCCAAGTATTTATATATTTTGCTTGCCTAAGGCACCCTTGTTATGATTAGCAGTAGCAGGAGGAAATACCAAGTCCCTGCCCCTGTTTCCAGCTCTCTACCAGCAACAGTGGAGACAAACTGGTTGGGATAATTCTGGGAAGCAGGCTGCGAAAAGAGCTTTTCTCTCCTCCAGATAAATGAAATTATTCAAGGCTTTAATTTTTTTTCTCTGAAGTGAATTTTATGCCTGTGGAAAGTATCTATGAATATGAAAGGTTGTTCTTTCTAATGAGAAAAGTCAGAGATCAAGCTCTCAAAGATCACTTGTATCTTCCTCCAGGCTGGAAGATTTAGGAGAAAACATTCCCAGAATCAGATAGTTTCTCATTTCTGCTATGGTCTAACAGGAGAGCTTAGCCAACTTCCTCTCCCTACCTCAGCTCTCCCTTCTGCTTAGTGTCCTTCATCAAAAGAATACTTGAGAATTATGTTATCTTCAAAGGAGCTCTGGTAGTATTGTTGTTGTTAGGTGCCAGAGACCCATAGTGACCGTATGCTCAGCAGAACGAAACACTGCCCAATCTTGGGCCAACCTGACTACTGTTGCCATGCTTGAGTACATCGATGCTGCCACTTGGCCAATCCATCTCATGGGGTGACTTCCTCTTTTTCTCTGACCCTTCACTTTACCAAACATGATATCCTTCTCCAGCAAGTTCTCCCTCCTGACAATATGTCCAAAGTATGAGAAACGAAGTTTGGCCATGTTGCATCTAAGGAGCACTCTGGCTGCACTTCTTCCAAAACTGATCTATTGGTTCATTTGGCAAACCATGGCACTTTCAATATTCTCCTCCAACACCATAACTCAAAGGCATCAATTCTTCTACAGTCTTACAGTCTTCCTTATTCACTGTCCAGCTTTCACATGCATATGAGGTTATTGAAATGCCATGGCTTGGGTCAGGAGCACATTAGTCCTCAAGCTGACATCTTTACTCTTCAACATTTTAAAAAGGTCTTGTACAGAAGATTTGCCTAATGCAATATGTCATTTGATCTCTTGACTGCTGCTTCCATGAGTGTTGATAGTTGATTGAAGAAGAATGAATTCCTTGA
>NW_006408607.1:924835-931345 GCF_000296735.1 Chrysochloris asiatica | reverse complement strand
AGAGGAAAATCATAAAAACTTAGTAACACTGAAATAACAGCAATGAAGAAAGTGACCAAAAGCCCAGAAACAACATTAAGTCAGCACAGAAAACTATGTGGAACAAATAAACTAGCTATTCCACAAAAAAACAAAACAAAACAAAATGTTAAAATGACAGAAATCAACTGTTTCCTCAGTAGCACGTACAAAAGAGGTGATCTGTATCAGTGATTTGCTCCTTGGTGGCGCTGTGGGATAGGTTCTGGCCTGATAATTGTAAGGTGGATGCTTCAAACTCTCCAGCTGCTACACAGAAGAAAGATGAGGCTATCCCTGTAAAGATTTACAGTCTCAAAAAAACCTTAAATAGGGTCTCCATGAGTCAGAATCAACTCAATGGCAGTGGGTTTGGTTTTCAGTGGTTTACTTGATAACTGGTTTTGACACTGAAGGTGAATGTTCGTTCTGTTTCCTCAAGTCATTCACCTATTGAAAAGTTACCCATCTTATAAGATTTAGCTCAAACCATTCTCCTGCATGACATCTATTCTGACAGTTCTCTCCCTGGACAATGTGATACACACATCTACCCCTCATTTGCATTGAGACTTACTAGAAAATAATCTAACCATTGTATGAATTAAAAGAATAATCAAGGAGGACTTAACAAATGTTAGTATGCTTTTTCTTCTAAATGGGTATCTATTCCTTAGAGACAGAGACTATGTCTTGAATTTTTGAAATCTGTGCATCATCCATAATGTATATAATCCAGAAATCCTCTCATTAATAAATGTTCAATTTATAAAATTTCATGGATATAAAAATTTTGATTTGGGCAAAAACAGGCAGTTGGATATAACTCTTTGAGATTTGCCCATTAAATCCTTTATTAATTAATTATATTTCTAAAACATTATCTTGCAATCGACTTATTTGTGATACAAAAAATCAAATCAAAATGCTAACTTATTTAGGAAGAAAGGTTTTTAAGAGCTTGTCTTAATATCCTAGTATTACTATAATAGAAACACCTTTTGTTGTGACTTTAAAGAACAGAATTTATATTCTCACAGTTCTGGAGTCTATACATCCCAATAAGGGTCTCATCCATGACAGTTTCTTCACTGATAGTTGTTATTGTATTTGTTAAGTGCCATTGAGTTAGTTCTGACTCATAGAGACCCTGTATCAGGTTTCCAAGGAGTGGCTGGTGGATTTGAACTGCTGACCTTGTGGTTCAAACTGACCTTGTGGTCCAGCGCATTATACTGCAGCACCACTCCAGGACTCATTGATGGTAGTCCCAGGCAATCCTTGGTTCCTTGGTTAGTAGATGATCTTCCCATGGCATCTGTCTCCCCCTTATTTCCTAACCACCAGGTATGGGTGTCTCTGTGAACAATCTACTCCTTTATAATTCAGAAGTCATTCGATGTAGAACCTACTTTATGAGGCCTGGTTGGCCCTGTAGGATAAGCATTGGAGAGCTAACTACAACAATTGAAACTGCTCTCAGAAAACCTATACAGGGTCTCTGTGAGTCAGAACCAACTCAATGACACACAACAATGATTACTATGTGAGTATGATATGTATAATTAATATCATGAAGAAAGTCCTAATTCCAAACAGGATTATATCCACAAGTATTAGGATTCGAATACATCTGGAGAGGGAGAGGGGGACACAATTTAATCCTTCACAGAGTGTTAAAAATGAAAACTGTCAAATAAGTATAGCCCTTTCATAAAACTTAACTTTACATAAACACAGTCACAGAATTTGTTTATAGAGTGTCCCAGGACTTCTGAATGGAAAAACCAATGAACAGCCTTTTAGATGCTGGCCTGATGAGCTAAAAGTTCCTTTTACCATGTGTTCCATGTGGCAAGTGCTCCGTAAATTTTGAGTTGCTTTTAATTGCTTTGGTTCCACAACCTTTTCAAAGGTAAAGATCCACTTCAACTACTTGCTTTACATGTCCCCTCAAATTGCCTGTTGTTGTTGTTGTTGTTGTTGTTGCTGTTGTTGTGAAGTGTCATTGAGTGGATTCTGACTCATAGTGACTCTGTATAGGGTTTCCAAGGAGTGGCTGGTGGGCTTGAATAGTCACAGAGCCACCATCAAGTCAGCTGCGATTTACAACAGAAGGGAAGACTGGCTGGCCCTGTGTCCTTCTAGTAACTGGTGATATGCTAGAGCCTGTTGCTGCAGCCATTGTATCAATCCATTTGTCTGTGGGTCTTCTTTTTCACTGGCCCATCTGCTCAAAAATTCTAGTACAGTGCTAAGCAGCACTGTCAGTCCTGGACAGAGAACAAGACTAAGAACTTTCATCAAAGTAAGTCCTAGTGCATACTTTTGTGCACTAGTCCAGACTACCCTCCAAGAAAGTGTGCTGGGAAAGGAAAGGAAAGGAAAGGAAAAGAAAGAAAAGGAAATTCAGCTGGATTTCCCCAGTCCACACCAGTAAAGTACACGAAAGTGTGCAGATTCAGCTCAGCCAGGTTAGTTCAAATAGAACCATCCATTAAGTGCATTGGGTGGTTCTGGTTGAATTGAACTCTAGCCTTTCTTCACTCATCTATAAAATGGGGATGATATTAATAAGAAACTCTGCTAGCACAGTGGCTGCAAGTTGGACTGCTAACCTCAAGGTCAACAGTTTGAAACTACCAGCCATTCCATGGGAGAAAGATGAGGCTTTCTGCTCCCATAAAGATTCACAGCCTCAGAAACCCTATACAGGGTCGCTATGAGTTGGAATTAACTCTGTGGCACACAATCACCACCACCATTAATAACAGGCCTCTTGTAGATATTCTGAGGCTTAAAAGAAGAAATATTTAGAACTTAAATTGTTGCTAATTGTCAAATTCTCTCCATGCCAAGGTGTCCCCATGTATAACATAATGAAATGTTGTCTGGGTCTTCAGGATCTTTGACATGTTTGAGTCCATCAATGTGTCAATTGTGTATTTCAAATGCCTTCCAGCTTAGGAGGCTCATCTTCTGACTTTACAATACACAATATTCTGTAGTGATCCATAGGATCTTCATTGTCTAATTTTCAGAAATCGGTTACCAAAACTTTCTTCCTATTCTTAGTCTGAAAGCTCTGCTGAAACCTGCCCCTCATGAGTGACCTGGCTGGTAATTGAAATGCCAGCAGCATAAATTCTAGCATCATAGCAACACACAAGCCACCACTTAGTCCCTAGACCCTAGTCCCCATTCTGCTGCTGCAGAGCTTTGTCATTTTTTCCTTTCCTCCTCTGAGAAATTAAATAGTTCAGTCTGATGATGTATAGTGCTAACTCTAATTTTGGTCATTTGATAAAGAGAATACATATGGCATTTGGAAGAAAGTTGAGACAAGACAACAACAACAACAAAAAAAACCCAGAGTGGATTAATTATTTCACAGATAGATTTTCACCGCCCCAAATTCACCTGGTATGGCACTGTAGGATAAGCACTGGATTCTAACCACAAAGTTGGTGATTCAAATCCACCAGCTGCTCCTCAGAAACCCTATACAGAGTCACTATGAGCCAAAACTGACTCAACGATACTAGTAGAGGAAATAGAATATAAGAAGAGATAGTGACAACATAAAATTGAAGAAGGGCTATTATACAAGAAGGTAGGGAAAAGTATAACTCTATTACTGTTATTAAGTGGCAGACAAATTCACTCAGAACTTTTCATTCTTCAAGCAGCAGGCATCATAAACAACCTTATCTGTTTGCTTGTGCCTGTAGCATTTACTGTAACTCCTCAGATTAAAACCACAGTCTTTAATATTACAGTACAAAGATTGAGTCAGAAGGGCTTAATGCAACTCAAGCTAGTCAAAAGTAAAACCGAAAATGAAAATTAATACAATAAGCAAGAAAAAAACTATCAGAAAACTGTCACATTTCTGATAGGTTTTATCACTTCTGACCATAAACTCTATAGCTGCTGCCTTAGTTATCTTATGCTGTTATAACAAAATTACCATAAATGGGTTGCTTAAACAAACACATATTTATTTTATCACAGTTTAGGAGACTAGAAGTCCAAAGTCAAGGTGTTGACTCTAGGGGAAGGAACCCTGACGGGGTAGTGAGTTAAGCATTGGGCTCCTAGCCACAGTGTTGGCAGTTCAAACCCATCAGCCACTCTGCAGGAGAAAGATGAGGCAGTCTGCTTCCACAAAGATTTACAGTCTCAGAAGCCCTACGAAGCAGTTCTAGTTTGTCTTATAAGGGGTCTATGAATCTGAATTGACTCCATGGCAGAAGCAGAGAGGTTGGGCTCTAAGGAAGGTTTTCTCTCTCTGTGGATTCTGGGGGAGGCTTCCTGTCTGTGGTAAGGTTTTGCTGCAAGGTAATTTGCATGTGATCTGATTTCTTTCTTCCCCCATCACAGCTTGCTAGTTTACTTTCAATCTCTTTTCATATCACAAAAACTCTAATTCTGTCTCAGTAACTTAGCAAAGACAACCCAACCCCAAATAGGATGATAATTACATGCATGTTGTTGCTTGTATTACGTGCATTCACGTTGGTTCCAAGTCATAATGACCCTGCATAGGGTTTCTGAGGCTAGGAATCTTTACAGGAGCAGAGAGCTGGTGGGCTCTAACCACCGACCCTGTGGTTGGCAATCCAATGCTTATTCTACAGAGGCACCATGCTCCCAGTCATAGACATAGAGGTTAGGTTTTATAATAAGTATTTTGGAGGGACACAATGCAATCCATAACAGCTAAGAAAGCAGTATATTTTACTACCCCCACCATGTGCAGTGAGGATGGTTTGCATTCTTCAGGGCTTATGCATACATTTTCAAATGCCTTTAATTTTGTTTCAAATAGTCTTCTGTAAGACATCCTTAAGTCCCTCCAAGGTCATTGTCTCCCTTTTCACTGATCCTGGGATCATCGCTGTCTGATTTCGACTTCACTGACACAATGTTCATTTTATTCCTGGGAAACACACATCTGCTGAATTGGTCACAGCAGCATCCGGGACTGGAGCAAGAATTATCCCAGATGGTTCCTTTGCTGGGCACTTGATGCCCGCATTGGACTCCTCAGTCATTCTTTAGAGGTCAGCCAAAGAGAAAATTCACATTGATATTTAATGTAATTCAAAAGTCCAAGAACTGCAAACTGTCACCACCTTTTGGGGCCATTTAGAGACACTATTAAACAGATGGCAAGTGGCAAAGTCCCTTATAGATTTGTGTTTCTGGTGACACCTTGTAATAGGGAACACAAAAGCAAGGAGGGGTTGCCAATCACAGTGCTATGTAGGCACCATGAAAATTGAAAACCCGAGTCCATCCACAGTATGGACTAAATTTAAAAAATCTCAAGAAGCCCTGGTAGCACAATCATAAAAGCACTTGGCTGCTAATTCAAAGGTCAGTGGTTCTATTCCACCAGTTGCTCTACTGAAGAAAGGTGTGGCAGTCTGCTTCTAGAAAGATTTATAGCCTTGGAGACCCTATAGACCCGTGCTACTCCGTCCTACACAGAGGAACTGAGTTGGCATCAACTCGAAGGCAGCGGGTTTGATTTGGGTTTGGAAATGTGCTGTATATAGTAATAGACTTTACTCTCACACTCTTAATTTAAACTCAGACACCCAAATCTAAAAAAGAATCAACTTCATGGATCACTGGCTTTAGCTATATTGGAAATGTCTCTGTTTTCATGGATTTTCCATTCATTAATGCAGACACACACACAAATCCATACATGTACAACCCTTCTGTTAGATTTATGAAAGTTATGAAAAACAAGTAGAGAAAAACCACCATAAGAAAGTCCAGACAGATATGGATATGAAGTCACTTCTAGGGGCCACACAGGGAATGTAGAATGATTTTGTTTGGGCTTAATAACTGTTGATGATAATTTTACTGTTATTTTTCTACTTATTAAAAGTGGCTCTGTGAGATAAGCACTGGGCTTCAAACAACAAAGGGGTGGTTCGAGCCAACTAGCAGCTCAACAGAAGAAAGATGAAGTTTCTGCTCCTGTAAAGATTTACCACCTCTGAAACCCTACACAGGGTCATTCTCATTCAGAACTGACTCCATGGCGCTTCAACAACAAGAGAAATCGATGCCTTTCAGAGATTATTAAAAAAAAAAAAAAAAAAAAAAATTAAAACAGAAATATCATGGAAGAAGATCTACTACCCAGAGGCCAAAATGCTAATGTTTCTGAGGTTTTAAGGTTTTGACTCGTTTGTTTAGGGTTTCTAGAGATTCCTGGAATTCTCCACCTCCTCCAAGCTCTCAGGGAATGAAAGCAAGGATTCTAGCTAGTCCTCCTGGGCTTTGTGATTTCAGAGCTGAAAGAGAACTTACCAGTGTCATAGGAAACTGCTTTCTAGAGTCCTGTAGAATAAGTCTTGGACCTTAAGGTCACTTTGAACTGCAAGAAGCCCACCAGCCACTCCTCAGAAACCCTATAAAGGTTCACTATGAGTCAGAATCAACTTGATGGCATTTAACAGCAACATT
>NW_006408607.1:916097-917315 GCF_000296735.1 Chrysochloris asiatica | reverse complement strand
CGGTTCCGACTCGATGGCACCTGACAACAACAACACAGTCCATATTCTGATAATTAATGGATGTTTACAGCTCTTTCTCTTCATTTTGATCTGTGCCCCATCAGCTAATGAAGGTATCTAAGGCTTTACTCAATTTATACCTTCACTGTCAACTCTACTTTGAGGATGCTGCTCTTATCCAGTTTTATCTTGAGTGCCTTCCTATCTGAGGTACTCATCTTCTGGTACTTGTTGTTGTTCTTGTTAAGTGCCATCGAATTGGCACTGACTCATAGTGACCCTATACACAACAGAACAAAACACTACCCAATCCTAGGCCAACCTCACAATTGTTGCCACACTTGAGCTCATTGATGCTGCCATATTGCCAATCCATCTCACTGGGGGTGAAGTTTTTCCTCTTTTTCTCTGACCCTCCATCTTACCAAACACGATATCCTTCTCCAGTGACTGGTACCTTCTGATAATATGTCCAAAGTATAAGAGACAAAGTTTGGCCATCCTGCCCTCCAAGGAGCACTCTGGATGCACTTCTGGCTGGTTCTTTTGGCAGCCCATAGCACTTTCAACATTCTTCTCCAACACCATAACTCAAATGCATCAATTCTTCTGTGTTCTTCCTTATTCACTGTCCAACTTTCGCATGCATATGAAGTTATTGAAAATACCATGGCTTGGGTTAGGTGCACCTTAGTCCACAAACAAGTGGTAGCTTATCCCATATAGATCAATCTTATAAGAACATAATGTTCAAGACAGATATTTTTTATAGTTGAGTAAAATTATTGTTTGGTTTTAAGAAGACCTCAATGCATAATTATGTGACAAGTTTTAAAGATTGTCTCAGAGCAGTGGTTTCAAGAGTTTATTCAGTCCTCTTGTCTCCAAAAAAAGTCCAGAGTCCATAAGAATTTAAGATTCTGTTCTGCATTTAACTCCCTTTGATCAGGATTCTCTATGGAAACTTTGATCAACATGTTCAGTACTCTTGGTCTCCTGTCATAGTTTGTCATGATCTATAAAATTGAAAGCATTTCCATAGTCAACAAAGCACAATAAAACATTTTTTTGGTATTCTCTGCTTTCAGCCAAGATCCATCTGGCTTCAGCAATGACATCCCAGTGCAACATTCTCTTCATCACCACTCATCTGTCAGTTTGCTGTACTGTGATGGCTTGCATGTTGCTGTGATGCTTGAAGCTATGCTATTGAGATAT
>NW_006408607.1:914454-915555 GCF_000296735.1 Chrysochloris asiatica | reverse complement strand
CATTTGTTAGCAAAACAGATTGGTATTGGCCATTTTTAATCTGACGAGCATATGGTTTACTATGTTGGGAATAACAGATTCATGAAGAATGGCATAGCAGTTATCATTAAAAAAAAAAAAGAGCATTTCAAGATCTACCTTGAAGTATAATGTTATCTGTGATAGGATAATAGCCATATGCCTTCAAGGAAGAGCAGTTAATACCACTATTATTTAAATTTATGCACCAACCACTGAAGCCAGTGATGATTAAATTGAAGAATTCTACTAACTTCTTCAGTCTGCAATTGATCAAACATGCAATCAATACATACTGAAAACTATATCTCAGTGATTGGATTTCAAATGTGGGAAACAAAGAAGAAGGATCATTAGTTGGAAAGAATGGCTTTGGTGATAGGAATAATGCTGAACATCACATGACATAATTTTGCAAGACCAATTACTTACTCATTGCAAATACTTTTTTAAAAAACAACATGAAATGACCTCACTAAAGGAATTTAATTCTCTCTGGGAGGAGACAATAATAAAAGCTCAATACCATTAGCAAAAATAAGGCCAAAAGCAGACTGAGAAACCGATCATCAATTGCTTATATTTGCTCTTCAGGCAGTCCATGGCACTTTGAATATTCTTCTCCAAAACCATAAGTCAGATGCCTCAATTCTTCTACAGTCTTCTTTATTTACTGTCCATATTTTCACATGCGTATGAGGCAATTGAAAATATCATGCCTTGAGAAAGGTACACATTAGTCTTCAAACTGATTTGCTCTTGAACACTTTAAAGAGGTCTTGTGCAACAGATTTGACTAATACAATATATTGTGTGATTTCTTGAGTGCTGCTTCCATGAGTTTACTAACCAAGGTTGATCTAGCTACTGTAGCTGAAAATTTTCTGATTTGTCAATATCAGACACCAATAATGAGCTCCTAATATATAAGGAGCTCTGGTAGCGTAGTGGTTACGAATCGGGCTGCGAACCTTAAGGTCAGCGGTTTGAAACTACCAGCTGCTCCGCGGGAGAAAGATGAGGCTTTCTACTCCCGTAAAGATTTACACCCTCGGAAACCCTGCACAGGGTCGCTATGGGTCG
>NW_006408607.1:913029-914354 GCF_000296735.1 Chrysochloris asiatica | reverse complement strand
AAAGGCATCAATTCTATGGTCTTCCTTATTTACTGTACAATTTTCACATGCATATGAGGTTATTGAAAATACCATGGCTTGGGTGAGGTGCACCTTAGTCCTCAAGCTGACATCTTTGTTCTTCAACAATTAAAAAAGTTATCATGCAGCAGATTTGCCTAATGCAATATGTCATCTGATCTCTTGACTGCTGCTTCCTTGAGTGTTGATAGTTTGATCCAAGAAGAATGAAGTCCTTAACAACTTCAGTCTTTTCTCTGTGGATAAGAATGTTGTTTACTGGTCCAGTGGTGAGGATTTCTGTTTTCTTTACACTGAGATACAATCCATATGTGTGCTCTTTGATCTTCTTCAGTAATGTTTTACATCCTCTTCACTTTCAGCAAGAAAGGTTGCATTATCTCCATGTAGCAAATTGTTAATGTCTTTCTTCAACTCTGATGTCATGTTTTCTTCATATAACCCAGCTTCTCAGATTATTTGCTCAGCATACAGGTGGAATAAATATGGTGAAAGAATACAACCCTGTCAGACACCTTTCTTAATTTTAAACCCTCCAGTGTTCACATGTTCTTTTCGAACAACTGCCTCTTGTCTATGTACAGATTCCTCATGAGGACAATTAAGTGTTCTGGAATGCTTCGCAATGTTGTCCATAGCTTGTTATGAGCCACACAATCGAAAGCCTTTGTGTAGTCAATAAAGCACAGGTAGACATTTTTCTGATATTCTCTGCTTTCAGCCAAGAGTCATTGGCCATCAGCAATGATATCACTCATTCCACGACCTCTTCTGAATCTGGCTTGAACCTCTAGAATTTCTCTGTCAATGTATGCTTGCAACCGTTTCTGTATTACCTTTAGTAAAACTTTACTTGCATGGGATATCAAAGAGATTCTCCGATGAGTTCCTCATTCCGTTGGGTCACCTCTCTTTGCAATGGGCACAAATAGGATCTCTTCCAATCAGTCAACCAGATAGTTGCCTTCCAACTCTGCCTTGGCAGAGATGAGTGAGTGCCTCCTGTGCTACATCAATTTCTTGAAAGATTTCCATTTTCATTCCGTCAATTCCTGGTGACTTATTCTTTGAGAATTCCTTCAATGCGTCTTAGACTTCCTCCTTCAGTGTCATTGGCTCTTGATCATATGCTACCTTTTGAAATGGTTGAACTTCAACCATTTCCTTTTGTTCCAGTGACTCTGTGTATTCCTCCCATCTTCTTTTAATGCTTTCTGCATCTTTCAATATTTTGCTCAAAGAATCTTCAAGCAACGAAAGTCGAGGCTTGAATTATTTCTTCAGTTCCCCAGCTTGAGAAATGC
>NW_006408607.1:911449-912929 GCF_000296735.1 Chrysochloris asiatica | reverse complement strand
GAACCGACTCGACAGCACTTAACATACACACAATATAGCACCACTTCTTGAGAGGATCAATAAGCCACTAGGTGGCAAGTTGACTACATTGGGTCATTTCTACCAGGGAAGGCACGATGATTTATTTTTATAGGAATAGACACATATTTTATGTATAGACTTGTTTTTCTTCCTAAAGGATCCCAGCCAGCATTACTATAAGAAGATTTACAGAACTTCATCTCACTGGACCCCACGTAACATAGCATTATGTCATGCCAGGGCCCCACTTTACACCAAAAGAAATATGAGAGCTTATATAATATCATTTCTAGTGGATGTTTGTGAATGTTTTCATCAGTTTTGGCCCTGAGGCTAGTAATGGGTATTGTCATTTGTCTCACTCACCTTCATCTTCTCAGTATTCTCTGGGGAAAGAGACCCATCAGAATTGTGGAGAATTTGTTCCCAAACATATATAGAAGTGCAATTTCTATCTTCAAGATTATCATCTTATTACATCAACTTCTAATTATTACTATTCTTTTAAAAAGAGTATCTTCTTTATTTCCAGACTCTGAACTTGGGTCTACAGTTTTATAATCAGCTGTGAAATTGATCCACTTTATTTAACAAAAAGAAATTTCCAATTTCAGACAAATTTTGTCTTTGATTTTAAAAACATATGTATTTTTTTCAAATGACTTTAATTGGCTATATAATAGTATTAGTATAACACCTAGCAATTTTTAATGACACAAAATATATAGCCAATTAAGGTCATTTGGGAAAATTGTTTATGTTTTTAAAATCAAAGACAAAATTTGTCTGAGATTGAAATTTCTTTTAGTTAAATAAAACAGAAATTTTCAATCTCAGAAAACTATCTGGCCTACTGATTCGAAGAGATCTGTATTTGTGCCCATTCCAAAGAGAGGTGACTCAACACAATGTGGAAATCATTAGACAACATCTTTGATATCCCATGCAAGTAGAGTTTTACTAAAGGTAATACAGAAATGGCTGCAAGCATACATTGACAGAGAACTTCCAAAGGTTAAAGATAGAATCAGAAGAGAATGTGGAATGAGGGATATCATTGCTGATGTCCTATGGTTTTTGGCTGAAAGCAGAGAATACCAGAAAGATGGTTACCTGTGTTTTACTGACTACACAAAAGTTTCAATTATGTGGATCATGACAAGCTATGGCCAACTTTGTGAAGTATGAGTATTCCAGAACACTTAATTTTGCTCATAAGGAATCTGTACATGGACCAAGAGGCAGTTGTTTGAACAGAACATGAGAACACTGAATGGTTTAAAATTAAGAAAGGTGTGCGACGAGGTTGTATTCTTTCATCATTCTTTCATCAACCTCTATGCTGAGCAACTAATCTGAGAATTTGGGTTATATGATGAAAAAATGTGGCATCAGGTTTGGAGGAAAACTCATTAATAACCTGCGATATGCAGATGATACAACCTTGCTTGCTGAAAGT
>NW_006408607.1:908858-910519 GCF_000296735.1 Chrysochloris asiatica | reverse complement strand
TGTCAGCAGTCTGAAACTACCAGTGTTCCACATGAGAAAGGTGAAGCTTTCTGCTCCCATAAAGATTTACAGCCTCAGAACCCACTCCATGGCACACCACCACCACCACCACTGTACATTGACTTACTTAAAGACAAATAACAACTTTATCAGGTCTTTCTCCTGTGATGTCATCTAGTGAGTTTGAACTGAAAACATTTCCTTTAACAGCTGAGCACATAATAATTGCATTACCAGATCTCGCTCCTTTGCAATTAGCTTCCTTGGTATCACTTGAGCCTAATTTCAGTTATGTCTATTTTTAAATCACCAGTGGTGTCTAATTTTTTTACAAAGTTAAATTAAATACAGGCTAAACACACCATTTCTAATCTTTGTGAATGAACTTTGGCTCAGTTTTTCTGCTTTTGGTCCTGACCCACCAGCCTTTTGTTGGAAACCCTTCACAGGGTCTCTATGACTCAGTAACGACTTGACAGCACTTAACAACAACAACTCAAACAAAATCTTAATACAGACTCTTTAATAATTTCCCTCAAGGATAAACTCAGTTCAGAGAAACAATAATTTCTTCAGCTCCAAGGTGATAATTTTGTGCCTTTTTCATCTTTTATATCTAATATTCATGAATGTGATTTCACCAGCATGTAGTAGGCACTTACAGTTATTACACTGAAGAATTTGTTCCCCTTCTGCTTCCAATTCAGAACTTACCTTGTTCATTTCTCCTACTGTGATTTACTCTGATGGTCGTCTTTTAGAAATGACTTGTCTTGTGTTATAGAATATTACTAACTGAAATATGTTGCTTTTTTAAAAGCCATCCATTACTAAAAGGAAATATTAGAAATAGAAGGAATGAAAATTAAGCCACTCAAATTTCTAAAAGTAAAAAAAAAAAAAAAATGATGATAGTGCTATCAAAGTGACAGTGATACAACAAGAGCATATGTGGCTACTGGGACTTTAAAACTATACAGTCCTTCTGAAAAGTAACTTGTCAATATGATAAACAACTATAACATATTTTACTTTTGATCCATTTCCTTAATTGTTGTTAACTGCCATCGAGTCTGTTCTGACTCATAGTGACACTGTAGCTTTCTATGTGAAGATGCCTATCATAGATTCACTTGTTAGACTATAAATTATAAGCCCCTATGCATCTTTTAATATTAAAATTAATACATAAAAAATTACTTCATATTGTTATTGCTGTTGTTAAGTGCTGTCAAATCAGTTCTGATGCATAGTAGGGTTCCTGAGGAGTGGCTGGTGAGCGGGAACCACAACTTGCAGTTCAAACCAACCTTGCAATCCAGCACTCTAACCCACTGCACCATACCAGGACTCATCTTAGCAGACTATTATACAGCCATTATTATTACCCACCACTCAGCTTGTCATACTGTGTGACTTGTGTATTTCTGTCATGCAAAATGTTATGCTACTAGTTTTTTGTTGTTGTTGTTGTTTTTGTTTTTTGCACCTTTAGATTTTTATTTTTTATTAAAATGTTGACTTTAAAGTCATGACTATGTCTTTTTGTTGTTGTTGCTTTTTAATGTTTTATTGTGAATTATGTGATAGTTTACATGGGAGAACATTGGTTTTATATTCATTCTATCGTATATCCTATCATTGCCATGGTTACAATCCCC
>NW_006408607.1:904788-907521 GCF_000296735.1 Chrysochloris asiatica | reverse complement strand
ATAATGCAAGGAAAACGAAGATTCAAAAGACCACCAAGCATCTTAATATTGTTCCCCCCTTTTCCACATTCCATCCATGGCTCGATCTCTGTATCGCAGAACTCTGTAATTCTCAAGTTGTGCATATATCATTATTTACCTGCTACTAGTTTTTTAAATACTAGAATGGTCACCCATGATGGACAACCTTTGGTGGTGCTTCTAGAGTAAGACCAACTAGGAAGGAGAGGTAGACTCGTTCTGAATGTTTAGCCACTGAAAACCTAATGGTAGCAGTGGAAGATTGTCATTTATAGCACCATAAGAAGAAAACATGAAAAGCAGAAGATCACTGTAAGATACAGTGTCTGTAGATGATCCCCTCATGTTGGAAGGCACTCAAAATACAACTAAGGAAAAGCTGCTTCTACAAAGTATGTTGTTGTTAGGTGCCATGGAGACAGTACTGACTCACAGCGATCTCATGCACAACAGAACAAAACATTGCCCGATCCTGGACCAACCTCACAATTGTTGCCACACTTGAGCCCATTTATGCTGCCACTTTGCCAATCCATATCGCTGGGGGTCTTCCTCTTTTTCTCTGACCCTCCATCTTACTAAACATGATATCCTTCTCCAGCAATTGGTCCCTCCTGGCAATATGTCTAATGTATGAGGGATGAAGTTTGGCCATCTTGACCTCCAAGGAGCACTCTGATTGTACTTCTTCCAAACAGATCTATTAGTTCTTTTGGCAGTCCATGGCACTTTCAATATTCTCCTCCAACACCATAACTTAAAGCATCAATTCTTCTATGGTCTTCCTTATTCACTGTCCAGCTTTCACATGCATATGAGGTTATTGAAAATACCATGACTTGAGTCAGGCACACCTTAGTAGACTATAATAACTTGAATGGGGTAAAACTTTCAGGACCTTGATTTATTGATGCAGCACACTTCAAAATGAGAAGAAACAGTTGCAAACATCTATTAATAATTAGAATATGGAATGTATGGAGTATGAATCTAGAAAAATTGAAAGTTGTCAAAATTAAATAGAACACACAACAATTTACCATAGAGTTTAGTGAGCTGAAATGGACTAGTTGATCGTTTTGAATCTGACAGTCATACGATCTACTTTGCTGGGAATGCCAACTGAAAAAAAGATTGGGCTCACATTCATGAACAAAAAGTATATTTCAAGATCTATCTTGAAGTACAATATAATGGGGGGATAGGAGAATATGACTAGGTTTACAAGGAAGTCCAGTTAATATCACTATTATTCATATTTACTCACTAATCACTAAAAGGAGCTCTGGTAGTGTTGCAGACCATGCAGACCCAGTCAGGAGTTCAAGGCCCTGTGGGCCCGAGTGTTGCAGACCATACAGGCATGTTTTCTGTGTAGTGAGGATCATGTAGACATTTGCCTTTTATGTTGTTTTAAAAAGATATTTGCAATGAGTAAATCTTAAATCTTGCAAAATTCTATCATATGATTCCAGTATTATTTCTATCACCAATGCCATGTTTTTCAACTAGATATCCTTTTTCTTTGTTTCCAAACTTCACATTTCAATCACCAGTAATTATCAATGCATCTTGATTGCATGTTTGATCAGTTTCAGACTAAAGAAACTGGTAGAATTCTTTAATTTCATCATCATTAGTTTTAGTGATTGTTCTTGTTGTTATGTGCTGTGGAGTTGGTTCTGACTCATAGTGACCCTGCATAGGGTTTCTGAGGTTGTAAATATTTACAGGAGCAGAAAGTTTCATCTTTCTCCCATGGAACAGCTGGTAGTTTCGAACTGCTGACCATTAGATTAGCAGCCCAATTCGTAATCACTATGCTACCATGCCGAGGACCTGCCTTGACACGGATGTTTGGTTCATGAGGTAGGGATATCTGGTGGCAGTAGAAATATAGAAAGACACATCAAGACACAATGAGAGAGACAGAGAGACACCCCAAAACCAGTGGATGCATCACTGGTGGGCAGACTTTGGACCACAGGCATCGTGGCCTCGGCAGGCAGCAATGCACTGCCCTGCAAACTGTACTGCATGCCCTCCAAGCTGTAATGCACACTGGATTCGGTCTGTGCCTCCGTTTTATTTAGGGGAGGAACTTTTACACAAAGCTGGGCGGGACTAAGACAAGGTACAGCTAACATACGTAATTTTCCAGACATTCTGGCAACTTTATATCTTACTTCGCAGGTTCGAATTTCACGACCGCAACTTGGTTCCTTAAGCCTGATTAACATACCTTTTAGCACCTAGCCTCAAATGGGGGAAGGTGAAGAGGATTGGGAGGAGTCCCATTGAGTTGGCTTCTCAGGAAGCTAGATGCCTAGGTGAATGGGGATGCACCTGAAAACACTTTAGGGAGGGTGTCCTTTTGTCTTTAGAACAAAGACCCGGGAAGACACCCATTTACCTTGAGTGAATTCTTTGAGGAAAACTTTGCCTTTAGAATTTTACAGTCTCGGCTTTAGGAGATCTTTACATTTATCTGTGGATATCAAGGGCTCATGTATGAAATTAATAACAAACATAACTGAATACTAAGATGAAAAACAGTTTGCTATGTCTGCTATGTGGCTAGAGTCTGTTCCTCAGAGCCTGTATGGTCTGCAACATACAGATGGATTACACAGAAAATCACATCAAATTGTCTACAAAACACATTGGAGAAAAAAGCTCAATAGCCTCATCCAAAGTAACGTGAGAAGCAGA
>NW_006408607.1:902321-903533 GCF_000296735.1 Chrysochloris asiatica | reverse complement strand
CATCCCAGTGTTTTGTTCTGCTGGCATCATATTGCTATGATTTGGGACCAACTTGACAGACCTAACAACATCAAGCTAAAGATATGAGTTCAAAAAGGAGTGCAGAAGACAGAATGTTGGAGAACATAGGAATGTGAGATACCTGTTTAAGCATCTCTTTTGCTCAAGCTTTCCAGCCCTGCTTGTGTTCAATCCTGGATATACCATTTCCATCCTAGATTAATTGTTGTTGGGCCTACCCAGCTTTATGGCTTGATACTGAGTGTGAGAGAACCAACTTACATTTGGCACTACAGTACCTGGTCACTTTTATTTCTGTGGTTGGCCTGGAGAAAGAGAGAATGAGTTTTGCTGGGAAATTTATAGTCAGATCTTGAAAGGATCAATATTCCTTCCACTCACGTTCATTTGACCATAATTTACTTACATGGTTGCAACCTAATTGAAAGAAAGGTTGGTGAAGTTCATTCATTTCCTTCTGGACCTGGAATGTCCATTGACTCTGTTATAAAGTGATAGAGAGAATGGGGGAAAGTAATATTCAAAAAAAGAATTGTTGAAATACCTCTTCTTAGAACTAGCAATTTCAAAAATCCCAGGGGGATTAAATAAAATAAGTTTACACTTTTATCATTATAATAAAACTGAAGAACAGCAAAGAAAAATATAAGGTTTTAAAAGACAGATCTGCCTACAAAGGAATGGAAATTAGACTTACAGATGAATTCTGAACAGCCACAATGAAAAGTTGAAACTATTAGAATAATACCATCAATGCTATGGGAGAAGGAAAAAGCAAGCTGCCAGTCCAGGAAAATGACTATTTAAGAAAAAGTCTAAAATAAAGGCATTTACAAACAAATGAAATATGAGAAATGTAACCAATCACAGACTCTCTCTAGAGTACATCCACATGATGTATTTGAAACAAAAGAAAAATGACAATGATAAACATCTGAAATCAACCAGGAGCAATGTCACTGGGAAATGTGTGTGAAAATCTAAGTCACTTACAGCTCTAAACAGCAATGAGAATTTTTAATTTCTTAGCTAAATAATAGGAGAGAACTAAAACATCGAATAACAAGATGAGTTAAATTGGGGAAAACAGTGATCAAGTTTAAAGCATTTAAATTTCTTAAATATTTGGGAGGATGGTGAATAGGCTTTGTTACTGTTATTGTTCCTGTGCAGCAGATTTGCCCAGGAACT
>NW_006408607.1:885581-886135 GCF_000296735.1 Chrysochloris asiatica | reverse complement strand
TGTTCCCATTTTTTAATTAAGTTATTTGTTTTTTTCTTGTAGAGGTGTTGTAGCTTCCTATCGATTTTAGAAACTAGTCCCTTGTCTAATACATAATTGAAAGATTTTTTTCCCATTCTGTGGGCTCTCTTTTTACTCTTTTTGTGAAATCTTCTGAGGCACATAAGTTTCTAATTTTAATATGTCCCAATCATCTATTTTGTCTTCTTTTGTTTGTGCAATTCTCACAATGTTTGGTAGTCAGTGTGTGTCCTGTATTAGAACCATTAAATTGTCCCTAGTTTCTCATTGATGACCTCTATAATTCTGAAGTTCACATTTAGATCTTTAATCCATGCTGAGTTGGCTTTTGAACATGGAGAGACACAAAGTCTTGTTTCAATCTTTTGCATGTAGATTTGCAGTTCTGCCAACACCATCTGTTGAAGAGACTGTCTCCTCCCCATTCAATGTACTTTGGTCCTTTGTCAAAGATCAATGGCTGTATATGTATGGGTTAATTTCTGAATACTAAATTCTGTTCCACTGATCTATGTATCTTTCATTGTACCAGT
>NW_006408607.1:883098-884439 GCF_000296735.1 Chrysochloris asiatica | reverse complement strand
CCTCGTCTATATTCTGGCATAATTTCAGTAGAATTGGTGACAGCTCTTCCCTGAATGTTTGGTAAAATCACCAGTGAAGCCATCTGAACCTGACCTGTTTTTGTTGAGAGATTTCTGATGGCCTGGACAATTCCTTCCTTTGTTATGAGTCTGTTTAAAATTTCTACTTCACTCTGTGTAAGTTTCAGTAGGTCATGCTTTCTGAAAATTTTTTCATCTCCTCTAGATTTTCAAATTTATTTGAGTGCAACTCTTCATAGTATTCTGTTATTATCCTTTTTATTTCTGTTAGTTCTGTTGTGAAATCACCCATGTGTTTTCTTATGCATGTTATTTATGTCTTCCTCTCCTTTTCTTTTGTTAGGTTTTCCAAGGTTTGTCAACTTTGTTAATCCTTTCGAAGAACCAGTTTCTTCTCCTGTTGATTCTTTCTATAGTTTTTCTGTTTTCTATATGGCTTATTTCTGCTTTAATCTTTAGTATTTCTTTTTTTCTCTTGACTCTAGGTTTACTTTGCTGGCTTGTTTCTAATTGTTTGAGATGTGTTGATGTGTTGATTTTGGTTTTATTGCAATAAATTGTCTTCTTAGCACTGCTTTTGCCTTGTCCCAAATATTTTGATGTGAACTTCAGTTTTAATTCTCATTTGTTTCTAGGAACTTTGTGAATTCATGTATCATTTCTTCCACTATCAAGTAGCTTTTAAGCAGGATGCTATTCAGTTTCCATGTATTTGACATTTCCTTGGTCTTCTTCTTGTTGATTTCTAATTTTATAGCATTGAGGTTTGAGAAAATGTTTTGTAGTATTTTGATGTTTGTAAAATTATGGAGGTTTCTTTTGTGGCATAACCCATGGTCTATTCTAGACAATGTTCCATGTGCACTGGAAAAGAATGTGTATTGTGCTGCTGTTGGGTTAAAAGATGTACACATCTTTGAGGTCAAGTTGGCTGATTGTGTTGCTTTATTCTGCTATGTCATTTTAGAGTTTCTTTCTGGTTGTTCTTGTCTTTTGTGAAAACAATGTATTAAAATCTCCCACTATTATTATAGATTTGCCTATTTCTTTCTTCAAGTCAATTAGCGTTTGCTTTATATATTTTAGGAGTTTAGATATCTATTATAGTTATATCATCTTAGTCAATTGATCCTTTAATCATGAGATAACGTCCATCTTTGTCTATTATGTTGGATTTTGCCTTAAAGTTCATTTTATCAGAAATTAGTATTGCCACACATACTCATTTTTAAGTTCCAATTAGTTTGGTATAGTTTTTCCATCCTTTAACTTTTAGTCTATTTTTTGTGTGTAAGGTTTCTCTCTTGCCAAAAATATATT
>NW_006408607.1:879485-881244 GCF_000296735.1 Chrysochloris asiatica | reverse complement strand
GTAGGGAGAGAAAAAGCCCACTCTACTTTAAAAGGGGGGGGGGTGAATGTAGCAAAATAGTGTAGGTTTTTCTCCTAGTGGGAGACAGTTTACAGCTGAGCATATCCTTGCATGTGCACTGTAGAAATCCTCAGGGGTGGAAAGAGTGTCTACTTGCTCAGGCACTCCCTCTAGTCACCAGAGTGGTGATTCACAGAGAGAGAAAGGGAAAATGGGCAGGCGAAAAATTGTTTGCACCTTTATCTCTGAAGATCAGTCAGGTCTCTGCAATGGGATTTCTGTCCTGTTGCCGTATTCACTGCAACCTTCTCAAGAGAGCTGTACCCTTCTCAAGATGGCTAAACCCTTCTGTGCTTCCATCTTCTTTTGATGCTATTACCCTGAAAGGGAAATTTTGCAGAGTGTCAACAGTGTGGGAGAAGTGTACAGAGATGCATTGTCATGCCAGATCACAACATCCTTGGAGAGCAGCTTGAACTTCTTCCTTCAATACTAATGGCTCTTGGTCACATGGTACTTCTTGAAATGATTTAAAAATTAACCAATTGTTTCTGGCACAGCGACTTTCTATATTCCTTCCATTTTCTGTTGTTGTTTCTGGCATTATTCAATATTTTACCACTGTTGTTTTTAAGTGCCATCATGTGAGTTCTGACTCATAACAACCTCATATAGAGTTTTCTAAGACTCGTTGATGAGTTTCAGCCTCTGACCTTGCAACTCAAACAAACTTGTAGACATGTGTTTATCTTATAGCACTACAACAGAACCCTGTTTTTCCATTAGCATCTTTCAATATTTCAACTTTAGGCTTGTATGTTTTTCTTCAACTCTTTCAGTTTGGAAAATTCAGAACGTATTGTTTCCTTTTGGGGTTCCAACTTTGCACATTTCTTCATAATATGTGACCTTGTCTTCTTGAGCTACCCTTTGAAATGTTGAATTCAGCTCTTTCAATTAATCATTTCTACCAGTTGCATTAGCTTCTCTACACATAAGAGCAATTAGCTTTACACAGAGTCTCTTCTGACATCCAGTTGGTGTTTTCCTTTTTACCTGTCTTTTTTATGGCTTTTGTATTTCTGCCTGTGTGATACTCTTGATGTCATCCTACAACTCTTCTAGTCTTCAGTCATTAGTGTCTAGCACATCAAATCTGTTCCTGAGATGGTCTCTAAATTCAGGTGGAATATATTCAGGGTCATATTTGGCCCTCATGGATTTGTTTTAATTTTCTTCAGCTTCAGTTTGAACCTGCATATGAGCAATTGATGGTCTGTTCCCCAGTCTGTCCCTGGTCTTGTTTTGACTGATGATATTGAGCTTTGAAGTCATCTCTCCTATAAACATAATCAATTTGATTCTTCTATAGTCCATTATGTGAGGTTAGTATGTATAGTCTCTTATGGTGTTTAAGAAAGGAATTTGATGGTGATGGTGGTCTTCAATGGAGTCAGTTTCAACTCATAGAGACCCTGCATAGTGTTTCTGAGTCTGTAAATTTTTACGGGAGTTGTTGTTGTTGTGAAGCACTGTCCAGTAGATTTCGACCCACAGTGACCCTGTATAGGGTTTTCGAGGAGCAGCTGGTGAGCTTGAACCGCTGAACTTTCAGTTCAAACAGCTTTGTAGTCTGGCGCATTAACCACAGCACCACACCAGGACTCCTTATGGGAGTAAAATGCCTCATACTTCTGCCATATAGCAGCTGGTAGGTTCAAACTGCTGACCTTGAGGTTAGAAGCCCTACTCGTAACCA
>NW_006408607.1:860634-879180 GCF_000296735.1 Chrysochloris asiatica | reverse complement strand
TCCAGTGCTTATCTTGAAGAGTCACTTTCCTAACAGAAGAAGTTGGTAAAATTCAATTTCATCATCACCGGCTTTAGTGGTTGGCATGTAAATTTAAATAATAGTTGTGTTAACTGATCTTTCTTGTGGTGGTGCTAGTGGTTATGTGCTACCAAGTCCATTCTGACTCAAAGTAACACTGTGTGGTATTTCCAAGGCTATACATTTTTACAGGTGCATCTTTCTTTCACAAAGGGGCTGGTAGATTGGAGCTACTAAACTTGCTGTTAGCTGCCCAGTTTGTAATCCATTACACTACCTGGGCTCCTTGGTCTCTCTTGTAGACATATGGATATTATCCTATCACAGACAACATTGTACTTCAAGATGGGTCTTGAAATGTTCTTTTTAACAAGGAGTGTGACACCATTCCTTGTCTATTCATCATTGAGTTATTGTATACCACATGATTTTCTGTCCGAAATGGCCAATACCAGTTCATTTCAGCTCACTAATGCCAGGGACTCAGTCTTTATGCATTCCATTTCATTTTTTATGACTTCCAAGGATAGTAAATTCATACTTCATATAGCACACATTCCAAATAGTAATGGATGTTTACCGCTGTTTCTTCCTATTTTGAGTTGTGTGCTTTCAGCATATAAAAGTCTCAAAAGCTTTGCCCCATTCATATCCTTAAGGCCAACTAAACTTTGAGGAAGCAGCTCTTCCCCTGTTGTGTTTTGAGCACAACAATCTTCCAACCTGAGGGTCTCATCTTCCAGCACTATGTCTGACAATGTTCCACTGCTATTCATATGGCTAACCATTCAAAAGACCTCAGAAGAATTGATACATTTGAGTTATGGTATTGGAGAAGAGTATTAAAAGTACTATGGTCTACCAAAATAATAAATATATCTGTGCTGGAAGAAGTACAACCAGAATGCTCATTAAAAGCCAAGATGACCAGACTTCATTGCTCATAATTTTGGGCATATAATCAGGAGGAACCAGTCCCTAGAAAAGGATATCACATTTGGTAGGTTGGAGGATCAATGAAAAAGAGTGAGGTCCCCAACAAGATGGATTGACATAGTGGTAGCAGCAATGGGCTCAAGCTGCTAATATTGATTGGGAGATTGGCACAGGACAGGGTGTGTTTCGTTCTGTTGTGCACAGGGTCACTATGGATCAGAACCAAACATACACCACCTAACAAGAATAGCAGTCATTCAGAAGTGGTCCACCTCTCCATCTTCTTAATCTGTCTTAGTCTGAAAGTTCCAATGAAATCTGTCCATTATGGGTGATGCTGCTGGTGTTAAAAATATCAATTGTATTGCTTCCAGCATCATAACAACTCACAAGCCACCATAATAGGACAGAATGGTAAACAAGTAGTGAATTTTATTTACATATTCATCAGAAGCCTGGTAACGTAGTGGGTTATGCACAAGGTTAGCAATTAGAATGCACCAGTCACTCCGTGGGAGAAAGATGGAAGATTTCTGCTCCCATAAAGATTTATAGCCTTGGAAACCCTATACAGAATCACTATGAGTCAGAACCAACTCAACAGTACACAGCAGCAGCAGCACTGTTTGGAATAAATGATATATTGCTTACATCCATCCACTGACATCTAGTCTATTCCAATTCAGCAATCCTATGGTGTGGTTGCTGTTTAAGTGCCATCCTGTCATTCCAACTCATAACGACCCTGTATAGGGTTTCCACGGAGTATCTGATGAGCTTGAACAGCTAACCTTATGATTCAAACCAACATTGCAGTACAGCACATTAACCCACAGCGCCACACCAAGACTCTTATAGGAGAGAGTAAAACTTCCCAATAGGGTTTCCAAGGCTGTACATCTTGGAAGAAGATAGGCACATCTTTCTACCATGGAGCCAGCCTTTCTGTTAGCAGCTAAGTGTGTAACCACTTAGCCACCTGAAGAAAATCAAGAGAGCAGTTGAGAGCAAATTCAGGAGAGTGGTTGCTCTTGGGAGTATGCAGGATAAGGAAGGGGGAACAACGAAAGAGATACAAAGAGAGATCTATATGTAGTTTTCTATTTCTTAAACTGGAGATGGGAATATAGGTATTTATTTTGTTATTATCTGTTTAAAGGCTCATGAATGTTTTAGAGCCCTTTTGTCTTGGTTAAGCTGTTAACTGAAAAGCTAGTAGTTGGAAATCATCCAGTGGCATGTCAGAAGAAAGACCTGGAGTTCTGCTTCCTCAAAAATACTACAGAGAGCACACTTATACTCTGAAATACCTGGGGTCACAATAGATTGGGTTTTTTTGTTTGTTTGCTTATTATAATTTTCATAAAATAAAATATATAAAAGGGAATCCCGTTTTGAAAAATGTGATCTACTAACTCTTGAGCTTGCAAAATACCATGGGCTGTCATTGTATTTATTTTAGAAAAATAAATGTTGTTGTTGTTAAGTGCTGTCGAGTCGATTTCTACCCATAGGGACCTTGTATAGGATTTCCAAAGAGCGACTGGTGAGCTTGAACCAACAACCTTGTGATTCAAACGACTTTGCAGTCTGGAGCATTAACCCACAGCACCACACCAAGACTCCAGAGAAGTAATGGTGAGTGTTAATGAATTCAATTAATAAATCAATCCAGAAAAATATTAATTCTGTACTTTGCTTATGTAGTAGTTTGTTAAGAGCTATTGAGCTCTATAAATATGAATGTAGCAGCTTCAGATAGTTTGCGGGGAGGGGGGGGGGGAATCCATTATCTTTTCATTCCATTTTCCACAGATTTCTTGAAGTCCTCTTATATTTTGATATGCTGGCTTTTGGGAAGAAAAGAGAGGAAAGAAGGCAACCTAGGAGGATGGAATGATCTTAGTTTGATTTCTTAAAACATACTCTGGACCTTGTATGTGGGTTTTTTCTGCTGGCATTGCCTCCATCATTAGGCTAGTGGCTGTGTTATCCATACTAATACTCATGTACATACTGATCCTCCTACTTTATAGGCCATATTTCCATACAACATTTTTTCCTCCATGCAAAGCACAGCAACACGTTATTGTTTAACAAAAAAAAAGATGATAGTTAATAAGGCTTTTATTTTTTCTAACATTACTTAGATAGTGTCTGCTCAGCTCTCTGAAGAAACTAGAATGAAATAATGGTATACAGTTTAATAAAATATGCAAGAAATTTAAGCATTAAAACTGCCATTATCAGTATTACCATTATCAGCAGAGAAGTTGTATACCTAATTCTCCATACATTATGCTAAAAAAATTAAAGCATTATGTCTAGTACAATGTCAAAGACAATGTTAATGCAGAGATTAACTACAGGAAAGTACAAAAGCAAAAGAATGGAGCTCTAAAAGAAAAGATTCGAAAGATGGAAGATATTTCAGCTTCTGAATTAATACAGAGAGTTTTCTAGGATAGAATTCTGGGGAGAAATTTATCTGTAGATATTCCATGTATAGTCTTTTGCATTTCATAAATTACATGCAAGTCGCTAACTATTAAAATTGATTACTGATAGTAAGTTAATGATCAATCAGCAACTAAGAAATGCCAAAGAGTTCATTCATCCAAACTATCTTATTTAACCAGACACTGTGGTTTGTCAGGGAACAATACAAGACAAAATGATCAGGATCCTTGCTCAGTTCAGTAAAATAAGTAAACAAATACAGGAATTAAATGCTACATAGTGAGACATCATACTTGTGTTGTTGCTGTTATTAATGGTCTTTCAGTTGGCTCCAACTCATGGTGACATCACATATAGCAGAAATAAACATTGCCAAGTCCTGTGCCATCAACATAACCTTTGGCATGTTTGTTTATTGGAGCTTTTGTATCAATCTTTTTTCATAGAGCAGAGGTGGTGAACATCTGGCCTATGGCCCACGTAAGGCCCTCGAAATAATGTGGTCTGTCCCTCTCAAGACAAGCACAGTTCCAGCCATCACATTGGTTGTTGCTGGCAAGTCCCATCCAGTCAGTGCCAACTCATAGTGGCACTGTATAGGTTTTCCGAGGACCAGCTGGTGACTTTGAACTGCCAACCTTGTGGTTTGCAGTCCAGATGGTTTGTGGTAGGGGGTCCACATCTTAGGCCCTGTGTTTCTGACCTCACCATGATCATGAGGACATTACCACTGTGTGACAGGAGCTCATAGCCTAATGATGGAGACAGGGGGAGGTCATTGGAATAAAAAGCCTTTTTGTGTTGTAATACAGGTGTAAACAGTCATGGTTTAGAAATATGAAAAAAGGACACCAACCCTATAGTAGAGAAGTCAGGGAAGACTTCCAGAAGGAAATGTCAGCTAAATGAAGGCAGGGAAATTAAGGAATAGACCTATGCTGTCGTTGTTAGTTGGAATCGATTTGGTTTTGCCTTATTTACAACAGAATAAAACATTGTCTGGTTCTTGCACCATCTTTATAACCATTAGCATATTTGAATCAATCCATGCATATGGCTATTGTGTAGTGCTTACCAACCTAAAGAGCTCATCTTCCAGCACTATATCAGAAAATATTCTGTTTCAATGAATTCCATTCTCACTGGTTAGTTTTCAGAAGTGTATCTCAGACCTTTCTTTCTAGTCTTACTCTTACGGAATCTGTCCACAATGGGTATTTAAAATACTGCTGCCATAATTTCTATCACAGTAGCAACTCATAAGCTCTAAAGCAAACCAACACATGTGCCTGGATTTAAATCATGGCTTAGGTCACACTGTAGGGTTAAGAGATAATAATCTATTTTTATCCACAGCAGAATATAAATATAAAAGTAATTAGTTTAATAAATCAATAAAGTCATCTTTTTCAAAGTCCCTTTGAATGCTGAGGTTCCATATTTCTGCCACCTTCCACCTCAAGAAGCTTATAACCTAACTGACTAGGCAAATTGTTAATGCTAAAAATTACAAATAGCTTAAACGAGGTTAACTGAAAAGGACTGGTAGTGGCCATTTTGAAATGTACAATCATATAGTATCCTATGCCAGGAATGACAATTGAAGGGAAACAGTGTCACATTCATTGTCAAAAAGAACATTTCAAGATCGACCCTAAAATGTAGTGGTATTACTGATGGGTTAATGTACATCTCCCTATAAGGACTCCTGGTGTAGCACCATGGGATAAGAAGTGGACTGCAAACCTCATGGTTGGTGATTCAAACCCACCAACTGCTCCTCGGAAACCCTGTACACGGTTGCCATGAGTCACAATTGACTCAATAGCATTTAACAGCAACAACAACAAGGAAAACCAGTTAGTACAACTATTATTCATATCGATACAGGGACCTCTAACAACCAAAATAAATAAATTGAAGGTTTTTACCAACTTCTGCAGTCTGAAATTGATCAAATGAGCAAACCAGATGTACTGATAATCACCAGTGATTGGAATATGAATGCTGGAAACAAAGAAGGACTATGTGCTATGTGATAGAAACAACACTGGAGAATGAATGATAGAATTTTGTAAGACCAATAACTTATTCACTGACAATACACGCGTACCTTGGAAACATTGCAGATTTAGTATAGCTCCAAAATATTGGTTCCAGACTACCACAATAAAGGAAATATTGCAATAAAGTGAGTCACACATTTCTTTGTTTCCCATTTGATATGAAATGTATGTTTACACTATTAAGTTTGTAGTGATGGTGGTGGTTGTATGCCATTTAATTGGCTCTGACTCACAGTGACCCATGTAGGGTCTCCAAGGCTGTCAATCTTTATGGGAGTAGAAATCCTCCTCTTTCTCCTGTTGTTCTGCCAAGAGACTAGAACAGCTGACTTTGCACCATTACTGTACAAGCAGGGATCCTTTAAGTGCACAATATTATCATGAAGAAGTTTGAGATATACTGAGAACTACCAAAATGTAACACAAAGGCATGAAAGTGAGCACACGATGTTGAAAAAATGATGCCAATAGATTTGCTCTATGCAGAGTTGACAAAATCCTTCAATTTGTGAAAAATGCAGTATCTGAAAAAATGCAATAAAATATAACACAATAAACCGAGGTATGCCCATAGCTTTTTTCAACAACATAAATAGCAACTATAAATCTGAAACTTGCCAAATAGAATAAAATCAACTGTATCTGTGCAAGATGCTCAATATCATCAGTCAAATTAGGTCAGAGGTAAAATGTAAAACAGGCCATCAGTTACTCATATGCAAGTTCAAGTTGAAGCTAAAGAAAATTAATACAAGTCTATGTGAGCCAAATTATGACCTTGAGTCTATCTGAATTTAGAGAGCATTTGAAGAATAGATTGGGTGTGTTGAAAATTAGTGACAAAGGGTACCATCAAAGACACCATATATGAAAAAAGCAAAAGGAAAGAAAGATCAAAGATCAAAATGGATATGATAAGAGACTCTGAAACTTGCTCTTGAATGTAGAGTAACTAAAGTGAATAGAAGAAATGGTGAAACAAAAGCTGAGCACAATCTTACAATGGATTGTACAGAGACCTAGAGTTAGAAAGCCAAAAACAGAGAACATGCTCAGCATTTCATAAACTGATTGCTGTTGTTGATGTTAAATGCCATGGAATTAATTCCAACTCATAGTGACCCTGTATATATATATATATATAGGGTTTCTGAGGAGTGATTGGTGGGTTTGAGCTGCTGAAAATAAGTCAAAAAGCGTTAGAGCAATACATCAATATAGAATTGCCAAAAATTAAAGATGGAGTCAGAGGAGGACATGGAGATATCATCGCTGATATCTAAGAATACCAGAAAGATGTTTACCTGTGCTTTAGACTATGAAAAGATACTTGACTATGTGGATCATAATATATTACGGGAAACATTGGGAAGAATGTGAAGTCCAGAACTCTTAACTGAACTCATGTGGAACCTGCACGTAGAACAAAAGGCAGTTGTTAAACATAACAAATGGATGATGTATGGTTTAAAATCAGGAAAGGTGTGCATCAGCATTGTATCATTGCACCATACTTACTCAATTTATAAGTTAAGTGAAAATAAAAACAAAAACTGCTTTATATGAAGAAGAATGCAGCATCTGGGTCAGATGAAGACTCCTTAACAATCTATGATATGCAGGTGGTACAATTTTCCTTTCTGAAATTCAAAAAGTCTTGAAACAAATATTCATGAGGATCAAAGACTACGGCCTTCAGTATGGATTAAACCATAATATAAAGAAAACAAAAATCCTCACAATTGGAGCAATAAGTGACATCATGATAAATGGAGAAATTATCTAAGCTGTCAGAAATTTCATTTTACTTGTATCCACAATCAACACCCATAAAAGCAGCAATCAAGAAATCAAAAGACATATTGCACTGGACAAATCTACTGCAAACAACCTCTTTAAAGCTCTGGTATTTCTATTATATGCATATGGAAACTGGACAATGGATAAGGAAGACCACAGAAGAATCAATGCCTTTGAATTATGGTATTAGTGAAGAATATGAAATATCCCATGGCCTGCCAGAAGAACAAACAAACATTTCATGAAAGAAGTATCAATATAATGCTTCTTAGAAGCCAGGAGGGACAGATTTCATCTCTTGTACTTTGGACGTACTGTCAAGTGGGACCAGTCCCTGGAGAAGAGCTTCAACTCGGTTGAATTGGCACAGTAGCTGCCACAATGGAGTCAGACATAGCATTGATGGTGAGAATGGTGCAGGACGAGGCAGTGCTTCCTTCTGTTGTACATATGGTCTCTACGATTAGGAACTTACTCTACAGCACCTAACAAAACAAGGCTCATACAAAAGTACAAGGCAGTGATTTGAGAAAAACTGGAATGGCTACGGGAGTACTAAGAAAGCAACAGAAACATGGATTAAAGGATTCACATTAGAGGGAACAGCAAAGGCATAGCACGCTTTCTTTCTTCCTTTTCTGCTTTCTTTCCTTCTTTCTTTACATTCAATAGTATTCATTGAACCTAGAATTAAAAAAAAAAAAAATTGAAGACACTTTTCTTCACGGCAATTTGCTTGCAGTTCTGGAAGAAAACTCCAAAAAGAGCTCTTTTCCTGTCCTCCTTCCCCACCTAAAACTAATTACACTCTCTGACAACAGGAGTGATGGTTGATCAGGGAATATATCCTTAAAAACATATATGTTTTTATTGTTAAACACTGTCATCAAGTCGGTTCTGACTCATAATGATCCTGTATAGGGTTTCCAAGGAGCAGCTGGTGGGTTTAAACTATGAACCTTGCAGTTAGCATCCCAGTGCTGATCCTACAGCACCACACCAGGACCTATTAGCCAAGCTAAATTAGGAAGAAGCCTAGAGGGCATTTCAGGGGAAACAAGATCATGCTAGAGCAAAGATTCAGACTTCAGCATTTTCGAGGAACTACAAGTATTTGACTATAGCAGAAGCCTAGGAGCATTGGCGAAGAGTAAGGGGAAGGGGCAGAGAAACTGTAGGATGATGTCTTTCAAGACAGGAAGATGACCTGGCTCACAGTGGGGAGCAGTAAGAAAGAAGGTTGAATAGGTCATTTAAGTTCCTGATAGCTCCAGAAGAGCAGATGGACTTTTTATACAAATGTTTTCTATAGTCCTTCAGAACTGTGTTTGCTAAGCAATTTTGCACACTTGATAGCAATCTGGTACATTTAGACCTTCTGACTATAGTTTGTGTTACCTGTAATTATTATTAATTAAGGGAGAGCCTCGTGTCTCTGGAAGGAGTATGGAAATCTGCAGAGTTCATTTTCATATTTGTCAACTTTTATTTGAAAACAGCAGGTGAAATTCTGATTTGAGCAACATTTAGCCTCCAACTATCATGCAGATTATTTTAGTATCAATGTAATTGCAAAAGACTGCTTTGGTCGAAGCTCCTGAACACTTTTTATTGCTAATTTTGGCAATAAACCTGTTAATTAGTTAATTGTAAAACATTAGTGAATCAAGCAAAAAGAATCCATCTGCTTATAAAATTTCAAAGATCTCTTCTGGGCATAACGTTTAAAAACAAGAGCTGGCTTGCACTGCATTGCCTACTAACTATGAATATCTCTTCCGAATATTTGTACAGTGTCTTCTAAGTGCTAACGGGTGATATTTTAATGCAACCATTTGCTATATTTTAAGGTAATTTTATAGGCACATGGTGTTGCGTAAAATTTATGTCAGAGATTGTTGGAAACTAGAATTTTGGTGAGGGAGATACAATTTTTCGTCTATATCCCAAGCTGAATGAATCTAGACTAATTATCCAGATTTTTTTTTTTTTAAGGGAGGAGGTTATTCCACACAGAGAATCAATGTTTTAAAATCATGGAAGAAAAACCAAATTCAGAAAACTGCAAAGATTCCCCCAAACAAAAAGGATCTGTCCTGGAACTAGGAGAAGGGCATGAGAAGAGAGGCTGATGAGCTAGAATGTGACCAGACTGAAAAACCTTAAATGTCCATTCTTCGCCATGAAAGTCATGAAGAGACATTGGAAATCTCCATCTAGAAGAGGATGAGTGGTTTCATTTTAGGAAGTATCATTCTTAAGCCAATTACCCACTTGGAAAACTGAAATGAATCCTAAAGTCTACTTGTGCCCAGTGCCCAGATAAAATCCATTTTACTAAGCATGATGACCTTCTCCAGGGAGTTGTCCCTCCTGATAACATGCCCATAATATGAGAGGCAAAGTCTCAAAAGCCTTGCTTCTAATCCAGTACATCCCAAAATGAAGCAGCAAAGAAGGAGTCAAAGATAAGAACTCTGCTTCTCAGTGGGGAGCAAAATTTCAGTACCACTTGCCCACTGGTTAGTTCCAACTCATGGCAACTCCACATGGGTCATAGTAGAATTGTGCTCAACAGGGATTTCAATAGATGATTTTTAACAAGTAGACAACCAGAATGTTCTTCCAAAGAGTCTCTGAGTGGACTCAAACCTCCAACCTTTTCATTAGCAACTGAGTACATTAACTGTTTGTACCACGCAGGGACTCCATACTAGTGAATAGAGATAACTAATTAATCTTATCTGGGTCCCAATATGTATATTGAGATCTTATGTCTTTAATTCACCTTTAAATCAGTATCTAGGTAAAAAAAATCTCTTCTTACCTTCTCCACAATTATCACTCTAGTCCAAGGCGGCACATACCTGGACTCTACAGTAGCCTCCCTTTGGGGCTCCCTGATTCTCTCACTGTGTCTTGAAAATTGTTCTTTTCTCTACATTCACAGTGATCCGTTGAAAACATCAGATGAAGACCTTCTCCTGTTTAAATTCTGATTGTAGATTTTTCCCATCATCCATAAAGTATACAGTCCATATCATGGCCTACCAATTCTTCCATGGTGATTCTCTAAGACTTCTTATCGACTAAGTTTCCCATCAATTGCTGCATGTATCGTTCCTCCATACTTGCATTCTTACTGTGCATTGAATGTCCCAGTCTTGCTTTCCCTCAAGATTTTAGCACTTTGCTTCTTTAGATCTGAACCATTCTTCCAAGATAACCACATACCTTTCATCAGCTCTTCATTTAGAAACTATCCCTCATTTGTTGTTGTTGTTGTTATGTGCCATCGAGTCAGTTCCGACCCATAGCGACCCTGTACAGGGTTTCCGAGGCTGTAAATCTTTACAGGAGCAGAAAGCCTCATCTTTCTCCCGCGGAGCGGCTGGTAGTTTCAAACTGGTGGCCTTAAGGTTTGCAGTCCGATTCGTAACTACTACGCTACCAGAGCTAGCCATCTAAAAAAAGACTTATAGAATAGCACCCTCATTTCTCTTGTACATTTTGTCCTTTAATTTTTTGCATAACTCCAAGTACTTCCTGATATTGTATTATCTATATGCTTACTGTTCCTTGTTGTTGTTACGTGCCGTGAAGTCAGTTCCAACTCACAGTGACCCTGTACTGGGTTTCCGAGGCTGTAAATCTTTATGGGATCAGAAAGCCTCATCTTTCTCCTGCGGAACAGCTGGTAGTTTTGAACTGCTGACCCTGAGTTTCTCATCCCGATTCGTAACCACTATGCTATTACTAGATTCTAAACCTCATGAATTCTGTTTTGATCACTGATACAATTCTATTATTTAGAACATACCTGCCATCTTGTAGGCTTTCAATGGTTTATTAACATTTTATCATTAGTGTCTACATCACATATTTTTTATACATTTTTCTTCAAGAACATACTTTAATTGCAATATATCAAAACTGCTATCTCTTTCCCTTTTAATATTATCAACATCACACTCCCCATCTTGTTAGATTGTATTGGATGAGCTTCATTACAAACAAAAGGAAAAGTTGCTTAGGAGCTTGTCTAATCTGGTTTCGGAGGGTGGAGGCTCTGTGTAGTGAAAACAGTTAAGATGCTCAGCTGTAAACCTAAAGACTGTAACCTCAAGTCCACCCAGAGGAGCAACAGAAGAAAGGACAGATTATCTACTTATGAAAACTCAGCCACTGAAACACCTATGAAGCACTGTTGTTTCTGATAGACATGGGAGCATCATGTATTGGACATCTCTAACTACAACTGGTATTGTTGTTAGGTGCCATCATATCAGCTCCAACTAATAGCAACCTTATGCACACCAGAATGAAACACTGCCCAGTCATATGTCATCTTCATACTTGTTCTGTTTGAGCACACTGTTGCATTCCCTGTGTCAGTCCATCTTGTTCCCTGCTTCGTTGACACTCTACTTTACCATTCATGACAAATTCATGGGACAGGTCCTTACTGATAACATGTCCAAATTACTCACTATCCTTGATTATAAGGGACAGTCTTGCTATACATCTTCTAAGATATTTCCTTGCTTTTCTGCCAGTCCAATGTAGGTACAGTATTCTTTGCCAACACCATAATTCAAATGCATCAATTCTTTTTTGGCATTCCTCATTTTTTCACCAGCTTTCATATGCATATGAGGTGATTTAATGGCTGGTGTCAGTTACACCATAGTCCTCAAAGTGACATCTTTGCTTTTTAATACACTGTTGTTGTTCAGTACCCTCAAGCCAGTTCCGACTTATAGCAACCCTATGCATCATCCTCAAACTTGTTGATACCTCTGAGCCCATTGCTGCTGCCACTGTGTCAATCCATTTCACTGGGAATCTTACATTTTTTGCTGACCTTCCACTTTACTAAATATGATGAACTTCTCAAGGGTACTTCCTAATGATATGCCCTTAATTTGACAAAGTCTCAACATCCTGGCTTCTTAGGAACATCCTGAATGTCCTTCTAGCAACATAGATTTGATTGTTCTTCTGGAAAACCATGGTACTTTCAATATTCTTCTACAACACTACAATTCAAATACATTAATTCTCCTACAATCATCCTTATTCATTGTCCAACTTTCACATACATATGAAGTGATTGAAAGAATACCTTGGGTCAGGTGTACCTTAGTCCTCCAACTGACCTCTCTGTTCTTGAACACTTTAAGGATATCTTGGGCAGCAGATTTACCTAATGCAATATGCCATCTGATTTCTTGACCACTGCTTCCATGAGTGTTGACTGTGGATACGAGCAAAATGAAGTCTTGGACAACTTCAACCTTTTCTCCATTTATCATGATTTTATTTATTGATCCAGATGTGAAAATTTCCTTTTTCTTTTTCTTTACATTGATTTGTAATCCATACCTTACTTTGTCAGTAAGTATTCCAAGTCCTCTTCACTTTCAGCAAGCAATGTTGTATCATCTACACATTGCAGGTTATTAATCAGCCTTCCTTCAATCTTGATGCCACATTCTCCTTCATGTAATTCAGCTTCTTATATTGTTTACTCAGCATACAGACTGAATAAATATGGTGAAAAGATATAGCCCTGGCACACACCTTTCCTGATTTCAAACCATTAAGTATCCCCATGTTCTGTCCTAATGACTGTCTCTTGGTCTCTGTACAGCTACCTCATGAGCCCAATGAAGTATTCTAGAATACCCATCCGTCAAAATGTTACTCAGAGTTTGTCAAGATCTACTCAGTCTAAAGTGTTTAAATAGTCAAAAAAGTACAAATGAACATCTTTCTTGTATTCTCTGCCTTCAGCCATGATCCATATCACGTCAGCAATGATATTCCTATTTATATGTCCTCTTCAATATCCAGTTTGAATTTCTGGCAGTTCTCTATTGATATACTGTTACAACCATTTATGAATTATCATCAGTAAAATTGAATTTACATGTGATTTAATGGCATTATTTGATGATTTCTGAATTCCATTGGGTCACATCTCTTTGGAATGGACACAAATATGGATCTCTTTCACTCAGTTGACAAAATCTTCCAAATTTCTTGGTATAGATGAGTAAACGCCTCCAACCCTCCACCAGTTTGTTGAAATCTTTCTATTTATATCCCCTCAATTCTTGGAGACTTGCATTTCACCAATGTCTTCAGTGCAGCCTGAACTTCTTTCCCCAGTACTATCAGTTCTTCCTCATATGTTACCACTTGAGATGGTTGAACATTGACCATTTCCTTTTGGTACACTGAATGTGTGATCATTCCATCTTCTTTTGATGTTTTCTGCATCATTCAATAATTTGCCCTTCAATATTGCAAAGTCAATTTTTGGATTTTTTCCCCAGTTCTTTGAGCTTGAGAAATGCTGAAAGTGTTATCTACTTTGGATTTTGTACCACCAGGTTTTTACACATCTCATTATAATCCTTGACTTTGTCTTTTCTGTATGCCCTTTGAAACTTTATGTTCAGCACTTTAACCTTCACATTTCTTCCTTTCACTTTAGCTTATCTGTGTTCAAGGGCAAGTTTCACAGTCTCTTCTGACATCCATTTTGGTTAATGTTCAATCATTTCAAGAGGTACTATATGATCAATAACCAATGGTATTGAAGAAAGAAGTCCATGCCAGAAGAACAAACAAATCTGTCTTGGAAGAAGTATAGCCAGAATGCTCCTTAGAATCCAGGACAATAAGACTTCTTCTCTCATACTTTAGACATATTGTCAGGAGGGTCCAATCCCTGGAGAAGGACATCATATTTGGAAAAATGGAGGGTCAGAGAAAGGGGAAGACTCATAATAATATGGAACACTCATGGAACTAGCAGTCAAGAAATCAAACAATGCATTCAATTAGGCAAATCTGTTGCACAAGACCTCTTTAAAGTGTTCAAGAACAAAGATGACATTTTGAAGACTAAAGTGCACCTGACCCAAGCCATAGTATTTTCAACAGATTCATATGCATGTGAAAGTTGAACATTAGATGAATTGATGCATTTGAGTTATGGTGTTGGAGAAGAATATTAAAAGTACCATGGGCTGCAAGAAGAACAAGCAAAGTAGTGTTAAGAGAAGTACAGCCAGAATGCTCCTTAGAAGCCTGAATGGCAAGACTATGTATCTTATACTTCAGATATATTATCAGGAAGGGTCATTCCATGGAGAAAGACACCATGCTGGGTAAAGGGAGGATCAGTGAAAGAAAGGAAGACCCCCAATGATATGGATCGTCAGTAACAGTGGCAGTAGCAGTGGGCTAAGGTTTAACAATGATTGTGAGGATGATGCTGGGCCAGGCATCATTCAGTTGTGAATGTAGTAGCTATGAATCGGAACCAGTCAGAACTGACTCAACGGCACCTAAAAAGAACGACAATATTCCGTTGAATGTATGCACCAAAGTTTCTTTATCCGTTCTTCCACTGATGGGCATTTAGGTTGTTTCCACATTATACTATAATGAATTTTGCTTCATTGAACGTGATTGTGTGTATATATATACATTTGAATATATCTCTTCAAATAAGATAAATATAAATAAGATATATATATATATATATCTTATTTCTTAGTGAAACACCAGAGGTTCAAGTCAGAGTCAGATGAGGACATGAAATGAGGTATATCATTGATGACATCACATGGATCTTGGCTGAAAGCAGAGAATACCAGAAAGAATGTTTATCTATGCTTTATCGACTACGCAAAGACTTTTTATTGTGTGGATCATGGAAAGCTATAGACAACATTGCAAAGAACGGATATTCCAGAACACTTAATTATGCTGTACAAAGGAACCTGTACAAAGACCTAGAGGCAGTCATTCAAACAGAACAAGGGGTCACTGAATGGTTTAAATTTAGGAAAGGTATGTGCCAGGGTTGTATTCTTTCACCTACTTCTTCAATCTGTATGCTTAGCAAATAATCCAAGAAGCTGGATTATATGAAAAAGAACATGGCATCAGAAATGGAAGAAGATTCATTAACAGCCTGTGATATGCAATTGATATAACTTTGCTGAAGGTGAAGAGGACTTAAAATACTTACTGATGAAGATCCAAGACCATAGCCTTCAGTATGGGTTTCACTTTAATGTAAAGAAATAAAAATTTTCACCACTGAACCAATAAATAACATCATGATAAATGTAAAGAAGATTCAAGTTGTCAAAGACTTTGTTTTGCTTGGATCTGCTCTCAATTCTCAGCAGTCAAGAAATCAAACAATGCATTGTATCAGGCAAATCTGCTGCACAAGACCTCTCTAAAGTATTTAAGAGCAAAGATATCAGTTTGTGGATCAAGGTGTGCCTGAACCAAGCCATGGTATTTTTAATAGTTTTATACGCATATGGGTTGTGTGGTGACTCCATGGGATAAGCACTGGATTGTGAACCACAATGACTGCGGTTTGAACCTGCCAGTGCTCCCGTGGTAGAAAGATGAGGCTTTCTGCTCCATGAAGATTTAAAGTCTAGGAAATCCTATATAGGATTGCTATGCATTGGAACTGACTCCATGACTCGTAACAGTAGCAACATATGCATATGAAAATTGAACAATGAATAAAGATGACTGTAGAATTGATGCATTTGAATTATGTCATTGGAGAAGAATATTAAAAGTACCATGGAATGACAGAAGAGCAAACCAATCTGTGTTGGAAGTACAGCCAGAATCCTCCTTATAAGCAGAAATCAAGACTTCTCTTATACTTAAGACATGTTATCCGTAGGGACCAGTCCCTGAAAAAGGTCATCATGTTTGGTAAAGTGAAGGATCAGTGAAAATGAGGAAGATCCCCAATGTGATGGATTGCCATAGCAGCAGTGATGGGCTCAAACATAACAATGTTTGTGCAAATGGCATAGGACCGGGCAGGGTTCCGTTCTCCTGTACATAACTTAGCTATGAGTCAGAACTGACTCAACAGGACCTAACAACAACAGCAATAAACCAAGTAGAGGGATTTCTGAGTGAAATGGTATTTCTCTTTCAACTTTTGGAAGAAGCACCACACCATATTCCACAATTGCTGCATCTTTTTTTGTTGTTGTTTTGATTGGTTGATTTTTTTTATTATTATTAAATTTCATGGATCTCTGAATATACAAGGCAATGCTTCCATGATCCTTAGGGATTCATTTCCACATGCCTTGGGGATTTATTTTTTTATACAAATAGATTTAGCTCACACTACCAAACATTTCCCATTACTGTGGTAGTATTTTTTCAGGAATTTCCTGAAATGCTTGTTAAAAAAACCTAATAACCAATCCCTTTGGCTTAGTGGGCAGGTCCAAATGTGCATTTAAAATCCTACAAGAGCTTTTGATGCAGATGTTATTAGGACTCCATTCTGAGAAGACTACAAGGAAAAGTCTTAACTCCTGGATTGTTCTCCTACATGTGAGCCAAATTTTGTCCAATTGGTCATTCTCTGAACTGGGAGACAAGGATTGGTCTGGAATAGAATCCAACATTTCCATATGTACAGGAGAAAAAAAAAAAAAGCTACATTTTCTTCTGGGCCAACAGATTAATCACTTCACATTGTTTTTTTAAGGCTTTGCTTGCTAGGTTGAAATGAGCTCTTCAAATGTCTCACATAAATACTTCAAAATCATTAAATAAGCATATGGTCCAATCTTTCATATTATTCTTTTGAACTGCTACTTTTTAATATGTTTTCTAAATCAACCATTAGAATGATAAATCATGTAACAGTGAAAGGTAAGACAGCCAAGATGCTACATGGTATAAAAATACATGTCTATAAACATGAAATGTAGTAACATCTTTTCAAAAGACAAGAATAGCATTTTAGTTCTTTAGAGATGTATGCTGCATCATTTTAATTTATTTATTTAACATTTCAAAACATGATTCTAAAATGCCACTGAGATGAGCACAGGTCTCTGAAGAAGAGCATCCAATGAATCAAAGCTTTCAAACCTTCTCTCTTATTCATGCTTCCCCTTCTGTAGACTTTGTTCCAGCTCAATGAAACCAATTGCTTTTAGCACTGGCAAGGACGAAGGCACTAACAGTTCCCAGCCTCATACCAGGGACTTCAAAAACAGAATGAAATAATAATAGAATTGTTTCAATAATTGTTGAACTCCTTTTGCATTACTGATTTTATTTTAATTTGCTTATTTCTAAGTCAAAATCATATTTCTTTTACATTGAAGGCCTTTTTTGTTTCCATGTTCCTACTTGGGACCCCAGTATTTATCTTTCATTGTTTCTGTTAAGAGCCTTTGAGTAGTTCTGACTCATAGCACCCCTGTATAGGAATCCCGAGGAGTAACTGGTGAGTTTGAAACATCCACCTTGCATTGCAAATTGACCTTGCAGTCCGTTGCATTATCCTACAGCACCAAATCAGGATTCCACGACTCTTAAGTCCTCTGATTTGTTCATAAACAGCTTACTTGAACATTCCACAGAACTTGAAGAGAAAATAATGTGAGGAACAAAAAAAAACATACTGCACTGGGAATCAGGATGTGTGTTCTCTATTTTTTGTTGTTAGCTATCAGTTGTGTCATTTTTGACTGATAGCAACTCTATGCACCAACAGAAGGAAACACTGTCTTGTCCTGAACTATCCTCACAATTGTTGTTATACTTGATCCCACAGCTGATACCACTGTGTAAATCCATCTCATTGAAGGTATTCTTTTTCAATGCTCCTCCTTTTTCTAAGTATGATGCCCTTCTCCTAGGCTCCTCCTGAAAATGTGTCTGAAGTATGAGACACAAAGTCTTGCCATCCTTGTTCTAAAGAGCATACTGGCTTCTTCCAACACTGATTTGTTTGTTCTTCTGGCAGCCCATGGTACTTTTAATATTCCTCTCCAACAACTTAACTCAACTGCATCATTTTTTCTATGGTCTTTTTTATTCATTTCCCAACTTTCATCAGTAAGTATTTCAAGTCATCTTCATTTTCAGCAAGCAATCGCTGGTTGTTATTGAGTTTTCCTCAATCTTGATGCCAAGTTCTTCATAAAACCCAGCTTCTCTGATTATTTGCTTGGATTATTGAGAATTGAAACTGACTTGATGGCACTTAACAGCAATAATGACAACAGATTGAATAAGAATGGAGGAAGAATACAACCCTGACACACGCCTTTCCTGATTTTAAACTGATCAGTATTCCCTTGTTCTGTTCAAACAACTGCCTCTTTATATGTACAGGTTCCTCATGAGCACAATTAATTGTTCTAAAATGCCTATTCTTTGCAATTTT
>NW_006408607.1:853480-857509 GCF_000296735.1 Chrysochloris asiatica | reverse complement strand
GATCAAGCAGTGTTCCCTTCTGTTGCACATAGGGTTGCTATGAGTCAGTACCAACTCAATGGCTCCTAACAACAACAAAATACATATATATGTGTGTGTTATCTCACTGGTTTTGCTCCTCCAGAAAACCCAACTCTTTGAACCTGTTTCCTCTATAATAATACAACCACTATAAAATAGGGTTGAACCAGTTAAAACATTCTGGACTTTTATCTTTCCAGTTGCTTTAGTGGGTGCTTTCAGCCCCGACAAGCCAAAATTGATGCTTTTATAACCTGACAGCTAAAGCATTGGACGAAGGATGAAAGGCATCCAAGTGCTCATGACGTTCTGTTTTTAATAAATAAATAGATAAAAGACTTCATTTGCCAATCCTCAGGTTTGTTTCCTTCATGGAGTGGTTTAAAAAAAACTAGTGTTTAGAAAGTATACCAGCATGCAACATTCCATTTGTTTCTACAATGTCTGATTTAAGGCTAAAGATTTTTTTTTTTTCAACACTGAGAGCAAGGCTTCTTATAAATTCATCAGCCTTACAAGATCATTTACATATCCAATGGAACATTTATTTTATCTGACCAGAAATGAAGATGATACAACATTCTTGGCTGAGATTAAAAATATATAAGGATAGAATATTGATGAATGCACAATATTGAGAGAAGCAATCTGGATGATGCACCATGGATAAATTTAAGAATGAAATGGTTCCTAGCTAAAGTGAAATGATAACCTCAAAAGATATAGATTGATGACAGTAGTTTCTAAGATTTAAAAAAGGAGAAGCAAGGATAAAAGAGGAATAAATTTAAGCATTTCAACAAAGGATAGGGAAATTTAAAGGGTAATGTTAATTGAATTATGTGTTGTAACCAGATAATACTCTATTATACAAAGATGAAAGCTACAGTCATATCGGACTATCAAGGGGGAAGATGTCAACTTGAATCCACAAGGGTTATTTTTTAAAGTGGCTGATTCAAATATAAATCTGAATTTCAGGAGTGCAATTTTAGTCTAAGCTCCTTAATTTATAATGGTGATAAACTTCGTTTGACTGCTCAGGAACATATATCCAGATTTATGGCAACATCCAGATAACGGATTGCATTTTTACTTTTCATCCAGAATTCCTTGATTCATTTTATATATATTTATTAAGTTCCTCTAAATGTTCATAATCCCAAGTGGTTCAAAGGGCTATGTTTTTTCTATCTTCTCTCATTCAGCACACCTTTCCTAAATACCGACAGTGTGACAAGCACTCAGAATCCTGGACCAATCAATAAATTTCTTGAGAAATATGGCTTTGTCATTTTTACCTTTACATGTGTAGCCAGAAGGCCAGGCCTAATATATGTGCTTGACCAATGTTTTTTTGAATGTGCTAAGGAGTCCTAGGTTAATGAACTGTGGGTTAATGCGCCAGACTGCAAAGCCATTTGAACTGCAAAGTTGGCGGTTCAAGCTCACCAGCTGCTCCTTGGAAACCCTGTGCAGTCACTATGTTGTCAAGGCACTTAACAACAACAACAAACATTTTAGGAAACCATTAATCAAATGTTCCAAATAAAATTTTAATGTCAAGAATTACAAATTCGGAAAGCTAGAAGAGATCTTAACTTGTTAACATTGAGGCAATGTTAACATTGTCTGACTCAAGGTAAGGTCATGTACATCACAGCAGAACTGTGCTCCATAGGGTTCTCAATGGCTGACTTTTTGGAAGTTGATCACCCTGCCTTTCTTCCAAGGAACCTCTGGTTGGACTAAAACCACCCACCTTTCAGTTAAAAGGAGCAGGTTAACCATTTGTACCATTTAGGGACTAGAAGATAATTTTAAATGTCACTTAATCTAGTGCTTCTTACATTTGTGCCATGGAATAAAATAAAAAGGATGCTGTTAAATCAAAAGGGGGAAGGGAATTCCTTGGCTAAATGCATTTGGGAAGACAGAATCAAGCAAGTTTCTTTACTTCTCAGACACTTTGGTGTAATACGATTTTGGATATAATACTTAACATTTCCACCTTATTTGTCCAGGGGACATATTTACTTGGGTTATATCTTGGGGGACTTGTGTTCTGTTTTAGTATGAGCTCAACAGGTCCAGTCTTCTTGCTTTACACTTCAATTCCAATCACCCTTGTCCAAATATAAAAGAATTTTGTAACTCTGTTTACATCATTCTATGAGTGCAGGATTCGTAGTTTGTTTATAAATTTTTTTAGTATGATTGAGTGAAGGTTTAAAGAGCAGATCATAAGTTTTGCATTCAGCAAAACATATAATTGGCTTCATTACAATGATTGCAATCCCTTCCATGTACCAACAGTTAAAAATATTTTCCTGTATTCACTTTCATGATACCATTCCTCCGTGCATCTCTCACTACCTTCATCTTTCCTCTGCTAACCTCCCTCTTGTTGTACATTACCTGCCCTGTCATCCATGTTAGCATGTGTCCACCCTCTAGCCCAGGAACAATTTTTCCTCTCCCCTACCCTCATAACCATCATTGCTGGTTTCTTTTATTTTTTTAAAGAATAATTACAATTGTTTTCAACTTTAGTCTCATACAATATTTATCCTTTTGTGATGGACTAATATCTCTCAGCATAATGTCCTTCAAGTTTATCCATGTTGTGAAGTTTTGCAGATGCATCATTATTCTTCAACATTGCATTGCATGTGTATACCAAAGTTTGTTTAACCATTTTTCTGTTGATGGATATTTAAGCTAGCTCCATCTTTTCTATGTGTCTTTAGTCTACAACATACTGAAGGATCCTTTTCCTGTTTCCTTATCCATCTACCCTCTCTGTCCCATGACTGGTGCATTCAATCCATTGACATTCAGTGTAATTATTGATAGGTATGAATCAATTACTGTCTTTTTGCTGTGGGTGTTTTTATATTTATTTATTTATTGCATGTGTGCGGTGCTGCTGATTTCTTTGTTCCACATAATTTCTTCTGTTGGGTTCATTTTGTTTGTGGATTTTCTTTTCATTTTCTTCATTTCTGTTGTATTCACATTTACTAAATTTTTCTAGGTTCCCTCTTTTTTTAAATTTTGATGAGCAGGTGTACTAATTTTCTTTGAGGTTAATCTGCAATTTGTTATTTTTTTCCCTGTTTAAAATGGTCTGATTTATCTAGAAATCTATTTGATTTCCTTGTCATTTGGAAGTTTTGCATTGGCATGATTCCCTTTTGCTTTGCAGTTGATGTCATTATAAATGTATATCTCTGATTCCCTATTTTCAGTCATGTGAGTTTGTTATACTTTTAATACTTCTATTATCTGGAGGCGTTCTGCTCCCATAAAGATTTACAGCCTCAGAAACCCTGTATAGGGTCGCTATGAGTCAGAATCAACTCCACGGCACACAGCCACCACTCTATCTGGATTGAGCTCTGGGTGATATTGTCGTGTATGATAATCTCCGTTGTTGTCTGTTTCTGTTGGTTCTCAGTCCAAAGAATGCCCTTTAACAACTTTTATAAAGTTGGTCCAGTCATTACAAAATCCTTTTATTTGTGTTTATCAGGAAATGTCCTAATTTCACTACGGTAGTTGAGGGACAGTTTTATGAGTATATGATTCTAGAGTGGCAAGTTTTTCTCTTTCAGGGTTTTGTGTACGTCATCTCATTGCTTTTTTGCCTGCATAATTTCTGCTGAGAAACCCGAGCTTAATTCTCATTTATAGGCAACTTTTCATTTTTCCTGAGTTGCCTTCAGGATTCTTTCCTTGTCACTGGTTTTGAAAAGTTTGATTATGATATGGCTTAGTGATTTTATTTTGGGTCTATCCTATCCTGTTTAGCTCAGTTTCTTGTATGTTTATCTTCTCACGTTTCATGGTGTTAAGGAAGTTTTCTTCCAACAACTCTCCGACAATTTTCTCTGTGCTTTTTTATTGTTTCTTCTGTTCTGAAATTCCAATCACCTGTAAGTTGTTCCTCTTCATGGTGTCCATGGTGTCTGTCATAACTCTTAAGCTTTCTTTAGATTTTTCTTT
>NW_006408607.1:847120-852505 GCF_000296735.1 Chrysochloris asiatica | reverse complement strand
GTTGGCCCAGGATCGGGCAATGTTTCGTTCTGCTGTGCATAGAGTCTCTAAGAGTCGGTAGTGACTCGATGGCACCTAACAACAACAGCAAGCATACTAGTATTTTCTGATTCTAGCATGCTAGTATTGAGAGACTTATCTTCATGCTTACTAATTCTGTTCCCATTGCTTTGAGTCTATTCCTTTGCTCTTTCAATGTATTTCCCATTTCTGAAATTTTAGTATTAATGTTCTAGATTTCTAGTTGCAAGGTTTGTAGTGTTTCAAATTTTGCATTCATTTTATCTTTTTGTTCTTGTAAATATTTTCCTGAAGTCATACTTTTTTTTTTTTAATAAAACAGTTTTATTGTTGGATAATCTTATTCGTCAGATATCTTTCTGGCTTTGAGATGAAATCTGCCTCACAGTCCACTAGAGCAGGTGTTGACAAACTCCAGTGTGCAAAACAAGTCTATCTCAAAGCCTGTTTTTGTACTGCCTTCAGGCTATGGATAGATTTTATATATTTTTAAGACTACAAAAGAACAACAAACAAAGAAAAATATGCAAAAGACTTTCTGTGACCCACAAAACCTAAAGTATTTACCATTCAGACTTTTACAGAAAAGATTTTGCAAACCTGTACTTGAGAGAAAGCGTCTACAGACATTTTGCTACTGCACCGTGTGATGGGCAGCCTCCATGATATACCTGACAGATCCATGAATCCCAGTGGTGAAATCCTTGCATAATCCCCTCCCCTTGAGCATGGGCTGGACTTTATGTCTCAGTTCTATTTTATTTACAAGATCTATTTATATTCTATTCTACTAAATAGAATGTGGCAAGAGTGATGCGATGTCTTTACTGAGATTGTTGTTGTTGTTAAGTACCGTGGAGTCAGTTCCGACTCATAATGACCCTGCACAAGGTTTCCAAGGCTATAAATCTTTACGGGAACAGAACACATCATCTTTCTCCTGCATAACTGCTGGTAGTCTAGAACTGCGACCTTGAGATTAACAGCCAGATTTGTAACCACTATGCTTACTGAGATTAGGTAATAAAAAGACACATTTCCAAGTTTGATGCTCTCTCCCTCTCACTTGCCTCTTCTGGCAAGTTAGGAGCTTCTACATAGCAAAGCAAGAAAATCAGGTCTCCAGCCAATAGTGCAACAGGAGCCGCAACTATCCTACCAACAACCAGATGACAATTTCAAACAGATCCTTCCTCTAGTTGAGCCCTCAAATGTGACTATAGCTTTGGCCACACCTTTATTTCAAGTCCATGTGAGACCTTGGGCCAGAAATACCCAGTTAAGTTGGGCCCAGATTCGTGACCCACAGAAATCATGATAAATGTTTACTGTTTTAAGCTGTTATACTTTGGGCAATTTAGCATATTGTTGTTGTTAAGTGTCTTCGAGTTGGTTCCAAGCCATAGCAACCCTGTATAGGGTTTCCAAGGAGCAACTGGTGGGCTTGAACCACCACCCTTGCAGTTTAAACGACTTTGCAGTCTGGTGAATTAACCCACAGCACCACATAGTATATAACAATGGATAACTAATGCACACTGACAGTAGTAAAAGTTTTGAAAATGTATCCCAATGGATGTATATTGTCTTATGAATTACATGTACCACTGCAAGGGATTCCATGGTGCTTAACAGAAACAACAAAAAAAAAAACAATTGCAACCGGACAGTGGTGGTTCACTGGTAGAACTCTTGCCTGCCATGCTAGATTCACTTCCAGGTTCAATTCCCAGCTAATGCATCTCAAACACAATAACCACCACCCAGCTCTCAGTGGAGGCCTGCCTGCTGCCATGATGCTGCCCAGGTTTCACAGAGTGGCCAGGCTAAGACAGATTAGGAAGAAAGGCATGCTACTTGATTTCCAAAAATAAACCAATGAAAATCCTAGAGATCAAAACAATCTAATCTCAGTGAAGACACCAGGGGTTGGGAGCCAGCTTGATGGCAGCCAACAACAACTGCAAACTTTTATTGTAAATATTAGTAAAGTTTATATATATATATATAATTTTAAATTTACCCTCTCTTCCCCTACCTCTGATAACCATCTAAAAATGTTTCTTTTTGTATTAAAAGCTTTTCTTGGCATTTTATAATAGTAGTCTCATACAATATTTGTCCTTTTGTGATTCGCTAATTTCCTTGGAGTCCTGGTATGGATAATCACTGGACAGCTAATCAAAAGGTCAACAATTCAAACCCACTAGACACTCCTTGGAAACTCTATACAGGGTCACTATGAGTCACTACTGACTCAACAGCACTTAATAACAACAACAACAATTTCAGTTAGCATAAGATCCTCTGGGAGCATAGTGTTTTCATATGACAAGCACTGGACTACAGATCATAAGGTTGGTAGTTTAAGCCTACCAGCCACTCTACAGGAGAAAAATGAGACTTTCTACTCCTGCAAAGATTTACAGTCTCAAAAACTCTCTACAGGATAGCTATGAGTTGGAACCAATATGATGGCTCTTAACCACAACAACATAATGTCATCCAGGTACATCCATGTTGAGATATTTCACAGATCATCATTATTCTTTAATGTTGTGTATGTATCATTCCATTGTATATACCACAGCTTGTTTATCCATTATTTAATTGATGAGCATTTAGATCGTTTCTATATTTTTGCTGTTGTAAATAGTACTGCAAAAAGCATGGATATACATACATCTATTCATGTTTCAGCTCTTATTTCTCTAGGATGTATACCATAGAGTGGGATTGCTGGATCATAGGGTGTTTCTAATTCTGATTTCAAGGGAGTCCTGGTGTGGTGCTATAAGATAAGCACCAGATTGTTAACCCAAAATTCAGTCATTTAAACCTACATTCCACTCCTCAGAAACTCTATACAGTGTAGTTACGAGTCTGAACAGACTAGATGGCACTTAACAAGAAGAACATACCATTTTCTATAGTAGGTGTATCATTTTATAGTCCTACCAGCAGTGTATGAGGGTTCCAGTTTATCCACATCTTTGCCATCATTTCTTATTTTCTTCTACTTTTTTTTTAGATAAAAATACAGATATGCTTTAGTAATTTCCTTCCATGCACCACCGTATTGGTTTGTGCATCCCTGGATGTAACCATGCCCAGTTAGGAGACTACTGCTGGAGAGCAACACAATTCCACAAAATACTCCCCCAAATCATAAACATAAGGGAATTGTATTTATCTGATCATATATACTATAAATACAAACAGATCCATCGAAAATATTTTATTTCTTTAGAAATACTAGCTGTTCTTTCATGTTAACCAATGGATGAGTCATAACAGTTGTCACCTTGGAAGCCTATACTTACATGTCTAAAAATGTTTCAGATGTCTTAGAGTTTGTTTCTGTCTTGAAGGTTGCTTGGTCACTGACGAGAGATGTTAACAGCTGGGAGTAAAGCAATTAGTGTCCATTCTATTCTGATTGACAATTCTGTAAAATACCCAGTAGCATTTTCCATGTTTTTACAAAATGGTGGCCTTCTATTCCAGAAATCTGAGTAGCTCTTGAATTCTGGGTACCGTTATCATCATGCCGAAGCCCCATGTGGCTCCCAATTAGGAAGTCCAGCCTAATTTCACTCCCCAGCTAGACTGAGATATAAAAGCGAAAGATAAGACTTACATAGTGAGGTCTGAACAGAGATTTCAGGCAAGCAGAATGTGCATGAATATCAATTTTTAGGAGAATTCAATTAAAAATGCAAAAGCAGAGCTCTCTGAGAATCTGGGAGGCACTGGATGAAAAGAGCAAGATTAGTGAGAACCCTGCAAAGAAAGCTCTGTTTTCATACAATGCCCTAATCAGGAGGACAAGTGGCAGTTTATAGGAAGCAGTGAGACAGGGAACAATGCCTTTTCCAGGGAAGGAGTCACTACAAAACAAGGACTACACAGGACAATACTGACTAGTACACATGAAAGGGAATAATTAGTTCAAGACATTATGCCCTACATCTGGTGAGCTTCCTTGGTCTAGGAACAAAATTACTAGAAACGGAGAATATTGGGTTATTTTTCCTTTGGTTTTCAAAGTTCTTATTTTTCTCACTTTGCACTTCATATTATCCCAATTATCTAAGTTTGTGTGTTAATAAGGAAATACTATGATATTCCATTTTCCCTAATTAAGACTATTAGGAAGACATTTTATGTTCATATCTTTTTTAATGAAATTCAATTTAAAGTCACTCTATCAGATCTTATTAGCTGCTACATTATAACATTAATATATCATTGAGAGCAAAATACCTAAATCAAAAATTCAATCCAAACTTCCACAATACAAACTGTTAGTAATTTAGTCATGGTCCTTTGGATATATTTCATCCTGTATAAAATAAAACTGTACTCATGTTAGGTTTTAATCAAGTGTATCCCTAGGAAACACTGTGCTATGTAAGACCTGGAAAGAAATTTTATCATTCCATCTTTTTAATAATAAGATGTCCCAATCAAGGCTGCACATATTTTAGGAAGAATACAAGAAAAGTCTAGCACTTGTCAGTCAGTTTATTGTACTCTTCTAGCTGTGTATTGCTGTAGTAACGAAAGCTACGACACCAGTATTTTAAATGCCAGCAGTCATTTGATTTCTTGATTGCTGCTTCCATGAGTGTTGATGGTGGATGCAAGCAAAATGAAGCCTTTACAAACTTTGAAAACTCCAGTCTTTGGAGAATGACATAATGCTGGAAAAGTAGAGAAACAGTGAAAAGTCAGAGATAACCCAATGAGCTGTATTGACACAGTGGCAGCCACAGTAGGCTCAAATGTAGTAACAATTGTAATGATAGTACAAGACCAGGCAGTGTTTTGTTCTGTTGCACATAGGGTCACTATGGGTCAGAATTGACTTGACTGGAAATTCCACTGAAATATTATAACCTTTGATGATCAGTAAGAGCATTTCAAGATCTATCTTGACATACAATGTTGTCTGTGATAGAATAATACCTATACACCTATGAGGAAGACAAGTTAAAACCACTTTTATTCAAATTTACACACTAACCACTAAAGCCAGTTATGATGAAATTGAAGAATTCTACCAACTTCTTCTGTCTGAAATTGATTGAAAAAACAATCATGATGCATTGACAATTAGTGGTAATTTGAATACAAAAGTTAGAAACAAAGAGAAAGGATTGGTCATTGAAAAATATGGTCTTGGTGGATTGATATAGTATGAATTGAAATGTTTCAACAAACTGATGCAATGCTTGAGTTACTCATTCATGCCAAGATATTTGAAAGACAGTTACATGACAAAGTGATTGAATAAATCCACAATTGTGCCCATTCCAAAGAAATGTGAATCAACAAAATGCAAAAGTCATAGAACAATAT
>NW_006408607.1:821179-845129 GCF_000296735.1 Chrysochloris asiatica | reverse complement strand
CTATACATACTATCATAATAAGTGAAGGAAAGATTGAAGTTGTCAAAGACTTCAATTCAGCAAGTCTTGCTGCACAAGACCTCTTAAAAGTAAGTGTTCAAGAGCAAAAATGTCAGTTTGAGGATTAAGGCATGCATACTTTTTTTGGTCACCTCATATGCATGTGAAAGTTGGACAGATAATGACCCACAGTAGGATGGATTGACACAGTGGCAGTAACAATGGGCTCAAACATCACAACAATTGTGAGGATGGCACCGAACCAGGCCTCAGTTCATTCTGTTGTGTGTAGGGTTGCTATGAATCCGAATTGACTCAGCAGCAACAAACAATAAAAACGGCACAAGAGTTGTATATAGGAGTTGACTAACATCATAACTTAAAAAAAAAAAAAAATCATTAAATTAATTCAGAAAGTGTATTTAAGTACTGTTGTTGTTTTTGTTAAGTGTCGTTGAATCTGTTCCAACTCATATCAACCCTGTATTGGATGTCCAAAGAGCAGCTGGTGAACTTGAACGGCAGGCCTTTTGGTTCAAATAGACCTTGCAGTCCAGCACATTAACCCACAGCCCTACATCAGGACTCCATTTAAGTACTAATTACATAGTAACATCCAGTAGGTAGAGACAGGCTTTAATTTCTATACCAAGTGCCCAGCACATAATAAGTGATCACTAAAAGATATTTAAGTAAATGGAAAAAGACCCCTTCCTGAAAGTCTCTGGTAAATTAAGTACTAGCCAAGAGGCTAGTGTAATCCCACAGAGCACTAGGGATGATAAGTCTGACTTTCTGCTCCCATTGTAACCAAGAAAGTCCTATGGAGCAGTTCTATTCAGTAACACATGGGTTCACCATGAGTCAGATTCAAAACAATGACCACAAGTGTGGATTTGATTCTTTTCTCCAGGGCGGAGGAGAGGGTGAGGCAAGAGGTTGTTTGTTCTCCTCCTTAAAAAAAAGTATGCAATATATTGGAGTTAAGAAACATTTGCTCATGTGGTCTTCACCATGCATCTACGAGAAAAGTAACATTTTAAAGCTACTTTTGTAAGGCAGTAAACTGAGACTCTGAAATGTTATGTGCTCAAGGTCAGGGAACTGACCTGGAGTAGTAGAGCAAAGAATTCAGTCCTGGCTATCTGACTCTGGAATGCAAGCTGTTAACTTGAACATCAATCTTTTTCCTTCTGAGAGCTGAGGACCATATTCAGGAACCTCCTGCTTGCCCTCTAGTCCTGGATCCTTTATAATAGAGTTTTTCCCCTCATCTATTACTCTCCCCTAGAAATGCAACAATTGTGAAGTTGGTCCAGGATTGGACAGGGTTTCATTCTGTTGTTCATAGGGTCACTATGAGTCAATATGAACTGACTCTATGACACCTAACAACAACACCAAACAACAGAAATGCTATTGAGCAAAAATGTAGACTCCTACAGGTAATCTTGCAACTATATATTATTGAAACACAGGCAAACATACACAAACACACTCAAAGCCTGAGTGAAAACCACACTTTAAGTAAATTCTTGCAGCCTGCCTGGCAAAGTACTTGGTCCGTATTCAGAGCTCAGAACAACCACTGTGATAACCATTGGTTCTCAGGGATGTCTTCTTTATCATTGTTGAACCATAGGAACCTTTCCCAATGATTTTCTGTCACCCTCTGAAAGTGATAAATTCTATGAACAGTGGCCAAATAAAAGACTTCTGTATACTCCGTGAAGGGGATTCTCAATTTTGCTGTCCTCCCAACACGTCTCACAGATATGCTTGGAGGACACATTGATGTCCAAGTTTTTACTATGGTTGAGACTCTTTGAGACTCTTCTATTTCTTCTAGAACAGCCCGGCAAAGTCAGGGCTCAACTCAGATAGAAGATAAACAGAATTAGATAACTGAACATCAGTAAATTATGGGTCCTTTCTGTGGACAGAAAGGGTTTTAGTTTAAGATTGAACTAAAAATAAAATTTTATATAAATTTGAATAAGAGAATTGTACAATGGGTAAATATGTCAGTAAATAAATCTTCTAATGGGGTTTTTAAAGCTTTTCAATAGGAATAAGTTGCTTTACACAATTAACATAATTTCCATTACTTGATGGTTGTATTTACTGAAGGACTCTGCTCCTGAACAACAAAAGGGCATTGTAGCTGCCTTCAAGTGACACCATGAACAAAGTCCTGCTTAAGCTTCTTGTTGTTGTTGTTAAGTGCCGTCGAGTCGTTTCTGACCCATAGTGACCCTGTACAGGGTTTCCGATGCTGTTAATCTTTAAGGAAGCAGAAAGCCTGATCTTTCTTCTGCGGAGCGGCTAGTAGTTTCGAACTGCTGACCTTGTGGTACCCAGCCCGATTCATAACCAGTACACTACCAGAGCTTAAGCTTGTTCAAGTCTTTTTTAAACCAATAGACCCTACACCCTGTAGTTTCAGGTTTCAGGAAAATCTCTATAACCCTGCCCTTTGGAAGCTCACCAGAACTGTACCTGGGGCCACACCACCTTAAATACCTCAGTCTGTAAGGGACAAGCCGGCTCTTAGTCTCTTTTGGTGACTTTGAGTGCCCGCAGGTTTACTCTCAAAAAACCTGCCTGCTATTGAAGCCAAGTTTCTCTCCTCATCTCTTTCTTATTTCTTACATTTACCCTTTTTTCTTCAGCAGCAAATACTTAAAGGACACCAGTCTATCTTAACACCTATCTCTTTTGAAGGAGGTTCAACCACACTCGACCAAGAGGCTTAATTCATTCACCCAAAACTGGCTATGACTGAGAAAATTGGCAGTTCTGATTCCCAACAATTTACAGATTTCCAAGGAACTCTAGTAGCATAGCGGTTACTAATCCAGCTGCTAACCTCAGGGTCAGCAGGTCGAAACCACCAGCCCTTCCATGGGAGAAAGATGATACTTTCTGCTCCCGTAAAGATTTACAGCCTCAGAAACCCTATGCAGGGTGGCTATGAGTCGAAACTAACTCCACGGCACATCACCACCACCACAAGCAAGGGAAGAAAAGACAGGAACTTCCAGAAACTCCATGGAATTGGTTGTATTCCATGATTTAAGTAATGTCAGGTTTTTAGCATACTGATCATCTGCACTCCATTTTTCCTGGAACCATGCTTATTGGAGATTTGCTCTTTAAAGCTCAGGAGAATTCTCTTGGGTTGATGAATTTATTTATTAGACAAACTGTCTAGAAATAAATGAACATGATGGGGACTAAGAAAAAGGTTTTGATCTCAGAAAGTTTTTTGCTTTTGTTTTTGCTTTGTTTTGTTTCATCTTATAAAATACTTTTATATATATAATTCAGTCTTCAGAGAAACCTTGTTATAGAAACCCTCATTCTATAGTTGATGTAAGAAGTTTGGAGAAATGAATTGGCAAAATTCAATTATCAAAGCATTTAAACAGTGGGCCAGAAGGTTTCCTTATGTCTTCTGACTCTTAGACAAACGTTCTTCCCACGTCCCTAATATTCACTCACTAAGCTGCAAGGCCAAGGAGCTCTGGCAGCATAGTGGTTATGAATCAGGCTGCTAACCTCAAGGTCAGCAGTTTGAAACTACCAGCGGTTCAGCGGGAGAAAGATGAGGCATTCTGCTCCCGTAAAGATTTATAGCCTCAGAAACCCTGTGCAGGGCCACTATGAGTCAGAACTGACTCCACGGTACTTAACAACAACAACAAGCTGCAAGGCCAGGTGACGTATTTAACATACACCGATGACTCTCATAGTTGGCATCCGCAGTATCAACATCACCTGTGAACTTGTGCAAATTCTCAGGCCCCATTCTGGTCTTCTTCATGAGAAATTCTGAAATGCGGCCTGACAATCTGTGTTTTAACAAGCACTACAGGTGTGAGCTCTGGTAGCGTAGTGGTTACAAATCGGGCTGCCAACCTTAAGGTCAGTGGTTCGAAACTACCAGCAGCTCCGCGGGAGAAAGATGAGGCTTTCTACTCCCATAAGGATTTACATCCTCGGAAACCCTGTACAGGGTCGCTATGGGTCGGAACCGACTCGATGGCACTTAACAACAACAACAAACAGGTGTGGTAGAGTCCTGGTGTGGCACTGTGGGTTAATGCAAAGCCATTTGAACTGCATGGTTGATGGTTCAAGCTCACCAGCTGCTCCTCAGAAACCGTATACAGGGTTGCTATGGGTTGGAACCAACTCAACGGCACTTAATAACAATAACAACAGGTGTGGTACTGTAGGAGAAGCCCTGGACTGCTAACCACAAGGTTGGTGGTCCAAACCCACCAGCTGCTCCCCAGAAACCCTGTGCAGTGTCGTTATGGATCAGAACCTATTCAATGGCACTTAACAACAAGAACAGGTGACTTCAGTCTCCAATCAAGTTTGAGAGTCACAAACTCACCAGCTGTTCCTCAGAAACCCGATGTAGGGTCACTATGAGTCTTAATTGAGCCCATGGCACTTAACAAGAAAAAAATGTACACATTAAACAAAAGAAAGAAAACCAGTTACCTTCAAGTCAGTTACAACATGTGTGTCAGAGCAGAACTGTCCTCAGAAGGTGTTTCAATGGCTGATTTTTCAGAAGTAGACACCAGGTCCTTTTGCTGATGGGCCTTTGGCTAGACTTTAATTGGTTTGCTGCCAATTACTTAACTGTTTGCACCAACCAGGGACTTCTGCTCATAGCACCATAAAGCTAGAAAGAGCTTCTCGAAAGCCATGAAAAGCAAAGTATTCATACAATGTAGATAACCTGTATATGTATATAGTGTGGATGATTTATGTATCCCTCAATGTGAATGAATTGTATATCCACTCAATGTGAATGACTGTGTATCCATTCAAAGTGGATGACTTGTGTATCACACAGTGTGGATGACTTGTGTACCCATACAGTGTAGATGACTTGTATATTTACACAATATGGATAGCATGTGTATCCACACAACATGGATAGCTTATATATCCATCAATGTGGATGACTTGTGTATCCATACAGTGCGGATGACTTGTATTTTCATACAATGTGGATAACTTGTGTAACCATCAATGTGGATGACTTGTATATTTATACAATGTGAATTAACTCATGTATCTACAAAATGTAAAATATGGAAGACCTGTATATCCATCCACAGAATGTGAATGACTTGGGTATCCAGTGTGAATGACTTGGGTATCCAAACAGTGTGAATGACTTACATATCCATCAATGTGGGAGACTTCTATACCCACACAGTGTGAATGACTTGAGTATCCCTTAATACAGATGACTTGTATAGCCACACAATGTGGATGACTTATGTACCCATCAACATGGATGACTTGGGTATCCCTATAGTGTGGATGACTTGTATATTTATACAATGTGGATGACTTGGGTATCCCTACAGTGCAGATGACTTGTATATTTATACAACATGGATGACCTGGGTATCCCTAAAATGTGGATGACTTAGATGTTAACTCATAGTTTTCTTTCATTTATTTCTGCCATTTGTAGAGAAATAGAAGGAATAAGTGAACACTGTCCAACCACTCAATTTTATTCAGAAGCACTGGTAGAACAGTGGGTTTAGCACTGGGGTGCTAATCTAATGTTTGTGCCCACCAGCCATTCTATGGGAGAAAGATGAGACATTCTGCTTCCATGAAGATTTAGGAGCTCAGGACCCTTGGGAGCAGTTTGAGCCTGTCCTGTAGGATCACTATCAGTTGAAATTGACTCAACATCAGTATATTCTATCATCCAATTTTGTTAAAATAAAAAATTGTTATCCTATATAAGTCACTTGTCAAGGGTCTTTAATTCCTTCACAGAATAGTCACTAAATCTTCCCAGAACAATGTTTGATCTAGTCCATGATTACCCATGAGGAGCAATGACTTCTTGCATCTTTCATGCCCACTCCAGGCACCAAACACACTGACTCGTTCACGGGCTTTATTCCACTGCAGTTTAAAATGTGCATGTTTTGGATGTCATAGAGAGAAAAGAAGGAAGGTTAGGTTCCCCTGTCACATGCTCCATAGCTCTCTGTATTTTCACTCTACAGTACTCATCACACTTGTAATTACTTGTTCAATGTCACTGTCTAATTAGCTGTTCCCCACATGTTCTCTATTAGGGTTTGTAGAGGTCCTAAGCTTTGACAAGATAATGGTGTTTCACTCAACACCATATGGATTTCAAACTTTAAAAAAGAAAATATATCAAAACTTTAAAGTAAGTTTAAGAAGTCCAACAAAATGTGGATTTTCCCCATCATGACCACATCAATGATTTCTTCTAAATATCATATCCCAAACTTGTTTCTTTCTGAAATAAGGAGGGAGAGGAGCCTCAGTTCCCTAGTGTTGTTGACAGAGAAATACCACAGTGGGTAGCTTTATAGGATAGAAATTTGTTCTCTTCCAGGTTTAGAGGCTAGGAGTCTAAATTCAGGCACTCGCTCAAAGAGCAGCCTTTCTCTCTCTCCCACTCTGGGGGAAGATCCTTGTCCCTTTCACCTTCTGTCCATAGCCTCTTTTCATCCTTGACAAACATTAGTTGCCATCTATCTCCCCTTATTTTAGGCTTGCTTGTCTCTATCTATGATGATCTGTAGAGCTCAGAAGTTAGGAGGATACTTAGGACACACCTTACACTGGTAAATTAACTAATTAGCACAACAAAGGAAACACTATTATCAAAAAAGATTGCACCTACATTCCTGTTATTAGGTACCATAGAATAAGTTCTGACTCTGACTCATAGCAAGCTTATGTACAATAGAATGAAACACTGCCTAGTCTTGCCCTGTGCCATCTTTACAATCTTTGTTAAACTTGAGCCCATTGCTACTGCTGCCAGTGTGCCAATCCATCTCAGTGACCTTCCATGATGACCATCTCCAGAGACTGGTCCCTCCTGAAAATATGTCTTAAGTATGAAAGCTGAAGTCTTACCATCCTGGCTTCTAAAAAGCATTCTCACTGTACTTATTTCAGCACAGAATTGTTTGTTCTTCTGGCAGTCCATGATGCTTTTAACATTCTCCTCCAACACCGTAACTCAAATACATCAACTTTTCTGTGGTCTTCCGTACTCACTGTCCAATTTCCACATGCATATGAAGCTGCTGAAAATAACATGGCTTGGGTCAGGAGCACCTTAGTCCTCAAACTGGCATCTTTACTATCGAACACTTTAAAGAGGTCTTGTGCAGCAGGTTTGCCTAATGTAATATGCCTAACGATTAAGATTGCCTCACATATTTTGGGGAGGCACAATTTAATCCATAAGAGGGGGGAATTACTTCTCTTTGCTAATCGCCTTAGCCAGCTTTGTCTTCTCCTTGGGTAATCTAGCAATGTTTCTACACACATTGTAAATTTTATCAGTACCAAAGCTGTATCTGTCTTGTTCATACTATTGTCCCAATGCAGACTTTTAACAAGTGTCTGATGAAAAACTTAGAAAGTGAGGCAGCGCGGGTGACACAACTCAACTACTACCATTTGAATTCACTCAGAAGTACTGTGGAAGAAAGGCCTGGCCATCTCCTCCCAAAATGTGGTGGTGGTGGTGGTGGTTAAGAGCCATCGAGTAGGTTCCAACCTATAGCAACCCTGTATAGGGTTACAGAGGAGCAGCTGGGGAACTTGAACCACCTCATTGCAGGATAACAATGAGGAGGGAAAGATGAAGTGACAAGGAAGAAAGAAGAAAAGAAGAAAAAGAGAGGGAAAAGGGGTAAAAAAAATGGAGAAAGGAAGGGGAGGAGAAAAAAGAGGGAGGGAGAAAGAGAAAGAAAAAATAAGTCACTATCCTAACACTTTTACTTTGTTGTTGCTGTTGTTAAGTGCTGTCAAGTTGGTTACAACTCATAGCGACCCTGTATAGGGTTTCTAAGGAGCAGCTGGTGAGCTTGAACCGCCAACCTTGCAGTTCAAGCTGACGTTGCTGTCCAGCGCATTAACCCACAGTGCTGCACCAGGACTCCTTGGCTGCAGGTTAGGTAAACTATGGGAGTCCTGGTGTGGCACTATAGGATAATCGGACTTCTAACCATAAGTAGATGGTCAAATGAATCAGTTGCTCCTTGGAAACCCTATTCAGGGTCGCTATGAGGCAAAACAAACTCAATGGAACTTAACAACAACAGGTAAAAAATGTACTGAAAAACAAAACCCATCCCATCTAGTCAAACTCATACCAATCGTACAGGTCAGCGTAGAATTGCCCCATAAGGTTTCTAAGGCTGTCGTCTTTATGGGAACAGACGGCCACATCTGTCTCCTGTGGAGTGGCTGGTGAGTCTCAATCTCTGGTTTTTCCAGTTTCCAGCTACCAAACACTTCACCACTGTGACACCATGTGAGAAGCATGTTGTTAAGTGCCATCAAATTAGTTCTGACTCATAAGTATCTTGTATAGGGTTTGATCTGCTGATCTTGCAGCACCACACCAGACATACTGATGGTGAACGCTTTTGTCCATTGCTAGAGCTGAAAGGATTACCTGTGTCACTATTGTTTCATTCTAGAATAAATGTTGCCATTATCCTTTTAAGGAATTATGAGCTGTGTATTTATTTACTTACATAGCATAATTTAAAAAAAAATGGAACAGCCTGTTGTACAAGTTGTCTTTGTTGTGGAATTAGGGAAATGTAGTTAACCCCTTAACTTGCAGCTTCCATCTAATCGACGTGGAAGGCCCACCACAGAGGCAGGACTGAGATGCGTAACATGAGCTAATGCACACTTACAGCTCTCAGGGTTTCTGAATTAAGTCAGTATGGAAAAATGAGCAACATTTATGCAAACATTTTTTTTTTTAAACCTATTCACCCCTGTTTAATGAATCTCTACTGAGGTATGTGTTTAAATACATTTTATATGCCATAACAAGATAGCAATGTTTTATTGCCAGAAAATCCCATGCAAATTACAGAAAACGTACACATGCAATACATTTAGGCACAATGAGGCTTTTAGATGACATCAACTTGTCAGGTATCAACATGCAGCAATGATAGGCAAGCCTTAGTGGCTACTTTTTCTTGATAAGAATAATATTTAGCACAGCACTCAAAGTCACCAGCTAAAGCATCCATGAAGAGATTGATGGCATAGCCTCAAATTGAGTAAAGAAGGCAAGGCCCATATACTACCCTAAAGAATTAAAAAAGAAAGAAAAATCATATATCTATAGGTCCCCAGATCCTCATGTGACAAACATATTATTATCCACTAGAGTCATATAGTCTTTTATTGAGATATTTTCCCCCTCAGCCCTGTTGTTCTAATTTGTGCAAAGATTTTAGCACAGGCAATTTTGTCTTGCGAGGCCTTTCCACTAATAGAATTATACTGTCTTAGCTCAAAATGGCCTTTGGTTCTTAGTCCACTGGGTTCAAAAGATTATTTTCTTATGGTGGAAAGCTGTCTGCAAGACCTAGGAGCCTACCATTATCTGCACTGAACTCCCCCAGTCCTCTCCAGCCTTCAAGAGGCTACACAGCTGGGCCCAGCATGAAAATGACAAGCATTAGAAAGTTCCAAGAGTTTATTTTCCTCTGGCTGGGCATCTTGGCTTCTGGACTTCCATCAATGCTATCACAATGCATGCCTTTCAATAAAAAGTGGTCCTAACAGGATTAAATGTAATTTAGAGTCAATAAGGGGAAGTTTGCCATCGGGCAGAATTATAATAGACACTCTGATCAGAAGGTAGAGAATCTGAAAGGTTTTCCAGAGCCCATTCTACTGTAAAAAGAAAAAAAAAAAAATAGAGGCAGCAGCAGAGAAGGAGGAAAAAAAAAATGTATTTTTAGCCAAACAATTTCACTAGTTCCATCCTGCACACAAATCAATTCACAGTCTATTATAAGTAATAAGAACTGTGTCTGATAGTTTACCAGGAGGGGGAAAAAAAAACAATTACAGGAGAATGGCAAACAGTGTGATTCCCCCCACCCCCCAGTCATCTTTATTGATACTCAAATGGTAGACACAATGTTTTGCATTTTGCAGGACCTGGAAACGGAGCCTGCAAAATGTACTGGTTTCCACCGGCAAATTATGTTTGATGTGGGGCAGATCTTAGGTCATTGCTTAGCAGACAGAGAGTGAGGAAGATGTCACTGGTCTAGAGGGCAGCCCTCCACCCCCTGGGCTGGGTGGATCTCAGAGAAGCATTGAGGAATTAAGCAGGGGATTGGAATTCTAGTCTAAGGAAAACTAAACTCCCACCAAAGAAAGATGAGCTGCTTGCTTGAAGTGTCAACTGTCCGTCACCAAATCAACTGCTTGAGTGAATAAAGAAGGCAGATCAGCAAGTAGCAAGAACTTAGTGTCAAAACTTATTTCTCAAATGGTAGAGATTTTTGCACTGAAATTTACAGAAAATAATACTAATAAATTCAGTTACACCACTGTCATTGAGTAGACTCATGTGTGTCTGAGTAGAACTGTGCTCCAAAGGATTTTCAATGGTTGAATTTTGGGGAGCTCTGGTAACTTAGTGGTTATGAATCGGTCTGCAAAACTTAAGGTCAGCAGTTTGAAACTACCAGCTGTTCCGTGGGAGAAAGATGAGGTGTTCTGCTCCCGTAAAAATGTACAGCCTCAGAAACCCCGTACAGGGTCGCTATGAGTTGGTTCCAACTCCATGGCACATAACCACCAACCACCACCAGATTGCCAGATCTTTTTCCAAGGTGCCTCTGGGTAGACTCAAACCTCTAACCATTGAATTAGCAACCAAGAGAGTTAACTGCTTGTACCACCCACCCAGAGATATCTAATATAATAATAAACAAGCCCACTGTCAAGTTCAGTTGATTCTGACTCATAGAGACTCTGTACAGAGTTTCTGAGACTGAATCTTTAGAGGAGCAAAAAACCTCATCTTTCTTCCTCAGAGTGGCTTCTGGGTTTGAACTGCTGACCTTGTGTTTAGCAGCTCAATGCCTAATCCACAGCACTACCAATGCTCCATAATATAGTAATGTAAAGTACCGTCCAGTTGGTTCTGACTCATTGCTACTCTGTATTGGGTTTCCAAGGAGTGGCTGGTGGGTTTGAACAGTCAGCCTCAAGGTTCAAACTAACCTTAAGGATCATTGCTTATCCTACAGCACCATACCAGAATTCTCTAATATAATAATGTTGTTGATGTTGTTGATAAGTGCTGGCGAGTCAGTTCTGACTCATAATGACCCTGTATTGGGTTTCCAAGGAGCAGCTGGTGAGTTTGAACCACCGACCTTGCAGTTCAAACTAACCTTGCTGTTGAGCACTTATCCTACAGTGTCACATCAGAACTCTCTAATATAATAATAGCTACTACTTAATGGACATTGTAACTACCACTTAGCAAACAATGTCCTAAGTTATGACATATGTATCATACCACTTACAGATTTTACTTTAATTTTCAGAGATATAGGTAAGTTGAATGGTCACTAGGATCAAACTTTGGGTTATCAATGATAGCCACACTCTTAGCCACCACATCTTCTCAACTGGCGACAGCACTTTTATTGTAACAATAATTTGATTTTAAACAAGGTCATTGCTGGAAGGAGTAACTAGCTTTTGGGAAAGCAGGATGTAAAACAAAATGGCCTGGTGAGTATACGAGCAAAGAAATTAACATATAATATGGACCATTGTAGTCTTCAAAGGAATTTCACACCTTCTGCTCTTTGAGGTGTGAAATGGTCAGAAGTTTTATAGACATGAGATATTGTCTACTGAAACCATTCTACTGAAACATTCTGTTGTGGCTAAATTGTGTCCGGGCAGTTGATCCGAACTAAGAAGTCAAGATGATCAAAGTACTCTTAATTAAACTACAGACTTTACTTCAATTTCCCAGTTTTTCCATTAATGTCTTTTTTTATTTGTTTTCTGTCTCAGATTCCTATTCATGAGATTATGCTACACTTAAGTTTCCATGCATTATCTATTCATTGTAATGGAGTCCTGGTGTGGCGCTGTGAGCTAATACACTGCACTGCAAGGTCAGTTTGAACTGCAATGTTGGCGGTTCAAGCTCACCAGCAGCTCCATGGAAACCCTATACAGGGTCGCAATGAGTGGGAACTGACTTGATGACATGTAACCACAACTATATTTATTATAAATGTGCAGTAAGAAAAAAATAAAGAGTTGCTGTCAAGTCAATTTCAACTCATGGCGATACCTTGTATATCATCTCAAAGCTATGTTCCAAAGGTTTTTAATGGGTGATTTCCTGCAAGTGGATCACCCGACGTTTCTTCCCAGGTACCTTTGAGTGACTTGAACTTCCAACATTTGAGATAGCAGCTGCATGCTTATTTAACCCTCACAATAGCCTTTGTAGTTGTTGTTAAGTGCTGTTGAATCAATTCTGACTCATAGCAACCCTGTAGAAGGTATTTGTATTATTCCCATGTGACAGATAGGAAAACTGAGTCACAAGGAAGTTGAGTAACTTGCTCAGTGTCACTAAATGGCAGAGTCAGGATTTGAAGCAGGTCGACTGATTCCAGAGCTTGCATCTGCAATGACACTATATGGCCTCATAGCGGATACCAACAGTCACTCAGGTAAGGGCACTGAAGCCAATCATTGGTGAGGTGATGCCTGCAGACACAGGGCAGTGCTGGACCAGCAGGCCTTCTATTCTCTCTTCAGAAAGCGTTCATTATCTTGCACAGTGGAGAATCGCTCTCGTCATGAGTCTAACACATCACTTCTACCATGTCACCCTTCCCTGCCTTCTGCCACTATGTTGTTTGTTGTTCTTGTTAAGTGCCAATGAGCCAGTTCCAATCCATGGTGACCCTGTGTATGGTTTCCAAGGAGTGGCTGGTGAACCTAAACCACTGACCTCATGGTTCAAACCAACTTTGTAGTCCAACGCATTAACCCACAGCACCCTACAGGACTCTGCCATTATGTATGAGGTTTAGTCCCCCTTCACACTACCATAACCCCTAATTCTTAGGCAACCACGAAGTTTCTCTATGTCAGAATTCCTTCTAGCTTCATCCTTTAAGGCTTAGCTTGCTGTGTGCTCTGCACTGCATCCCTTCTCACAGGACAGCTATTGTTGTGTGCCATCAAGCAGGTTCTGACTCACAGGGACCTGTACAGGGTTTGGTGATGGTGGTTGTGTGCTGTGTAGTTAGTTCCCACTCATTGCAACCATGTATAGGGTTTACAAAGCCATGGACCTATAGGATAAGCCCTGAACCAAAAGGTCACTTTGAACCAAAATATCGGTGGTTCAAACTCACCAGCCCCTGCTTGAAAACACAATACAGATGGTTATGAGTTGGAATCAACTTGACAGCACTTAACAACAAAGTCTTACGGGAGTTGAAAACCTCTTCTTTCTCCCACAGAGTGACTAGTAGATTCAAACTCTTGACCTTGTGACTAGCAGCCCAACACATTACCCACTACGTCAGCAGAGCCCCTTCCAAGGACAACTTTGTTGTTGTTTTTGTCAAATGCCATCGAGTCGGTTCCGACTCATAGGGGCCCAGTTTCCGAGGAGTGGAAATGTGTATTGTTAGTAATTAAACAGGATTAATTCCATCAACCTTGATTTATATTCTGCTTTCTCAATAATGAAGTTACAAATTGTATTTTCTTTCTACCTAGCACTAAAGTTTGTGCTTAAGGATTATCATATAAATCTACTTCTTGGTCAGTCTCTGTGAGGTATTTTTTTCAATATATTACAAATGTATTCATCATTGCCTCCTTTATAAAAAATAATTAAAAGCTACAGATATAACACAAATTGCAAAAACACAAAAGCCTGGCAGACATGCCAATGCCAAACACCAAGCTTGCTTGCTGCTTTTCACGGGTTTCTTAATGAGAATTCAAACCTTCATGCTCAATAAAAGGCTTAGGTGGACAATTCCTCCTGGTGTTCTCAGGAGTTATAAAACTAAAGCCCTACGCATCAAAATGAAAATGTGCTGCTCTTATTTTCTTTATGCTTTTAGCAATTCTGAAATGATTTGTCCTAAAATAAAAACTATCGGAAAAACAATCCTCTTGAAAGTAATCCCCAGGATAATAGCATGTGTTCAGACTTCCCTTTCCAAAAAAAAAAAAGGAAGAAATACAGTGTGTCTGATTCATCAGTGTGATCTCCAAGTTTCCTGTTAGATAAAACAGATATAAAGCAAGTATTTTACAATCCTCAGATGACCTTCAAGGCATCTAAATATAGTATCTATGGATTTTTAAGAATAATTAACAACTCTTGTTTTTCCACTTGAAGAGGTCCAGTTGTGTTTCCTTGGCAGGCAAAAGCCAATCAGTCTTGTTCGCAAATGCAAAAGCAAGCCATTGAATATGACATTAATTGAAATACTGCAAGGATTGCTAGGTTTGGGTTGGTGAGATTTATCCATCTATCAGTCTGTCTGAGTGTCTGTTCTGTTATCTATCATTTGTATATCATCGATTTATTTATTTGACTTCAACTTAACATCATGGTTATACTAATTTACTAATTTACATGGTTATATTAATTTAATTAGGGACCCATCGTTTGGGCAATTCATCTCTGGGAAGAAAAGCTGGCCTTTTACGCCCAGCAGAAAACTGCAGAGGCCATTGCACAGAGAGGAAGTGCGGGCGCAGGAAGCTAATTTATTTATCTCACCTGGTAAACCAAATGTGACAGATCGTTTTATTTAGAGTGTGAATATTAATTTTCTGGTTTGGGTAGCGAAAATACAGTGCTCATTTGTATTGTTATAAAACTTGTAAATGTACCCTGTAGGAGAAGTAATATTCAAAGTAACATCCGAAATTAAAGGAAAACTCAGTTGTCTTGCAAGATAATATAAGATGGCATATAAATTGTAAATAAGATAAATGGCAAAAATGAAAAAGACAGGCTGGATAGGAGAGGAATGAAACAAGATTTGGATATGTGCTTTTTAAAGACACACAAATTGTGAGATAATGTCTCATTGAACAATAAAAATAAAAAACCAGCAGCCAAGATGTAATAGAATTTCTTATGTATACTGTTTTAATCTTAATATTATTTTCCCCAGTGTGTCTAAGGTTATGGGGATACTCTGCCTATTTCTTTCTCACTCTGTCCAAATTCACCAAGAGTATGTTCTTTGCTGTAAATAATCTGATTATGAACATGAAAATGATCCAGAGTCGGACCACAGCTTTGAGAAGGTGATAAAAAAAAATTTAAAAAAAACCATAATGTCTGCTCAGGGCCTAAAGCCCTCTGAAAATGCCAAAATACATATAGTTTTCTGGGGAAAGAAGAATGAGAAAATGGCAAACCATCCCTGCACTTTGTCCTGCATGAGTCAGCTCCATGTCTTGGTTTCTTTTCACGTGTACAGAACACTTTCATGGCATTCCAACCTCAGGAATGCTGGATGGAAAATACATAGACACTAAGGAGCTCTGGTAGCGTAGTGGTTACGAATCGGACTGCTATCCTCATGGTCAGCAGTTTGAAACTACCAGCCGCTCCGTGGGAGAAAGATGAGGCTTTCTGCTCCTGTAAAGATTTATAGTCTTGGAAACCCTGTACAGGGTCGGAACCGACTCCATGGCACATAACAACAACAAGGTGACTGAAGACCTGGTGTGAGTCTATAGACAAAGACCCAGCTGCTAAGCACAAAGGTCAGCAGTTCAAACCCACCAGCTTCTTCTTGGAAACGCTGTACAGGGTCACTATGAGTTGGAACTAATGCCACAGTACCTAACAACAACAACAACAAGGTGACTGAAGACCTGGTGTGACTCTATAGTCAAAGACCCAGCTGCTAAGCACAAAGGTCAGCAGTTCAAACCCACCAGCTTCTTCTTGGAAACGCTGTAAAGGGTCAGTATGAGTTGGAACTAACGCCACAGTACCTAACAACAATTGGAGGAATATATACATTAGTACATTTCATAATCGCTCTTTGGAAACCCTATACAGTTGGAACGATGTATAGCACTTAACAACAATAACAATCTATAAAATGGGGATGGTCATACCTACCCCTTAGTTTCATCAAGTCTGATGAGCTAATAATGCAGCCAGAATGCTCCTTGGAAGCATGTATAGTGAGACTTCATTTCATATACTTTGGACACGTCCTCAGAAGAGTCCAGTCCCTGGAGAAGAACCTTGTGCTTGGTAGGCGATCAGTGTGATGCAACGAATTATATAATATGACTTTTCTAGCCTTAGTCTTTGTAACTCCCACTGTACAGTGTGTTTATCCTGATGGCTCTGTGTAAGAGAAGGTGGGAGAAAATGCTGATAGGATTATATAATGTAATTTATATTATCAGTTGGGAGTAGCTAACAGGGTTCATTGTGATTGTAAAAACTTGGAACTCTAATGTATATAAAATGAGCCATCTCAGAAACTGTAAGAGGGATTCCACTACCTTTAAATATGAGGAGCCAGGAGTGGAGCGTGTCCTTTGAACCCTGGAATCCATGCATATTGAACATCCTCCACCCAAGGTCAGAAAACTCTGACACTAAAGGAATGGCCCAGGAATAACAGCAGCAGAATCAAGGGCAGGAGTGTGTCACAGAATAGTGGTCTTGCCAGCCAGCAAAGCAAGTAAAAGCGAGTGTCTCTGGGCAGGAGGTTTGCTTGCCGAGTGAGATGCCTCCTAGGGAGCTAAGTTTTGTTGACTCATGGAGCTAGAGCCAAGTGCCTTCAGGTTGAGGCTTATAGTGGAGTAATATGTCCTGTAAACATTTATCAGCAGACCTAAAAAAGTTTCACAGCATTGCTCAAGCAGGGTAGAGGTCAGTCCAAGGAGGTGGAGGCCAGAGAGATGCCTGCCTGTGGGCAGTGACAGAGGAGAGGCCATCTTGATTGGAAGAACTGTGCCCTGAATATTTCTGACCCTGAACTGTAGCCTACTGAATTCCCTAATAAACACCATAGCCAGCTTTGAGTATGGTGTCTGGGCTCTGTGTGGCCACTGCAATGAATTATAGAACATAGCTGAGGAGTAGAGAGTGCCGAGGGGGATGGGTGGTTGGTATCGTATCTTGTACTTGGCATCAAGAGTGGGATTCACTGCAATGGCTCCAGACACATGGAAACTTGGACTTTGTAAGAGAAAGCACAAAGGGACATGGAAAGTAAAACATTTGAGTCCTCGGTGGTTATTTTATGAACTGTAATGCAAAGGAAGGTAAGAGATGCTATGCTGCAGCTGGCAACAGAAAAGCAGCTAATGAAATCACGTGCAGGAAAAGCTAGGCAGGTTAAACCAAATGACTGAGAAGGGACCAGAGTCTGCTTTATCCACAGGCCCTATGTTCATGTGTAATAGGAGTGAATACTGGGCAGTCATGATTACAGAGAACTTGTAAGCCCACATTCAGCCTATTCTTGATTGTCTATGCTAAAAGGGGAGTTAGAAATCACCCAGAAGAAACTGGATTTTCATTTTAAGACTTTGTCGAGTATAGGGACTTAGGTGAAAACCTGGAGTCCCATCCAGAACTTCTGAGAGGATAGTTGATTTACCTGTGAAGGAAAGACCTACAGAAAAAACAAAGACTGTTTGACTTTTTATTTTGTTAATTTCAAGTAAGCAGTTTGCTGTTAGATTCATCAAGGCAGTAAAAAGTATGTGCCCATCAGAGAAAATTCCATTTTAGGGCTGGAAGTTAAAGGAAGCTGATGAGCAGACAGTCTGGTAAGTTCTCTGGTGACCAACTGAGTCCTCTTGATGAGTGGAAGTGGGGGAGAATGCAGTAAAGAAAAGACAATTGAGAGCAGAGAGGAAGGGTTGTCCAGTATGACGTCTAGTCTGAAGTTGTGTGGACTTCTGTGTCTACATGACTTCACCCATTGAGGCTAGGCCTGAGAGAGAGACAGAAGTGCCCAGCTGGTCTGAAGTGCAAGGAGGTATATGTGGACACCCTAGCTTGAAGCTGGTAGCCATTTGACCTACCTTAGATGTTGCTGTTATTGTTAAGTGCTGTTGAGTCAGTTCCTACTCACAACAACCCTTTACAGCGTTTCCAAGGAGCTGCTTATGGGTTTGAAGAACCACTGACCTTGTGGTTCACAGTTCAGTGCTTATCCTACAGTGCCACACCAGGAGTCTTGGATAACTAGGGCTGAATTAACCAGAATCTGACCAAATGCAGAGAGAGATTTGACACTGTGAGCTGGTATAAATTGCTGTGATTTACAGGACTTTGCTTATGAATGCATATGCCCAAGTTTCCAACAGGAACAGAAGATTCTTCACATCAAGGAATACGCTTATCTCCTTAGAGTACTGGGTTTTGGAAACAGGCAATTTGAAGCAGGATATCGAAAATGGGAGGCGATAAGAGCAGGAAGTGGTTGGTTTACAGGATTTCATGCTTTTACAATTAAAGTGATTGTTATAAAGAGGTAAACCCTGTATATAGGAAAGGAATGGTGGATGGAAGAGCCAGGGAGCAGCCTGTGGTGTAGTGAATTATTTATTATGTCTCTTTTAGCCTTAGTCTTCGTAACTCCCACCAGACAACAGGTTTACCCTCAGAGTCTGAGTAAGAGAAGGTGGGAGAGGATGCTGATAGGATTATGAGATTCCATTGTCAGTGGCTAACAGGGTTAATGGGGATTGTAAACCCTTGGAACTCTAAAATGTATGAAATGAGTCATCTCAGAAGCAGGAGGGGGCTCTCACTATAGTTAAATAAGAAGAGCCAACAGTGGATGTGCCCTTTGGACCCTAAGTTTCCTGCACATTGAACCACCTCCACCCAGGATCAGAAAGCTGACACTGGAGGTGTGACCCAGGAACAAAACAGCAGAATCAAAAGCCAGCGCATAAGACAGAACGGTGGGCCTGCCAGTAAGCAGAGCAAATACAATTGAATGTCATTGGGCAGGAGGTTTACTTGCAAAATGGGTTGCCTCCAAGGGAGTTAGGTTTGCTGACCCATGGAGCTAGAGTCAAGTGCCTTCAGGATGAAGCTTAGGGTAGAGTAACAGGTCTTGTGGGCATTTATCAGCAGCCCTGCAAGAGCTTTGTAATATTGCGCCCACAGGGTAGAAGTTATGCCAAGGGGCCCTAGCACAGAAAGAGGTCAGCCTATCAGCATGGCAGAGGAGAAACTGTCCTAGTGGGAAGAACCATGTCCTGAACTTTCCTGACCGTGAATTGTAGCATGTTAAATATCCTAATAAACCCCATAACTACAAGTTATGGTATCTGAGTTCTGTGGCCATTGTAATGAATGAAGGAGTCCAGTAAAGGAGTAGAGAGTACTGGAGGAGGAATGGTTGGTATCATTCTTGCAGCCAATGAAACAGAGGTAGATCCTCAGTGAGGACTGGCACAGTAGCTACAACAATGAGCTCAAGTAGAACAATTATGATGAGGATGGCATAGGACTGGGCAGTGGTTTGTTTTGTTGTGCACGGGGTTACTGTGAACTGGAACCAACTGGACAGTACCTAATAACAAGGACAACAGTAAATAACACTTGGCTGTATACATAAGTGGAGTCCTTGTGTGGGGCTGTGGGTTAATGCGCCAGACTGCAAAGCCGTTTGAACTTCAAGGTTGGTGGTTCAAGCTCACCAGCGTCTCCTTGGAAACCCTATACAGGGTTGCTATGGGTCGTAACCAATTCGACAGCACTTAACAACAACAACAACATATTTTGTGACAGGTTTGGTGGAGGGGACACTTGGAATCAAGTAGAAGCTCTTTACCCACTACTGACCTCTAATAATGAAGCTCAGATAAACCCCCAACTCCAATATGCAAACTGAAAACGAACACTTAAGCCGAAGCTGCCTCATAGTGACCCATACATTTTAGAGTGTAATTGTGTTCCTTAAGGTTTTTAATGGTGGCACTGTGAAATTAACAGGCATTGGACTGTTAATTTCAAGGTCAGCAGTTCACACCCTACAGTCTCTGTAAAGATTTGCAGACTAGGGTCTACAGAATTACTATGAGTCAAAATCTGACTTAATGGTAGGGATTTGGTTTTGGTGTTTTAGTGATCTGTCACAAGTAGGTCGCCAGCACTTTCTACAGAGGAACGAGTGGGTAAATTCAAACCAGTAACTTTTCCATCTACAACTTAGGTTTTTCAACAACCAATATAACGAATCATTCCTCTTGCTTACACACCTGTCGATCATCCTATTCGTGTGCCATGTTTATTTAATCATCAAATTTGTGGTGGTTGTAGTTGTGTGCCATGGTCCCTACTCATAGCGACCCTGTATAGGGTTTATTAGGCTGTAATAGTCTTTATGGTAGCAGAAAGCCTCATTTTTCTCCCATAGAACAGCTGGTAGTTTCAAACTGCTGACCTTGAGGTTTTCAGTCCAACTCGTAATTTAAAAATTACTCAAGATAAACACTGTGATGCATTTATCACTTTACTTTTTATTTAGTGATCCTTTGGAATAGAAAACTAGGATTTGCTGAACATAAACCATCAAATTTTTTTCTGCCATTCAAAGTCTAGTATAGTTTATTATTTTTCCAAAAGACATCAGGCAAGAGAAAGGTGTACTTTTTTAGGCATAGATAGAATATGTGCCGAATATACCCACAAATCCATTGTATTAAATAGGCTATTCATTAATTCTTTTGTTGAAGAAAATGAATAATTCTAAAAATGTGATCAACTTTTAACTTTGTTTTTCTTACATTAAACAGTAGAAAAATTATGGAGCATACAATAATGAATCTACTAGACAAATAATAGATAATGTAGCCAGAAAAAATAGACTCATCAACACATATTATAAGTCCACGGTTAGTTACAAATCATGAGCATATTATTTTCATAAGATTTTTATACAGAAAAAAAATCTAATGATTTTATTTGAATAGAAGTTTCCAAGTTTATTGGATTTCTTAATGTAAAAACCAATTTCAGTAGTTTTCTATTCAATTTTTTAAAAACTTCATTGATCCAAGTACAAATAGATTAAAGGTCATCATTAAATACTTATTGTAGCATTACGTATTCAGACATCAACATTACAGATCAGCTGGTAAGAATTGGCAATTAAATAGCTAACTTGATGTTGTGTGAAGCCTCTTCTCCAGGTGGTATTTTCGCTGCCAACTTTTCTAGGGTTCTTCTAGGCCATTGTTTTGGATGATCTTGGCATACTCCTTGGCTGACGTGTAAGGGGTTCGAGGTCTAGCTGGATCTTCAAAGTCAACATGGAAGAGACCAAACCGGTGGCTATAACCCTGGGTCCACTCAAAGTTATCCAGAAGTGCCCATATACAGTAGAGTTTAAGATTGACTTTATCAACGTGAATAGCTGAAATTGTAAAAGAGAATAATTACCACTTGTAGGAAAGTTTTATAAGAACACAGACAAAATCATTCATTGGTAACTCTTATAGCTCTCTCTCTTTTTTTTTTTCTACTCTGCAGAGGATGACAGTGAGGTGAGAAGGAAAAAAAAAAAAAACCTTCTCTTAATCCCACTTCTAATTTTCTCTTTTTTAAAATGGGCTTCACTCATGAAATTTAATTGCATATTATTTTATTTATTTATTTATTCATTGATTCTCATGTTCTTGTATACAATGATTCAATATTCAATGCACACTCTATTCAACACCACCAACATTCAGACACAGAGAAACATAATCACACCCAGAGTTGGTCATAGTGCCTAGAAGTGTAGGCAGTCAAGACCCTGTCAAGCTTCTCAGCACAGTTTCTAGAAAACCTAGGAAATCCCATTGGCTTAATTGGAATTGGTGATAAAAGCATGCCTGTGGAAGCTACCAAACTTAGTTTCTGTCTTCATTATCCATCTAAGCTATATCTTACAATTCTGGAAAGAAAGTGAAGAAGTAAAAAAAAAAAAAAAAAAACAAGAAAAAACAAATGCATGGATCAGAGTATAACTGCTCCATTATGTTTTGTGTGTGTGTGTGTGTGTGTGTGTTCATGCTTTATTGTGAATTATGTGATTGTTTACATGGGAGAATGTTAGCTATACATTCATACTCTCTCGTATATCTTGTCATTGCCATAGTTACAATCCTCTCCATGCATCATCAACCAATCAAAGGGTATACTCTGCAAGCCTGTCCCTCTGTCGTCAGCACACAGCCCCTCTCCCTCCCTGAGTCCAGTGTCGCCAGCCACTCCATCTCTCCACATCATAGTCTCAGCCACCATCTCTGGCATTACTGCTTCTCTGGATAGGATCCCACACTCTGCTATTCTCACTTGATGGTCCCAGGGACCTCCGCTCCTGGACTGCAAAGTCAACCACTCCTCTCCTTTTGCTACAAAATGTCTACCTTTACATTTCCAACCCTCACAGTCAGTCCTGATAGCAATTATACACTATTGTACCACAAGAGTCCTAGCCCCATCTCCTTTCATCAGCCATGCCCTGACAGATTAGATATTACTCAGTGGAGATTCTACCTTCCTCCAAGCCTTCTGGATCTAGGATCCCTCTTGAAAGCTTGTAAGCCAGTTACTTCTTGCCTTTGTACCAAAATTGTACCCCATTTTGGGTAGCCAATGTCCAAGTTGCCCATCCCTGTCTACCCTGTGTATCAAGGGGTTGGGAATGATCTTCATTTAAAGATTTGTTCCCTCTTTTGAACTACTGCATCCATATGTGTATGTCAAGTTCATCAAATTGTATCTGATTACTCTTTTTTTTCCTCTTCTTCTAATTGGGTTCTGATCATCCATCCATTGAAGGCAGGTCAAGTGGGTATTATCTGCAATTGTGGGTGTTCTTGTACATATCACCTCACTGATTATCAGCTGGATGCTTCACTCTCCATTCTAGCCCTCTGTGGCTATATCACTGGCACTGGGCCCAGGAGTTCCCAGGTCTTGCCATAGTGCTGGCCAACCAGGTCTCCACCTGGGTTCATAGGAGTCTATTGAACCTGATAGGGCTTAGCTTGCAACAGCATTGCTGTTTTCCCCTCACTTCCCCTTATCCATAACCAATGTGGTCACCAACCAGAGTGCATGTCTGCTCATGTATTCCCACTGAATTTTAGTCTTGGAAGGGGATTTTTCCTGAGGGGGATCTTACCACTTGCCTTGATATTTCCTGGGCAAGCAACTTGCTTGTTCTTGTAGTAGTCTTCATAATGTTTTTAATATCTGATTATCTATTTACTTATTTTAGGAGGTAGATCACCAGGTCTTTCTTCTTAAAGAAAATCTTTTATGCCTCTGTATAAAATCAAGTCTCCAACCTTTCAGTTGACAGTCAAATACATTATTAACCATTTGTACCATCCGGAGATTATATTCTATAAATCAGGGGTGAGGAATGTGTGGCCCATGAGCCATATAAGGCCCACAAAATCATTTGGTCTGGCCCTGCCAAGGCAGTCACAGTTCTAACCATCACATTGTTGTTGTTAGTTGCATTCAAGTTGGTTCCAACTTTTTGCAACCCTGTATAGGATTTTTGTGGAACAGCTGGTGGGTTTGAACTACTGACCTTACAGGTCAAGCTGACCTTGTGGTCCAGTGCTTTATCCCACAGTGCCACACCAGGACTCATTCATTACATTTTTGATTAAATGTAAGAAGCTACCAGCAGGGTCACCCATGGTGGACAGGTTTCAGATGAGTTTCCAGACAAAGACAGACTAGGAAGAAAGAGAGACGAGCTACTTCCGAATATTTAGTCACTGAAAACCATATGAATAGCAGAAAAACACTGTCAGATATAGTGCTGGAAAATGAACCCTTCCGTTTGGAAGAAACTCAAAATGCGACTGGGGAAGAGCTGCCTCCTCAAAGTAGAGTTGACCATGATAATACGAACGGAGTAAAGCCCATGGGAGAAAAGCCCACAGGACCTTCATTTGCTGATGGGGCACAACTCAAAATGAAGAGAAACAGCTGTAAACATCCTTTGAAAATCAGAACATGGAATGTACGAAGTAT